>NC_057798.1:394081051-394451051 GCF_018294505.1 Triticum aestivum | reverse complement strand
TGTCTTTGTTGCAATCAATAACAGCCCTGCAGTATTCAAAAAGGGTCTACCAAGGATAATCGACATACTGTCGTCCTCGGGAATATCAAGAATAACAAAGTCCGTTAAGATAGTGACATTTGCAACCACAACAGGCACATCCTCACAAATACCGACAGGTATGGCAGTTGATTTGTCAGCCATTTGCAAAGATATTTCAGTAGGTGTCAACTTATTCAATTCAAGTCTATGATATAAAGAGAGAGGCATAACACTAACACCGGCTCCAAGATCACATAAAGCAGTTCTAACATAATTTCTTTTAATGGAGCATGGTATAGTTGGTACCCCCGGATCTCCAAGTTTCTTTGGTATTCCACCCTTAAAAGTGTAATTAGCAAGCATGGTGGAAATTTCAGCTTCCGGTATCTTTCTTTTGTTTGTAATGATATCCTTCATATATTTAGCATAAGGATTTACTTTAAGCATATCAGTTAAGCGCATACGTAAGAAGATAGGTCTAATCATTTCAGCAAAGCGCTCAAAATCCTCATCATCCTTTGTCTTGGATGGTTTAGGAGGAAAGGGCATGGGTTTCTGAACCCATGGTTCTCTTTCTCTACCGTGCTTCCTAGCGACAAAATCTTTCTTATCATAATGTTGATTATTTGATTGTGGGTTATCAAGATCAACAGTAGGTTCAATCTCTACATCATTATTTTTGCTAGGTTGAGCATCAACATGAACATTATCATTAACATTATCACTAGGTTCATGTTCATCACCTGATTGTGTTTCAGCATCAGAGATAGAAATATCATTGGGATTCTCAGGTGTGTCTAGAGCAGGTTCACTAGAAGCATGCAAAGTCCTATCATTTTTCTTTTGCTTCTTTTTAGAAGAACTAGGTGCCTCTAAATTGTTTCTCTGAGAATCTTGCTCGATTCTCTTAGGGTGGCCTTCAGGATACAAAGGTTCATGAGTCATTCTACCAGTTCAAGTAGCCACTCTAACAGCAAAGTCAGGTTTATTATTTAATTCATCAAGCAAATCATTTTGAGCTTTAAGTACTTGCTCGGCTTGAGTAGCAACCATAGAAGCATATTTGCTAACAAGTTTAAGTTCACCTTTAACTCTAGCCATATAATCGCTCACGCGTCCTATCTCGAAAGCATTATTCTTTAACTCTCTACCAATATAAGCATTAAAACTTTCTTGTCTAGCCATAAAGTCATCAAATTCATCTAAGCATGGGCTATGAAATTTAGTAGAGGGAATTTCAACTTTATCATATCTATAGAGAGAATTTACCTTTACTACCTGTGTCAGGTTATCAAGACAATGTGGTTCTTCAACAGGCGGTATATTAAGACCATGTATTTCTTCAATAGGTGGTAAATTCTTAACATCTTCAGCTTTTATACCTTTTTCTTTCATTGATTTCTTTGCCTCTTGCATATCTTCAGGACTGAGAAATAAAACACCTCTATTCTTTGGAGTGGGTTTAAGAATAGCCTCAGGAGTTGGTTCAATTGGTTCAGGAATTGCCTCAGGAATTAGCTCAGGGAGAGTCCAATTATTTTCATTAGTCAACATATTATTCAATAATAATTCAGCTTCGTCGACTGTTCTTTCTCTGAAAACACAACCAACACAACTATCCAAGTAGTCCTTGGAAGCATCGGTTAGTCCATTATAGAAGATATCAAGTATTTCATTTTTCTTAAGAGGATGATCAGGCAAAGCATTAAGTAATCGGAAAAGCCTCCCCCAAGCTTGTGGGAGACTCTCTTCTTTGATTTGCACAAAATTATATATTTCCCACAAGGCAGCTTGTTTCTTATGAGTAGGGAAATATTTAGCAGAGAAGTAGTAAATCATATCCTGGGGACTACGCACACAACCAGGAGCAAGAGAATTATACCAATTCTTAGCATCACCCTTTAATGAGAACGGAAATATCTTAAGGATATAATAATAGCGAGATTTATCATCATGAGTAAACAGGGTGGCTATATCATTCAACTTCGTAAGATGTGCCACAACAGTTTCAGATTCATGGCCATAAAAAGGATCAGATTCAACTAAAGTAATAATCTCAGGATCAACAGAGAATTCATAATACTTATCGGTAACACAAATAGGTGAAGTAGCAAAAGCAGGGTCAGGTTTCATTCTAGCATTAAGAGACTGCTGCTTCCATTTAGCTAATAATTTCTTAAGATCATATCTATCTTTACAAGCAAAGATAGCTCTAGCAGCTTCCTCTTCCATAACATAACCCTCAGGAACAATAGGGAATTCATAATCATTGGGAGAACTTTCATCCTCACTATCATCAATAATAGCATCTTCAATAATTTCATTCTCTCTAGCCCTAGTTGTTCATCAAGAAATTCACCTAATGGCAAAGTAGTATCACGCACATAAGTAGTTTCATCATAAGTATCATGCATAGCATAAGTGGCATCATCAATAACATGCGACATATCAGAATTCATAGCAGTAGCGGGTTTAGGTGTCGCAAGCTTACTCAAAACAGAACGAGAATCTAGTGCAGAGCTAGATGGCAGTTCCTTACCTCCCCTCATAGTTGAGGGCAAAATCTTGGATTTCGCGTCTTTCAAGTTCTTCATAGTGATCAACAGATATAAATACCAAGTAACTCAGAGAATAGAGCTATGCTTCCCAGCAACGGCGCCAGAAATTAGTCTTGATAACCCACAAGTGTAGGGGATCGCAACAGCTTTCGAGGGTAAAGTATTCAACCCAAATTTATTGATTCGACACAAGGGGAGCCAAAGAATATTATTGAGTATTAGCAATTGAGTTGTCAATTCAACCACACCTGGATAACTTAGTATCTGCAGCAAAATATTTAGTAGCAAAGTAATATGATAATAAAGGTAATAGTAGCAAAAGTAATATTTTTGGGTTTTGTAGTGATTGTAACAATAGCAACGGAAAAGTAAATAAGCGAAGCACAAGATGTGAAAAGCTCGTAGGCAATGGATCAGTGATGGATAATTATGTCGGATGTGATTCCTCATGTAATAGCTATAACATAGGGTGACATAGAACTAGCTCCAGTTCATCAATGTAATATAGGCATGTATTCCGAATATAGTCATACATGCTTATGGAAAAGAACTTGCATGACATCTTCTGTCCTACCCTCCCATGGCAGCGGGGTCCTAGTGGAAACTAAGGGATATTAAGGCCTCCTTTTAATAGAGAACCGGAACAAAGCATTAGCACATAGTGAATACATGAACTCCTCAAACTATGGTCATCACCGAGAAGTATCCGGATTATTCTCACTTCGGGGTTGTCGGATCATAACACATAATAGGTGACTATAGACTTGCAAGATAGGATCAAGAACTCACATATATTCATGAAAACATAATAGGTTCAGATCTGAAATCATGGCACTCGGGCCCTAGTAACAAGCATTAAGCATAGCAAAGTCATAGCAACATCAATCTCAGAACATAGTGGATACTAGGGATCAAACCCTAACAAAACTAACTTGATTGCATGGTAAATCGCATCCAACCCATCACCGTCCAGCAAGCCTACGATGGAATTACTCACGCACGGCGGTGAGCAACATGAAATTGGTGATGGAGGAAGGTTGATGATGACGACGGCGACGAATCCCCCTCTCCGGAGCCCCGAACGGACTCCAGATCAGCCCTCCCGAGAGAGATTAGGGCTTGGCGGTGGTGTGTATCGTAAAACGCGATGAAACTTTCTCTCTGATTTTTTTCCCCGCGAGACGGAATATATGGAGTTGGAGTTGAGGTCGGCGGAGCCTCAGGGGGCCCACGAGACAGGGGGCGTGCCCAGGGGGGTGGGCGCGCCCCCCACCCTCGTGGACAGGGTGTGGGCCCCCTCGTCTTGATTCTTTCACGGGTATTTTTTATATTTTCCAAAAAGTGCCTCCATGGATTTTCAGGACATTCCGAGAACTTTTGTTTTCTACACATAAAACAACATCATGGCAGTTCTGCTGAAAACAGCGTCAGTCCGGGTTAGTTTCATTCAAATCATGCAAGTTAGAGTCCAAAACAAGGGCAAAAGTGTTTGGAAAAGTAGATACGTTGGAGACGTATCACGCAACCTTCTGTATCCACGAGATCCCATCTTGGAGCCTTCGCCAGCACTCCGACGGAGGGGGAATCGAACATGGAGGGCTTCTACATCAACACCATAGCCTCTCCAATGAGTTGTGAGTAGGTTACTGATGTCTACTACACAACCTTCTTCTTGTAGACGTTGTTGGGCCTGCAAGTGCACTGGTTCGTAGGACAGTAGCAAATTTCCCTCAAGTGGATGACCTAAGGTTTATCAATCTGTGGGAGGCGTAGGATGAAGATGGTCTCTCTCAAGCAACCCTGCAACCAAATAACAAAGAGTCTCTTGTGTCCCCAACACACCCAATACAATGGTAAATTGTATAGGTGCACTAGTTCGGCGAAGAGATGGTGATACAAGTGCAAAATAGATAGTAGATATGGGTATTTGTAATCTGAAATAATAAAAACAGCAAGGTAACTAACGATAAAAGTGAGCGTAAACGGTATTGCAATGATAAGAAACAAGGCCTAGGGTCCATACTTTCACTAGTGCAAGTTCTCTCAACAATAATAACATAGATAGATCATATAACAATCCCTCAACATGCAACAAAGAGTCACTCCAAAGCCACTAATATCAGAGAACAAACATAGAGATTATGGTAGGGTACGAACCCACCTCAAAGTTATTCTTTTGGATCGATCTATTCAAGAGTTCGTACTAGAATAACACCTTAAGACACAAATCAACCAAAACCCTAATGTCACCTAGATACTCCATTGTCACCTCAAGTATCCGTGGGCATGATTATACGATATGCATCACACAATCTCAAATTCATCCAACCAACACAAAGTACTTCAAAGAGTGCCCCAAAGTCTCTATCGGAGAGTCAAGAAAATGTGTGCCAACCCCTATGCATAGGTTCATGGGAGGAACCCGCAAGTTGGTCACCAAAACATACATCAAGTGGCACGTGATATCCCATTGTCACCACAGATAAACACGGCAAGACATACATCAAGTGTTCTCGAATAAAGACTCAATCCGATAAGATAACTTCAAAGGGGAAACTCAATTCATCACAAGAGAGTGGAGGGGGAGAAACATCATAAGATCCAACTACAATAGCAAAGCTTGGGATACATCAAGATCGTGCCATAGAGGGAACATGAGAGAGAACACGAGAGAGAGAGATCAAACAAATAGCTACTGGTACATACCCTCAGCCCCGAGGGTGAACTACTCCCTCCTCGTCATGGAGAGCGCCGGGTTGATGAAGATGGCCACGGGTGGTGGATTCCCCCTCCGGCAGGGTGCCGGAATAGGCTCCCGAGAGGTTTTTGGTGGCTACAGAGGCTTGCGGCGGCGGAACTCCTGATCTATCTTGATTTCTGATGGTTTTAGGGTACGTAGGTATATATAGGCGAAAGAAGTCAGTCGGGAGGTGCTCGAGGGGTCCACGAGATAGGGGGTTGTGCCCTGTAGGGGGGGCTATCTCCTGGGCTCCTCGAGTATCTTCTGATTTGATCTCCAAGCCTCCAGGATGATATTCTTCCAAAAAATCATGATGCCGAAGGTTTCATTCCGTTTGGACTCCGTTTGATATTCCTTTTCTTCGAAATACTAAAACATGCAATAAAACAGCAATATGGGTTGGGCCTCTGGTTAGTAGGTTAGTCCCAAAAAATTATATAAATGTGTAAAATAAAGCCCATAAACATCCAAAATGGGTAATATAATAGCATGGAACAATCAAAAATTATAGATACGTTGGAGACGTATCAAGCATCCACAAGCTTAATTCCTGCTCATCCTCGAGTAGGTAAATGATAAAAACAGAATTTTTGATGTGGAATGCTACCTAGCATAATTCTCAATGAAATTTTCTTTATTGTGGCATGAATGTTCAGATCCAAATGATTCAAAATAAAAGTTCATATTGATAAAAGAAATAGTAACACTTCAAGCATACTAATCAAAGTAATCATGTCTCTCAAAATAACATGGCAAAAGAAAGTTCATCCCTACAAAATCATATAGTTAGGCTATGCTTCATTTTCGTCACACAAATATGTGCCCAACTTCTATACCCCTGATGACAAGCCAAGCAATTGTTTCATACTTTAATAATCTCAAACTTTTTCAACTTTCACGCAATACATGAGCATGAGCCATGGACATAGCACTATATGTGGAATAGAATGGTGGTTGTGGAGAAGACAAAAAAGAAGAAGATAGTCTCACATCAACTAGGCGTATCAAAGGGCTATGGAGATGCCCATTAATAGATATCAATGTGAGTGAGTAGGGATTGCCATGCAACGGATGCACTAGAGCTATAAATATATGAAAGCTCAACAAAAGAAACTAAGTGGGTGTGCATCCAACTTGCTTGCTCACGAAGAACCTAGGGCATTTTGAGGAAGCCCATCATTGGAATATACAAGCCAAGTTCTATAATGAAAAATTCCCACTAGTATATGAAAGTGACAACATATGAGACTCTCTAACATGAAGATCATGGTGCTATTTTGAAGCACAAGTGTGGAAAAGGAGATAGTAGCATTGTCCCTTCTCTCTTTTTCTCTCATTTTTTTTCTTTTTCTTGTTTTCTTCTCTTTTTTTTCTTCGGCCTTCCCTTTTTTTCTTTTTGGCCTTTCCTTTTTCCTTTTTCTTTTTCTCTTTTTTTTGTAAAGTCTGAAGTCTCATCCCGACTTATGGGGGAATCATAGTCTTCATCATCCTTTCCTCACTAGGACAATTCTCTAATAATGAAGATCATCACACTTTTATGGATTTACAACTCAAAGCTAGAACAAGATATGACTCTATATGAATGCCTCCGGCAGTGTACCGGGATATGCAATGAATCAAGAGCGACATGTGTGAAAATTATGAAGGTGGCCTTGCCACAAATACGATGTCAATTACATGATCATGCAAAAAACAATATGACAAAAGTAATGCGTGTCATATGAACGGAACGGTGGAAAGTTGCATGGAAATATATCTCGGAATGGCTATGGAAATGCCATAATAGGTAGGTATGGTGGCTGTTTTGAGGAAGGTATATGGTGGGTGTATGGTACCGGCGAAAGTTGCGTGGCACAAGAGAGGCTAGCAATGATGGAAGGGTGAGGCGCGTATAATCCATGGACTCAACATTAGTCAAAAGAACTCATGTACTTGTTGCAAAAATCTAGAAGTCATCAAAAACCAAAGTACTACGCGCATGCTCCTAGGGGGATAGATTGGTAGGAAAGGACCATCGCTCGTCCCCGACCGCCACTCATAAGGAAGACAATCAATAAATAAAATTGTGCTCCAACTTCATCACAAAGCGGTTCACCATACGTGCATGCTACGGGAATCACAAGCTTCAACACAAGCATTCTTTAAATTCATAATCACCCAACTAGCATGACTTTAATATCACTACCTCCATATCTCAAAACAATTATCAAGCATCAAATTGATCATAGCATCCAATTCACTTTCTATGATAGTTTTTATTATACCCAACTTGGATGCTCATCATTCTAGGACCAACTTTGTAACCATAGCAAATACCATGCTGTTCTAAAATACTCTCAAAATAATAAAAGTGAAGCATGAGAGACTAGCAATTTCTACAAAATATAACCACCGCCGTGCTCTAAAAGATATAAGTGATGCACTAGAGCAAATGACAAACTACTCCGAATGATATAAGTGAAGATCAATGAGTAGTCAAATAATTGTGCAACTATGTGAAGACTCTCTATCATTAAGGAATTTCAGATCTTGGTATCTTATTCAAACAGCAAGCAAAACAAAATAAAATGACATTGCAAGGATAGCACAACTCATGTGAAGAAGCAAAAACTTAGGCTCAACCGATACTAACCGATAGTGCTTGAAGAAGAAAGGTGGGATGCCTACCGGGGCATCCCCAAGCTTAGATGCTTGAGACTTCTTAAAATATTATCTTGGGGTGCCTTGCGCATCCCCAAGCTTGAACTTTTGTGTCTCCTTAATTCCTCTCATATCATGGTTTCTTCTTTTTTATCAAAAGCTTCATCCACATATATAACTCAACAAGAACTCGTGAGATAGGTTAGTATAAACCAATGCAAAACCTTATCAATTTCTACTGTAACAAATCACTAAAATTATTATTCAACATTGAATACTAAATGCCTCTGCATATTTAATACTCCTATCCTCAAATAGAATCATTAAACAAGCAAACATATGAAAACAATGCAAACATAACAGCAATCTGTCAAAACAGTACAGTCTGTAAAGAATGCAAGAGTACCAATACTTTCCTAACTCCAAAAATTATGAAATAAAATTCCCACTGTAGTAAATTTATCAGAGCTTAATATGCAAGAAGGTTCAACATTATACCACTCTCTGACTTTTCTAGGGAATTTTTGCAACAGCGGTAAACTTTCTGTTTTCAAACAGCAACATGTATACTAGCAAAATAAGCATGGCAAAGGCTATCCTTGACATTTTTATTGAAACTAAAGATGCAAAACATTAATCTAAATAACAGCAAGCAGATACTAACAAAATAAAATGACGCTCCAAGCAAAACACATATCATGTGGTGAATAAAAATATAGCTCCAAGTAAAGTTACCGACGAACAAAGACAACAGAGGGGATGCCTTCCGGGGCATCCCCAAGCTTATGCTCTTACCACTCCTTATTCCATAGTCCATCGAGTCTTTACCCAAAACTTGAAAACTCCACAACACAAAACTCAACAGAAAACTCATAAGCTCCATTAGTATAAGAAAATAAAACCACCACTTAGGTACTGTAATGAACTCATTCTAAATTCATAATGGTGTAATATCTACTGTACTTCAACTTATCTATGGTTCATACCCTCCGATACTACTCATAGATTCATCAAAATAAGCAAACAATACATAGAAAACAGAATCTGTCAAAAACAGAACAGTCTGTAGTAATCTGTATCCAACGTATACTTCTGGAACTCCAAAAATTCTACCAAATTAGGACGACCTGCGAAACTTGTGTACCAATCCATAGCAAAAAGAATCAGATCAGAAGCACGTTTATTTGAATTAACAAAACTAATTTACTCGGTGCAAAGTTTCTGATTTTCAGCAGGATGAACACAACTATCACCGTAAGCTATCCTAAAGGCCTTACTTGGCACTTTATTGAAACAAAAGCTATAAAACATGATTACTACAGTAGCATAATCATGTGGACACACAAAAACAGTAAGGATAAATATTGGGTTGTCTCCCAACAAGCGCTTTTCTTTAATGCCTTTCTAGCTAGGCATGATGATGACAATGATGTTCACATAAAAGATAAGAATTGAAACATAACGGGAGCATCATGAAGCATATGACTAACACATTTAAGTCTAACCCACTTCCTATGCATAGGGATTTTGTGAGCAAACAACTTATGAGAACAATAATCAACTAGCATAGGGAAGTAAAACAAGCATAGCTTCAAGATTTTAAGCACATAGAGAGGAAACTTGATATTATTGCAATTCCTACAAGCATAAGTTCATCCCTCATAATAATTTTCAGTAGCATCATGAATGAATTCAACAATATAGCAGCACCTAAAACATTCTTTTCATGATCTACAAGCATAGAAAATTTACTACTCTCCACATAAGCAAAATTCTTCTCATTTGAAATAGTGGGAGTATCATAAGAGACTTGAACACTAAAAATTGTTTCCACATTGAAAGAGTAATGTTCAGAAAAAGGGTAATCATAATCATGACAATATTTGTAAATATAATCATCACTACTTTTTATAGCATGAGTTTCATCACAATAATCATCATAAGTAGCAACTTCGTTCTCATCATAATCGATTGAAACCTCTCCCAAGATAGTGGAATCACTAAATAAAGTTGACACTCTTCCAAATCCAATTTCATACTCATCACAATAAAATTCCACAACCTCCAAAATAGTGGGATCACTAATTCCTAAAGTTGACACTCTTCCAAACCCACTTTCATCAATATAATCATCATAGGTAGGAGGCATGCTATCATCATAACAACTTTGCATATCAAACTTGGGATGATAAAATATCATCTTCATTAAACATAGCATCCCCAAGCTTGGGACAAACATTAATTTCATCAAATATATTCTCAAATATTTCATTCTCATCAAACATAGCTTCCCCAAGCTTGGGCCTTTTCATATCATAAGCATAATCACTCTCATCATTAAAAATATGGATAGCACCAATAGTAAAGCAATTATCATCATCACAATGAGTAGTAGGAGCAACATCATTTGGAAGGGATACCTTTTTACCTTTGTTGCCCCTTCTTTTCCTTTTCTTCTTCATATTATGTGTGGGTTCAACCTTCCTCTTTGAGCTCCTTATTGATGAGATTGGTTGAATAACAAGCTCCTCCTCATTACCTGATTCATCATAAGAAATAATAGGAGGAGATTAGGAAGTCTCTTCCCTTCCATTAGTATTCTCTTCATCTTCTATTTACTTTATTTTCTTTATGTAATTGGCAATATAAGGATTTTCAATGCAATTCACCGCACAATACAAATAAATCTTCTCTAAATCAATATCAAGAAAATGCTTAAGATTAAATTCTAGAATAGGCTTAATTAAACGTTTCAACTCTTCACAACCCAAAAACAATCTAAGTTCATTGTAATGAGAAAGGGAGATCAAATCATCACAATTTTTGGACACGATCCGATCATGAAACAGTTTGCATTGGAGATGTAAATGATCTTGTTTATTGCAAAGGTTCACAAGTACGGCAAAGGAATTTTAAATTTTCAGCACTCACATCTAGCCTTTCTTGCAACCATTTAGTTTATAAATGCTTATGCCTCTTGCAATAAATATCTTCTCTATTTGGTGTGTTCATGCAAACATGCACTCCACAAAAGTTGACATGCTCATAAAAGATATTTTCATCATGACTAGAGCAATTATCATTAATACTATGGATATTCAAGGAGTTTATACTAACAACATTGCAATCATGCTCATCATTCAAAGATTTAGTATCAAGCATTTTAATGCACTCTTCTTCTAGCACTTGAGCACAATTTTCCTTTCCATCAAACTCACGAAAGATATTAAGAAGACGAAGCGTATGAGACAAACTCAATTCCATTTTTTTGTAGTTTTTCTTTTATAAACTAAACTAGTGATAAAACAAGAAACTAAAAGACTCTATTGCAAGATCTAAAGATATACCTTCAAGCACTCACCTCCCCGGCAACGGCGCCAGAAAAGAGCTTGATGTCTACTACACAACCTTCTTCTTGTAGACGTTGTTGGGCCTGCAAGTGCACAGGTTCGTAGGACAGTAGCAAAATTCCCTCAAGTGGATGACCTAAGGTTTATCAATCCGTGGGAGGCGTAGGATGAAGATGGTCTCTCTCAAGCAACCCTGCAACCAAATAACAAAGAGTCTCTTGTGTCCCCAACACACCCAATACAATGGTAAATTGTATAGGTGCACTAGTTCGGCGAAGAGATGGTGATACAAGTGCAAAATAGATAGTAGATATGGGTATTTGTAATCTGAAATAATAAAAACAGCAAGGTAACTAACGATAAAAGTGAGCGTAAACTATATTGCAATGATAAGAAACAAGGCCTAGGGTTCATACTTTCACTAGTGCAAGTTCTCTCAACAATAATAACATAGATAGATCATATAACAATCCCTCAACATGCAACAAAGAGTCACTCCAAAGCCACTAATAGCGGAGAACAAACATAGAGATTATGGTAGGGTACGAAACCACCTCAAAGTTATTCTTTAGGAACGATCTATTCAAGAGTTCGTACTAGAATAACACCTTAAGACACAAATCAACCAAAACCCTAATGTCACCTAGATACTCCATTGTCACCTCAAGTATCCATGGGCATGATTATACGGTATGTGTCACACAATCTCAAATTCATCCAACCAACACAAAGTACTTCAAAGAGTGCCCCAAAGTCTCTACCAGAGAGTCAAGAAAACGTGTGCCAACCCCTATGCATAGGTTCATGGGCGGAACCCGCAAGTTGGTCACCAAAACATACATCAAGTGGCACGTGATATCCCATTGTCACCACAGATAAACATGGCAAGACATACATCAAGTGTTCTCGAATAAAGACTCAATCCGATAAGATAACTTCAAAGGGGAAACTTAATTCATCACAAGAGAGTGGAGGGGGAGAAACATCATAAGATCCAACTACAATAGCAAAGCCCGGGATACACCAAGATCGTGCCATAGAGGGAACACGAGAGAGAACACGAGAGAGAGAGATCAAACAAATAGCTATTGGTACATACCCTCAGCCCCGAGGGTGAACTACTCCCTCCTCGTCATGGAGAGCGCCCGGATGATGAAGATGGCCACCGGTGATGGATTCTTATACGTCTCCAACGTATATATAATTTTTGATTGCTCCATGCTACTTTATCTACTGTTTTGGACTATATTGGGCTTTATTTTCCACTTTTATATTACTTTTGGGACTAACCTATTAACCGGAGGCCCAGCCCAGAATTGTTGTTTTTTGCCTTTTTCAGTATTTCGAAGAAACATAATATCAAACGGAGTCCAAACGGAATGAAACCTTTGGGATCGTGATTTTCCAACCGAACGTGATCCAGGAGACTTGGACCCTACTCCAAGCAGTGCCCGAGGAGGTCATGAGGGTGGAGGGCGCGCCCCTTGGGCGCGCCCCCCTACCTCGTGGGCCCCTCGGAGCTCCACCAACGTACTCCTTCCTCCTATATATACCTACGTATCGCCGAACGATCAGAATAGGAGCTAAAAACCTAATTCCACCGCCGCAACTTTTTGTATCCACGAGATCCCATCATGGGGCCTGTTCCGGAGCTCCGCCGGAGGGGGCATCCACCATGGAGGGCTTCTACATCATCACCATAGCCCCTCCAATGAAGTGTGAGTAGTTTACTCAGACCTTCGGGTCCATAGCTAGTAGCTAGATGGCTTCTTCTCTCTTTTTTGGATCTCAATACAATGTTCTCCCCCTCTCTCGTGGAGAACTATTCGATGTAATCTTCTTTTTGCGGTGTGTTTGTTGAGACCGATGAATTGTGGGTTTATGATTCAGATTATCTATGGAAAATATTTGATTCTTCTCTGAATTCTTTTATGTATGATTGAGTTATCTTTGCAAGTCTCTTCGAATTATCCTTTTTGGTTTGGCCAACTAGATTGGTAGTTCTTGCAATGGGAGAAGTGCTTAGCTTTGGGTTCAATCTTGTGGTGTCCTTACCCAGTGACAGAAGGGGCAGCAAGGCACGTATTGTATTGTTGCCATCGAGGATAACAAGATGGGTTTTTTATCATATTGCATGAATTTATCCCTCTACATCATGTATCTTGCTTATGGCGTTACTCTGTTTTTACTTAATACTCTAGATGCATGTTGGATAGCGGTCGATGAGTGTAGTAGATGCAGAATCGTTTCGATCTACTTGTTTTGGATGTGGTGCCTATATACATGATCATTGCCTAGATATGTTCATAACTATGCTCAATTCTGTCAATTGCTCAACAGTAATTTGTTCACCCACCGTAGAATACTTATGCTCTCGAGAGAAGCCACTAGTGAAACCTATGGCCCCCGGGTCTATTCTCATCATATCAATCTATATCACTTTATTTACTTGTTTTGTTTTTACTTTGCCTTTACTTTTTACTTTGCATCTATCTATCAAAAATACCAAAAATATTATCTCTATTAGATCTCGCTCTCGTAAGTGACCATGAAGGGATTGACAACCCCTAAGCATTGGTTGCGAGTTGCTATCATTTTGTGTAGGTACGAGGGACTTGTGCGTGGTCTCCTACTGGATTGATACCTTGGTTCTCAAAAACTGAGGGAAATACTTACGCTACTTTACTACATCATCCTCTCCTCTTCGGGGAAATCCAACGCAGTGCTTAAGAGGTAGCAAGAAGAATTTCCGGCGCCGTTGCCGGGGAGGCTCACGCAAGCAAGTCAACCATACCAAGTACCCATCGCAATCCCTATCTCTCGCATTACATTATTTGCCATTTGCCTCTCGTTTTCCTCTCCCCCACTTCACCCTTGTCGTTTTATTCGCCCTCTCCTTCCCAATCTCCTCCTCTCTTTTCCGTTTGCCTTTTTCCCTTTGCCTTGTTATCTGCTTGTGTGTTGGATTACTTGTTGCCATGGTGCAAGATAATACCAAATTGTGTGATTTCTCGAATATCAATAATAATGATTTCCTTAGTATTCCAATTGCTCCTCTTAATAATGATGAGTGTTGTGAAATCAATACCGCTTTGTTGAATCTTGTTATGAAAGATCAATTCGCCGGCCTTCCTAGTGAAGATGCCGCTACTCATCTAAACAATTTTATTGATTTGTGTGATATGCAAAAGAAGAAAGATGCGGATAACAATATTGTCAAATTGAAGTTATTTCTGTTTTCACTTAGAGATCGTGTTAAAGTTTGGTTTTCATCTTTGCCTAAAAATAGTATTGATTCTTGGAACAAGTGCAAAGATGCTTTTATCTCTAAGTATTTTCCTCCCGCTAAGATTATTACTCTTAGGAATGATATCATGAATTTTAAACAACTTGATCATGAGCATGTTGCCCAATCTTGGGAAAGAATGAAATTAATGCTTCACAATTGCCCTACTCATGGTTTGAATTTATGGTTGATCATACAAAAATTTTATGCCGGATTGAATTTTGCTTCTAGAAATCTTTTAGATTCGGCCGCGGTAGGCACGTTTATGGAAATTACATTAGGGGATGCTACCAAATTGCTTGATAATATTATGGCTAATTATTCTCAATGGCACACCGAAAGATCTTCTAGTAAAAAAGTGCATGCTATAGAAGAAATCAATGTTTTGAGTGAAAAGATGGATGAACTTATGAAGATGTTTGCTCCTAAAAATACTCCTCTTGATCCCAATGATATGCCTTTATCTACTTTGTTTAAGAATAATAATGAATCTATGGATGTGAATTTTGTTGGTAGGAATAGTTTTGGAAACAATGCTTATAGAGGGAATTTTGATCCTAGGCCTTACCCTAGTAATCCTTCTAACAATTATGGAAATTCCTACAACAACTCTTATGGAAATTTTAATAAGATGCCCTCTGAATTTGAGAGTAGTGTTAAAGAGTTTATGAATTCACAAAAGAATTTTAATGCTTTGCTTGAAGAGAAATTGCTTAAAATTGATGATTTGGCTAGGAACGTTGATAGGATTTCTCTTTAAACTGATTCTTTAAAGCTTAGATCTATTCCTCCTAAGCATGATATCAATGAGTCTCTCAAAACCATGAGAATTTCCATTGATGAGTGCAAGGAAAGAATCGCTAGGATGCGTGCTTCCAAAGATGCCTTTATTAAAGCGTGTTCTTCCAATTCCTATAAAAATCAAGATGAAGATCTAAAAGTTATTGATGTGTCCCCCATTAAATCTTTGTTTTGCAATATGAATCTTGATGAATCTGAAGATTATCTTCCTTTACCAAGAAGGCGTTCTAAGAATTCAGAGTTTCTAGATCTTGATGATGAAATTGATGAAAGTGGGATTGAAATAAATAAAAACAGTGATGTTGCTAAACCCACTATTTTAGATCTCAAGGAATTTAATTATGAAAATTGCTCTTTGATTGGTTGTATTTCCTTGTTACAATCCGTGCTAGAATCTCCTCATGCTTATAGTCAAATTAAGGCCTTTACCAAACATATTGTTGATGCTTTGATGCAATCTTATGAAGAAAAACTTGAGTTGAAAGTTTCTATCCCTAGAAAACTCTATGATGAGTGGGAACCTACTATTAAAATTAAAATCAAAGATTTTGAGTTTCATGCTTTATGTGATTTGGGTGCTAGTGTCTCTACTATTCCCAAAACTTTATGTGATTTGCTAGATTTCCATGATTTTGATGATTGCTCTCTAAACTTTTATCTTACGGATTCCACTATTAAAAAGCCTATGGGAAGAATTAATGATGTTATTATTGTTGCAAATAGGAATAATGTGCCCGTAGATTTTATCGTTCTTGAATATAGATTGCAATCCTTCATGTCCTATTATTCTTGGTAGACCTTTCCTTAGAACGATTGGTGGAATTATTGATATGAAGGAAGCAAATATTAGATTCCAATTTCCCTTAAAGAAGGGTATGGAACACTTCCTAGAAATAAAATAAAATTACCATATGAATATATCATGAGAGCCACTTATGGATTGCCTACCAAAGATGGCAATACCTAGATTTATCCTCGCTTTTATGCCTAGCTAGGGGCATTAAACGATAGCGCTTGTTGGGAGGCAACCCAATTTTATTTTGTGTTTTTTGTTTTTGCTTCTATTTAGGAATAAATAATACATCTAGCCTCTGTTTAGAAGTGGTTTTGTCTTTTAATTAGTGTTTGTGCCAAGTAGGACCTATAGGATAACCTACGATGATAGTTGATTTGATTCTGCTGAAAAAACAGAAACTTTGCACGCACGAATATAATTTTGTTAAATCACAGGAACATGATTTTGTGTTGATTCGTTTTGCTTCTGATCAATAAACAAATTTTCCAGGACTTACTATTTTGGTAGAATTTTTAGAGTTCCATAAGTCTGCGTTAGTTACAGATTGCTACAGACTGTTCTGTTTTTGACAGATTCTGTTTTTCGTGTGTTGTTTGCTTATTTTGATGAATCTATGGCTAGTAAAATAGTTTATAAACCATAGAGAAGTTGGAATACAGTAGGTTTAACACCAATATAAATAAAGAATTAGTTCATTACAGTACTTGAAGTAGTCTTTTGTTTTCTTTCTCTAACGGAGCTCACGAGATTTCTGTTGAGTTTTGTGTTGTGAAGTTTTCAAGTTTTGGGTGAATTCTTTTGATGAATTATGGAACAAGGAGTGGCAAGATCCTAAGCTTGGGGATTCCCATGGAACCCCCAAGATAATCCAAGGACACCAAAAAGTCAAAGCTTGGGGATGCCCCGGAAGGCATCCCCTCTTTCGTCCACTTCCATCGGTAATTTACTTGGAGCTATATTTTTATTCACCAACATGATATGTGTTTTGCTTGGAGTGTCTTGTATTATTTGTGTATTTGCTTGTTAGTCTACCACAATCATCCTTGATGTACACATCTTTTGAGAGAGCCATACATGAATTGGAATTTGTTAGAATACTCTATGTGCTTCACTTATATCTTTTGAGCGTGATAATTTTTGCTCTAGTGCTTCACTTAGATCTTTTAGAGCACGGTGGTGGATTTGTTTTAAAGAAACTATTGATCTCTCATGCTTCACTTAGATTATTTTGAGAGTCTATTATAGCATGGTAATTTGCTTAATGTTAATATACTTGGTGTTCAAGATATGTGAAACTTTCTTTTGAGTGAATTGAATACTAAGATAAGTTTGGTGCTTGATAATTGTTTTGAGATATGGAGGTGATAATATAAAAGTCGTGCTAGTTGGGTGATTATGAATTTGAGAAATACTTGTGTTGAAGTTTGCAAGTCCCGTAGCATGCACGTATGGTTAAAGTCATGTAACAAATTTGAAACATGAAGTGTACCTGGCTTGTGCATCCTTATGAGTGGCGGTCGGGGACGAGCGATGGTCTTTCCCTACCAATCTATCCCCCTAGGAGCATGCGCGTAGTGCTTGAATTTTTGATGACTTCTAAATTTTTGCAATAAGTATATGAGTTCTTTTGACTAATGTTGAGTCCATGGATTATACGCACTCTCACCTTTCCGCCATTGCTAGCCTCTTCGGTACCGTGCATTGCCCTTTCTCACCTTGAGAGTTGGTGCAAACTTCGCCGGTGCATCCAAACTCGTGATACGATACGCTCTATCACACATAAACCTCCTTATATCTTCCTCAAAACAGACACCATACCTACCTATTATGGCATTTCCATAGCCATTCCGAGATATATTGCCATGCAACTTCCATCATCATCATCATTACATACAACTTCTGTCATATTGCCATTGCATGATCATGTAGTTGACATCGTATTTGTGGCAAAGCCACCATGCATTATTTTTCATACATGTCACTCTTGATTCATTACACCATCCCGGTACACTGCCGGAGGCATTCATATAGAGTCATATCTTGTTCTAAGTTTCGAGTTGTAATCTTTATGTTGTAATCAATGGAAGTGTGATGATTTTCATTATTAGAGCATTGCCCCAGTGAGGAAGGGATGATGGAGAATATGATTCCCCCACAAGTCGGGATGAGACTCCGAACGAAAAAAAAGAAAAAGAGAAAGGCCAAAAAAAAGAGAGAAGGCCCAAAAAATCAGAGAAAAAGAGAGAAGGGGCAATGTTACTATCCTTTTACCACACTTGTGCTTCAAAGTAGCACCTTGTTCTTCATGTAGTGAGTCTCATATATTGTGCTTCAAAGTAGCACCTTGTTCTTCATGTAGTGAGTCTCATAAGTTGTCTTTTTATACTAGTGGGAATATTTCATTATAGAACTTGGCTTGTATATTCCTACGATGGGCTTCCTCAAATGCCCTAGGTCTTCATGAGCAAGCAAGTTTTGGATGCACATCCACTAGTTTTCTTTTGTTGAGCATTCATAGCTCTAGTGCATCCGTTGCATGGCAATCCCTACTCCTCATGTTGACATCAATTGATGGGCATCTCCATAGCCCGTTGATTAGCCTCGTCAACGTGAGACTTTCTCCTTTTTGTCTTCTCCACACAATCTCCATCATCATATTCTATTCCACCCATAGTGCTATATCCATGGCTCACGCTCATGTATTGCGTGAAGGTTGAAAAAGTTTGAGATTATTTAAGTATGAAACAATTGCTTGGCTTGTCATTGAGGGTATAGAAGTTGGGAACATCTTTGTGTGACGAAAATGAAGCATAGCCTAACAATACGATTTTGTAGGGATGAAATTTCTTTTGCCATGTTATTTTGAGAAGACAAGATTGCTTTGATTAGTATGCTTGAAGTATTATTACTTTTGTGTCAAGATGAACTTTTGTCTTGAATCTTTCGGATCTAAATATTCATATCACAATTGAGAAGATTTACATTGAAATTATGCCAAAGTATCACTCCGCATCAAAAATTCTTTTTTATCATTTACCTACTCGAGGACGAGCAGGAATTAAGCTTGGGGATACTTGATACGTCTCCAACGTATCTATAATTTTTGATTGCTCCATGCTACTTTATCTACTGTTTTGGACTATATTGGGCTTTATTTTCCACTTTTATTTTACTTTTGGGACTAAGCTATTAACCGGAGGCCCAGCCCAGAATTGCTGTTTTTTGCCTTTTTCAGTATTTTGAAGAAACGGAATATCAAACGGAGTCCAAACGGAATGAAACCTTCGGGATCGTGATTTTCCAACCGAACGTGATCCAGGAGACTTGGACCCTACTCCAAGCAGTGCCCGAGGAGGTCACGAGGGTGGAGGGCGCGCCCCCTACCTCGTGGGCCCCTCGGAGCTCCACCGACGTACTCCTTCCTCCTATATATACCTACATATCCCCGAACGATCAGAACAGGAGCCAAAAACCTAATTCCACCGTCGCAACTTTCTATATCCACGAGATCCCATCTTGGAGCCTGTTCCGGAGCTCCGCCGGAGGGGGCATCCACCACGGAGGGCTTCTACATCATCACCATAGCCCCTCCGATGAAGTGTGAGTAGTTTACTTCAGACCTTCGGGTCCATAGCTAGTAGCTAGATGGATTCTTCTCTCTTTTTGGATCTCAATACAATGTTCTCCCCCTCTCTCGTGGAGAACTATTCGATGTAATCTTGTTTTTGCGGTGTGTTTGTTGAGACCGATGAATTGTGGGTTTATGATTCAAATTATCTATGGAAAATATTTGATTCTTCTCTGAATTCTTTTATGTATGATTGAGTTATCTTTGCAAGTCTCTTCGAATTATCCTTTTTGGTTTGGCCAACTAGATTGGTAGTTCTTGCAATGGGAGAAGTGCTTAGCTTTGGGTTCAATCTTGCGGTGTCCTTACCCAGTGACAGAAGGGGCAGCAAGGCACGTATTGTATTGTTGCCATCGAGGATAACAAGATGTTTTTTTATCATATTGCATGAATTTATCCCTCTACATCATGTATCTTGCTTACGGCGTTACTCTGTTTTTACTTAATACTCTAGATGCATGCTGGATAGCGGTCGATGAGTGTAGTAGATGCAGAATCATTTCGATCTACTTGTTTTGGACGTGATGCCTATATACATGATCAATGCCTAGATATGTTCATAACTATGCTCAGTTCTGTCAATTGCTCAACAGTAATTTGTTCACCCACCATAGAATACTTATGCTCTTGAGAGAAGCCACTAGTGAAACCTATGCCCCCCGGATCTATTCTCATCATATCAATCTATATCACTTTATTTACTTGTTTTGTTTTTACTTTGTCTTTAATTTTTACTTTGCATCTATCTATCAAAAATACCAAAAATATTATCTCTATTAGATCTCATTCTCGTAAGTGACCGTGAATGGATTGACAACCCCTAAGCGTTTGTTGCGAGTTGCTATCGTTTTGCGTAGGTACGAGGGACTTGTGCGTGGTCTCCTGCTGTATTGATACCTTGGTTCTCAAAAACTGAGGGAAATACTTACGCTACTTTACTGCATCATCCTCTCCTCTTCGGGGAAATCCAACGCAGTGCTCAAGAGGTAGCAGATTCCCCCTCCGAAAGGGTGTCGGAACGAGCTCCCGAGAGGTTTTTGGTGGCTACAGAGGCTTGCGGCGGCGGAACTCCCGATCTATCTTGATTTCTGATGGTTTTAGGGTACGTACGCATATATAGGAGAAAGAAGTC
Source organism: Triticum aestivum (assembly GCF_018294505.1). Taxonomy (NCBI): domain Eukaryota; kingdom Viridiplantae; phylum Streptophyta; class Magnoliopsida; order Poales; family Poaceae; genus Triticum; species Triticum aestivum. The sequence continues at coordinate 394,430,099 of NC_057798.1, read as the reverse complement.
GGTTGGGAGGTGCTCGAGGGGTCCACGAGACAAGGGGTTGTGCCCTGTAGGGGGGCGCCCCCTATCTCCTGGGCTCCTCGAGTATCTTCTGACTTGATCTCCAAGCCTCCAGGATGATATTCTTCCAAAAAATCACGATGCCGAAGGTTTCATTCCGTTTCGACTCCGTTTGATATTCCTTTTCTTCGAAATACTGAAACAGGCAATAAAACAGCAATATGGACTGGGCCTCCGGTTAGTAGGTTAGTCCCAAAAAATAATATAAATGTGTAAAATAAGCCCATAAACATCCAAAAGGGGTAATATAATAGCATGGAACAATCAAAAATTATAGATACGTTGGAGACGTATCAGTTACCACAGACCTTCGGGTCCATAGTTATTAGCTAGATGGCTTCTTCTCTCTCTTTGAATCTCAATGCAAAGTTCTCCTCGATCTTCTTGGAGATCTATTCGATGTAACTCTTTTTGCGGTGTGTTTGTCGAGATCCGATGAATTGTGGGTTTATGATCAAGTTTATCTATGAGAAATATTTGAATCTCCTATAAATTCTTTTATGTATGATTGGTTATCTTTGCAAGTCCCTTCAAATTATCAGTTTGGTTTGGCCTACTAGATTGATCTTTCTTGCAATGGGAGAAGTGCTTAGCTTTGGGTTCAATCTTGCGGTGTCCTTTCCCAGTGACGGCAGGGGCAGCAAGGCACGTATTGTATTGTTGCCATCGAGGATAAAAAGATGGGGTTTATATCATATTGCTTGAGTTTATCCCTCTACCTCATGTCATCTTGCTTAATGCGTTACTCTGTTCTTATGAACTTAATACTCTAGATGCACGTAGGAGTCGGTCGATGTGTGGAGTAATAGTAGTAGATGCAGAATCGTTTCGGTCTACTTGTTGCGGACGTGATGCCTATATACATGATCGTGCCTAGATATTCTCATAACTATGCACTTTTCTATCAATTGCTCAACGGTAATTTGTTCACCCACCGTAATACTTATGATATCTTGAGAGAAGCCACTAGTGAAACCTATAGCCCCCGGGTCTATCTTTTACCATATAAGTTTCCGATCTACTTTATTTTGCAACCTTTACTTTCCAATATATATCATAAAAATACCAAAAATATTTATCTTATCTTATTATGTCTACCAGATCTCACTTTCTCAAGTTACCATGAAGGGATTGACAACCCCTTTATCGTGTTGGTTGTGAGGTTCTTGTTTGTTTGTGTAGGTATGAGGGACTTCTGTGGAGCCTCCTACTGGGTTGATACCTTGGTTCTCAAAAACTGAGGGAAATACTTACGCTACTTTGCTACATCACCCTTTCCTCTTCAAGGGAAAACCAACGCAGTGCTCAAGAGGTAGCAAGATGGATATCTAGCGTCGTTGCTGGGGAGGTCTTCGCTCAAGTCAAGACATACCAAGTACCCATCACAAACTCATCTCCCTAGCATTACATTATTTGCCATTTGCCTCTCGTTTTCCTCTCCCCCACTTCACCCTTGCCATTTTATTCGCCCTCTCTTTCCCATTCGCCTCTCTTTTTTGCTTGTCTTTTTTTGTGCTCGTGTGCTAGTTCGTTTATTTCGTCGTTATGGCTAGCTCAGTTTTCATCCCTTCGTCTCCCGATTTTGAAGTCCTCCACTTCAAACAAAGACAAGGAGAAAATTAAAAAATGCTTGGTTTAGGATGTTAGAATCCTATCGTAGTTGCAATATAGAAGGAGATTTCAAATTTTTACTTCGCAATTTTTATGTTGGGCTAACCATATCACATAGATAACTCCTTGATTTTGTCGCCAAAGGGAGTTTTATTGAAATTGATCCTAGCTTTGCTTATGAAATTATAGAGGGGATACTAGGAGTACTCCCCCTACAAAAGGGATCACCCCTTACTCAAGAAGGAATCCAAATCCTAGAGAAATTATGTGAATTGCAAAAATTTGTTAAACCTCTTAAAAATGTTGGTGGGAATCTCAACCGCGGGAATACTTTGATTACACTGTGCAATAAGCGGTTGGATGCTCTAGATCAAAAGATATCCGAGCACGAAGGAAAACATAAGGAACCTCCTGGATCCGAGCATAACTCCATTAAAAAGACGAATAGCAAAGATGGCAATACTTAGATCTATCCTCGCTTTTATGCCTAGCTAGGGGTGTTAAATGATAGCGCTTGTTGGGAGGCAACCCAATTTTATTTTTTGTTTCTTGATTTTTGCTTCTGTTTAGTAATAAATAATTCATCTAGCCTCTGTTTAGATGTGGTTTTATGTTTAATTTAGTGTTTGTGCCAAGTAGAACCTATAGGATCATCTTGGGTGATAGTTAATTTGATCTTCTTGAAAAACAGAAACTTTTGCACGCACGAGAATAATTTTAATAAGTCACATAAACGTGATTTTTAGTTGATTCTTTTTGAAGTAGATCATAGACAAATTGCCTAGGACTTCCTATTGTTTTAGGATTTTTAGAGTTCCAGAAGTATTCAAAAGTTACAAATTACTACAGATTGTTTTGTTTTTGACAGATTCTGTTTTTCGTGTGTTGTTTGCTTGTTTTGATGAATCTATGGCTAGTATCGGGGGGGGGGGTGAACCATAGATAAGTTGGAATACAGTAGGTTTAACACCAATATAAATAAAGAATGAGTTCATTACAGTACCTTAAGTGGTGGTTTTTCTTTCTTGCACTAACGGAGCTCATGAGATTTCCTGTTGAGTTTTGTGTTGTGAAGTTTTCAAGTTTTGGGTAAAGATTTGATGGACTATGGAATAAGGAGTGGTAAGAGCCTAAGCTTGGGGATGCCCATGGCACCCCAATATAATTCAAGGACAAACAAAAGCCTAAGCTTGGGGATGCCCCAGAAGGCATCCCCTCTTTTATCTTCGTCTATCGGTAACTTTACTTGGAGCTATATTTTTATTCGCCACATGATATGTGTTTTGCTTGGAGCATCTTGTATGATATGAGTCTTTGCTTTTTAGTCTACCATAATCATCCTTGCTGTACACACCTTTTGGGAGAGACACACATGATTCGGAATTTATTAGAATACTCTATGTGCTTCACTTATATCTTTTGAGCTAGACAATTTTTGCTCTAGTGCTTCACTTATATATTTTTAGAGCATGGCGGTGGCTTAATTTTGTAGAAATTATTGATCTCTCATGCTTCACTTATATTATTTTGATATTCTTTTAGAATAACATGGTATTTGCTACGGTCATAAAATTGGTCCTAATATGATGGGCATCCAAGTTGGGTATAATAAAAACTATCATAGAAAGTGCATTAAACACTTTGATCAATTTGATGCTTGATAATTGTTTTGAGATATAAAGGTGGTAATGTTAGAGTCATGCTAGTTGGGTAATTATGAAATTGAGAAATACTTGTGTTAAGGTTGGCAAGTCCCGTAACATGCACGTATGGTAAAAGTTGTGTGACAAATTTGTTGCATGGGGTGCTCTTTTAATTGCCTTCCTTATGTGTGGAGGTCGGGATCGCGCAATGGTTAACTCCTACCAACCCTTCCCCTAGGAGCATGCGTAGTAGTACTTTGCTTCAAGGGCAAGTAAACTTTTGCAATAAGTATATGAGTTCTTTATGACTAATGTGAGTCCATGGATTATACGCACTCTCACCCTTCCACCACTGCTGGCCTCTATTATGCCGCGCAACTTTTGCCGGTATCATGCACCCACCATTTGCCTTCCTCAAAACAGCCACCATACCTACCTATTATGGCATTTCCATAGCCATTCCGAGATATATTGCCATGCAACTTTCCACCGTTTCATTTATTATGACATGCTCCATCATTGTCATATTGCTTTTTGCATGATCATGTAGTTGACATCGTATTTGTGGCAAGGCCACCTCCATAATTTTTCATACATGTCACTCTTGATTCATTGCATATCCCGGTACACCGCTGGAGGCATTCACATAGAGTCATATTTTGTTCTAAGTATAGAGTTGTAATTCTTGAGTTGTAAATCAATAAAAGTGTGATGATCTTCATTATTAGAGCATTGTCCCAAGTGAGGAAAGGATGATGAAGACTATGATTCCCCCACAAGTCGGGATGAGACTTCGGACTTTATAAAAATAAAAGAGGCCAAAAAAGCCCAAATAAAAAAAGAGGCCAAAGAAGCCCACAAAAAAATGAGAGAAAATAGAGAAGGGACAATGTTACTATCGTTTTTCCATACTTGTGCTTCAAAGTAGGACCATGATCTTCATGATAGGGAGTCTCCTATGTTGTCACTTTCATATACTAGTGGTAATTTTTCATTATAGAACTTGGCTTGTATATTCCAATGATGGGCTTCCTCAAAATGCCCTAGGTCTTCGTGAGAAAGCAAGTTGGATGCACACCCACGTAGTTTCTTTTGTTGAGCTTTCATATATTTATAGCGCTAGTGCATCTGTTGCATGGCAATCCCTACTCACTCACATTGATATCTATTAATGGGCATCTCCATAGCCCGTTGATACGCCTAGTTATGTGAGACTATCTTCTCCCTTTTGTCTTCACAACCACCACCTTATTCCACATATAGTGCTATGTCCATGGCTTGCGCTCATGTATTGCGTGAGAGTTGAAAAAGCTGAAGCGCTTCAAAAAGTATGAACCAATTGCTTGGCTGAAACCGGGGTTGTGCATGATGGGAGTATTTTTTGTGATGAAAATGAAGCATGGCCTAACTATATGATTTTTTGTAGGGATGAGCTTTCTTTGGCTATGCTATTTTGATAAGACATGATTATTTGTTAGTATGTTTGAAGTATTACTATTTTTATGTTTTATGAACTTTTATCTTGAATCATTTTGGATCTGAACATTCATGCCACAATAAAGGAAATTACATTGAGAAGTACGCTAGGTAGCATTCCACATCAAAAATTCTGTTTTTATCATTTACCTACTCGAGGATGAGCAGGAATTAAGCTTGGGGATGCTTGATACGTCTCCAACGTATCTATAATTTTTTATTGTTCCATGCTATTATATTATCCGTTTTGGATGTTTATGGGCTTTACTTTACACTTTTATATCATTTTGGGGACTAACCTACTAACCGGAGGCCCAGCCCGAATTGCTATTTTTTTTTGCCTATTTTAGTGTTTCGAAGAAAAGGAATATCAAACGGAGTCCAAACGAAATGAAACCTTCGGGAGCGATCTTTTTTGAACAAACACAATCCAAGAGACGTGGAGTGGACGTCAAGAAGCAGCCGAGGCAGCCACGAGGTAGGAGGGCACGCCCCCCACCCTCGTGGCTCCCTGGACCTACCTCCTTTGCCTATATATATCTACGTACCCCGAAAACATCCAGGAGCACCACGAAAAACTATTTCCACCGCTGCAACCTTCAGTATCCGCGAGATCCCATCTTGGAGCCTTCACCGGCGCTCTGCCGGAGGGGGAATCGACCATGGAGGGCTTCTACATCAACACCATAGCCTCTCCGATGAGTTGTGAGTAGTTTACCACAGACCTTCGGGTCCATAGTTATTAGCTAGATGTCTTCTTCTCTCTCTTTGAATCTCAATGCAAAGTTCTCCTTGATCTTCTTGGAGATATATTCGGTGTAACTCTTTTTGCGGTGTGTTTGTCGAGATCCGATGAATTGTGGGTTTATGATCAAGTTTATCTATGAGAAATATTTGAATCTCCTCTGAATTCTTTTATGTATGATTGGTTATCTTTGCAAGTCTCTTCGAATTATCAGTTTGGTTTGGCCTACTAGATTGATCTTTCTTGCAATGGGAGAAGTGCTTAGCTTTGGGTTCAATCTTGCGGTGTCCTTTCCCAGTGACAGCAGGGGTAGCAAGGCACATATTGTATTGTTGCCATCGAGGATAAAAAGATGGGGTTTATGTAATATTGCTTGAGTTAATCCCTCTACATCATGTCATCTTGCTTAATGCGTTACTCTTTTCTTATGAACTTAATACTCTAGGTGCAGGCAGGAGTCGGTCGATGTGTGGAGTAATAGTAGTAGATGCAGAATCGTTTCGGTCTACTTGTTGCGGATGTGATGCCTATATACATGATCATGCCTAGATATTCTCATAGCTATGCACTTTTCTATCAATTGCTCGACAGTAATTTGTTCACCCACCGTAATACTTATGCTATCTTGAGAGAAGCCACTAGTGAAACCTATGGCCCCGGGGTCTATCTTTTACCATATAAGTTTCTGATCTACTTTATTTTGCAATCTTTACTTTCCAATCTATATCATAAAAATACCAAAAGTATTTATCTTATCTTATTATCTCTATCAGATCTCACTTTTGCAAGTTATTGTGAAGGGATTGACAACCCCTTTATCGCGTTGGTTGCGAGGTTCTTGTTTGTTTGTGTAGGTACGAGGGACTTCTATGGAGCCTCCTACTGGATTGATACCTTGGTTCTCAAAAACTGAGGGAAATACTTACGCTACTTTGCTGCATCACCCTTTCCTCTTCAAGGGAAAACCAACGCAGTGCTCAAGAGGTAGCACGTACGCTTACGCGAGACTGGTTCTACCGACGTGCTTTGCACATAGGTGGCTGGTGAGTGTCTGTTTCTCCAACTTTAGTTGAATTGAGGTTTTAATGCGTAGGTAAGAACGGTTCTTGCTAGAAGCCCGTAGCAGCCACGTAAAACTTGCAACAGCAAAGTAGAGGATGTCTAACTTGTTTTTGCAGCGCTTGCTGTGATGTGATATGGTCAAGGCATGATGTGATATAAATTGTTGTATGAGATGATCATGTTCTGTAACAAAGTTATCGACAACTCGCAGGAGCCATATGGTTGTCGCTTTATTGTATGCAATGCAATCGCCATGTAATTGTTTTACTTTATCACTAAGTGGTAGCAATAATCGTAGTAACAATAGGTGGCGAGACGACAACGATGCTACGATGGAGATCAAGGTGTCGCGCCGGTGACGATGGAGATCATGATGATGCCTCGGTGATGGAGATCATGAGCACAAGATGATGATGGCCACATCATGTCACATATTTTGATTGCATGTGATATTTATCCTTTATGCATGTTATTTTGCTTAGAATGTCGGTAGCATTATAAGATGATCCCTTACTAAATTTCAAGGAACAAGTGTTCTCCCTGAGTATGCACCATTGCTGCAGTTCGTCGTGCCGAGACACCACGTGATGATCGCGCGTGATAAGCTCTACGTTCACATACAACGGGTACAAGCCAGTTTTGCACACGCAGAATACTCGGGTTAAACTTGGTGAGCCTAGCATATGCAGATATGGCCTCGGAATACTGAGACCGAAAGGTCGAGCGTGAACCATATAGTAGATATGATCAACATAGTGGTGTTCACCATTGAAAACTACCCCATCTCACGTGATGATCGGACATGGTTTAGTTGATTTGGATCACGTGATCACTTAGATGATTAGAGGGATGTCTATCTAAGTGGGAGTTCTTAAGTAATATGATTAATTAAACTTTAATTTTTCATGGACCTAGTACCTGATAGTATTTTGCATGTCTATGTTGTTGTAGATCAATGGCCCGTGCTACCGTTCCTTTGAATTTTAATGCGTTCCTAGAGAAAGCTAAGTTGAAAGATGATGGCAGCAAACTGGGTCCATAACTTGAGGATTATCTTCATTGCTGCACAAAAGAATTGCGTCCTCGAAGCACCGCTAGGTGCCAGGCCTGCTGCAGATGCTACTGATGGCGTTAAGAACGTCTGGCAGAGCAAAGCTGATGACTACTCGATAGTTCAGTGTGCCATGCTTTACGGCTTAGTCGGGACTTCAAAGACGTTTTGAACGTCATGGAGCATATGAGATGTTCCAGGAGTTGAAGTTAATATTTCAAGCAAATGCCCGAGTTGAGAGATATGAAGTCTCCAACAAGTTCTACAGCTGCAAAATGGAGGAGAATAGTTCTGTCAGTGAACACATACTCAAAATGTCTGGGTATCATAATCACTTGACTCAACTGGGAGTTGATCTTGCAGTTGATTGTGTCATTGACAGAGTTCTTCAATCACTGCCACCAAGCTATAAAGGCTTCATGATGAACTATAATATGCAAGGGATGAACAAGACTATTCCTGAGCTCTTCGCGATGCTAAAGGCCGCGGAGGTAGAAATCAAAAAGGAGCATCAAGTGTTGATGGTCAATAAGACCACTAGTTTCAAGAAAAAGGGCAAAGGGAAGAACGGGAGCTTCAAGAAGAATGACAAAAAGGTTGCTGCTCAAGAGAAGAAACCCAAATCTGGACCTAATCCTGAAACTGAGTGCTTCTACTGCAAAGGGACTGGTCACTGGAAGCGGAACCGCCCCAAGTATTTGGCGGATAAGAAGGATGGCAAAGTGAAAGGTATATTTGATATACATGTTATTGATGTGTACTTAACTAATGCTCGCAGTAGTGCCTGGGTATTTGATACTGGTTCTGTTGCTCATATTTGCAACTCGAAACAGGGGCTACGAATTAAGCGAAGATTGGCTAAGGAGAGGTGACGATGCGTGTGGGAAATGGTTCCAAAGTCGATGTGATCGCGGTCGGCACGCTACCTCTACATCTACCATCAGGATTAGTTTTAGACCTGAATAATTGTTATTTGGTGCCAGCGTTGAGCATGAACATTATATCTGGATCTTGTTTAATGCAAGACGGTTATTCATTTAAATCAGAGAATAATGGTTGTTCTATTTATATGAGTAATATCTTTTATGGTCATGTACCCCTGCTGAGTGGTATATTTTTATTGAATCTCGATAGTAATGATACACATATTCATAGTGTTTAAGCCAAAAGATTGAAGTTTAATAATGATAGTGCAACTTATTTGTGGCACTGCCATTTGGGTCATATCGGTATAAAGCGCATGAAGAAACTCCATACTGATGGTCTTTTGGAATCACTTGATTATGAATCATTTGGTGCTTGCGAACCATGCCTTATGGGCAAGATGACTAAAACTCCGTTCTCCGGAACAATGGAACAAGCTACCGACTTACTGGAAATAATACATACCGTTGTATGCGGTCCAATGAGTATTGATGCTCGTGGTGGGTATCGTTATTTTCTCACCTTCACAGATGATTTGAGCAGATATGGTTATATCTACCTAATGAAGCATAAGTTTGAAACATTTGAAAAGTTCAAAGAATTTCAGAGTGAAGTGGAAAATCATCGTAACAATAAAATAAAGTTTCTACGATCTGATCGTGGAGGAGAATATTTGAGTTACGAGTTTGGTCTTCATTTGAAACAACATGGGATGGTTTCACAATTAACGCCACCTGGAACACCACAGCAAAATGGTGTATCCGAATGTTGTAACCGTACTTTATTAGATATGGTGCAATCTATGATGTCTCTTACTGATTTACCGCTGTTGTTTTGGGGTTATGCTCTAGAGACGGTTGCATTCACTTTAAATAGGGCACCATCAAAATCCGTTGAGACGACGCCTTATGAACTATGGTTTGGCAAGAAACCAAAGTTGTCATTTCTTAAAGTTTGGGGCTGCGATGCTTATGTGAAAAAGCTTCAACCTGATAAGCTTGAACCCAAATCGGAGAAGTGCGTCTTCATAGGATACCCAAAGGAAACTGTTAGGTACACCTTCTATCACAGATCCGAAGGCAAAATCTTTGTTGCTAAGAATGGGTCCTTTCTAGAGAAGGAGTTTGTCTCAAAACAAGTGAGTGGGAGGAAAGTAGAACTTGATGAGGTAACTGTACCTTCTCCCTTATTAGAAAGTAGTTCATCATAGAAATCAGTTCTGGTGATTCCTACACCAACTAGTGAGGAAGCTAATGATGATGATCATGAAGCTTCAGATCAAGTTACTACCGAACTTCTTAGGTCTTCTAGAGTAGGATCCGCACCAGAGTGGTATAGTAATCCTGTTCTCGAAGTCATGTTGCTAGACCATGATGAACCTACGAACTATGAGGAAGCGATGATGAGCCCAGATTCCATGAAATGGCTTGAAGCCATGAAATCTGAGACGGGGTCCATGTATGAGAACAAAGTGTGGACTTTGGTGGACTTGCCCGATGATCGGCAAGCCATAGAAAATAAATGGATCTTTAAGAAGAAGACCGACACAGATGGTAATGTTACTGTTTACAAAGCTCGTCTTGTTGGAAAGGTTTTTGACAAGTTCAAAGAGTTGACTATGATGAGACTTTCTCACCCATAGCGATGCTTAAGTCTGTCCGAATCATGTTAGCAATTGCTGCATTTTATGATTATGAAATTTGGCAAATGGATGTCAAAATTGCATTCTTGAATGGAAATCTGGAAGAAGAGTTGTATATGATGCAACCGGAAGGTTTTGTCTATCCAAAGGGTGCTAACAAAGTGTGCAAGCTCCAGCGATCCATTTATGGACTGGTGCAAGCCTCTCGGAGTTGGAATAAATGCTTTCATAGTGTGATCAAAGCATATGGTTTTATACAGACTTTTGGAGAAGCCTATATTTACAAGAAAGTGAGTGGGACCTCTGTAGCATTTTTAATCTTATATGTAGATGACATATTGTTGATTGGAAATGATATAGAATTTCTGGATAGCATAAAGGAATACCTGAATAAGAGTTTTTCTATGAAAGACCTCGGAGAAGCTACTTACATATTGGGCATCAAGATCTATAGAGATAGATCAAGATGCTTAATTGGACTTTCAAAAAGCACATACCTTGATAAAGTTTTGAAGAAGTTCAAAATGGATCAGTCAAAGAAGGGTTCTTGCCTATATTACAAGGTGTGAAGTTGAGTCAGACTCAATGCCCGACCATAGCAGAAGATAGAGAGAAAATGAAAGTCATTCCCTATGCTTCATCCATAGGTTCTATCATGTATGCAATGTTGTGTACCAAACCTGATGTATGTCTTGCTATAAGCATAGCAGGGAGGTACCAAAGTAATCCCGGAGTGGAGCACTGGACAGCGGTCAAGAACATCCTGAAATACCTGAAAAGGACTAAGGATATGTTTCTCGTTTATGGAGGTGAAAAAGAGCTCGTTGTAAACGGTTACGTCGATGCAAGCTTTGACACTGATCCGGATGACTCTAAGTCGCAAACCGAATACAAATTTTTATTGAATGGAGGAGCTATCAGTTGGTGCAGTTCCAAGTAGAGCGTCGTGGCGGGATGTACGTGTGAAGCGGAGTACATTGCTGCTTCGGAAGCAGCGAATGAAGGAGTTTGGATGAAGGAGTTCATATCTGATCTAGGTGTCATACCTAGTGCATCGGGTCCAATGAAAATCTTTTGTGACAATACTGGTGCAATTGTCTTGGCAAAGGAATCCAGATTTCACAAGAGAACCAAGCACATTAAGAGATGCTTCAATTCCATCCATCATCAAGTGTCGAAAGGGGACATAGAGATTTGCCAGATACACACGGATCTGAATGTTGCCGACCCATTGACTAAGCCTCTTCCATGAGCAAAACATGATCAACACCAAAGCTCCATGGGTGTTAGAATCATTACTATGTAATCTAGATTATTGAGTCTAGTGCAAGTGGGAGACTGAAGGAAATATGCCCTAGAGGCAATAACAAAGTTATTGTTTATTTCCTTAATTCATGATAAATGTTTATTATTCATGCTAGAATTGTATTAACCGGAAACTTAGTACATGTGTGAATACATAGACAAAACCTATAGTCCCTAGTATGTCGCTACTTGACTAGCTCGTTAATCAAAGATGGTTATGTTTCCTAACCATAGACATGTGTTATCATTTGATAAACAGGATCACACCATTAGGAGACTGATGTGATGGACATGACCCATCCATTAGCTTAGCATTATGATCGTGTTAGTTTCATTGCTACTGCTTTCTTCATGACTTATACAAGTTCCTCACACTATGAGATTATGCAACTACCGAATAACGGAGGAACACTTTGTGTGCTACCAAACATCACAATGTAAATGGGTGATTATAAAGGTGCTCTACAGGTGTCTCCGAAGGTGTTTGTTGGGTTGGCATAGATCGAGATTAGGATTTGTCACTCCGTGTTTCGGAGAAATATCTCTGGTCCCTCTCGGTAATGCACATCACTATAAGCCCTGCAAGCAATGTGACTAATGAGTTAGTTACGGGATGATGCATTACGGAACGAGTAAATAGACTTGCCGGTAACAAGATTGAACTAGGTATTCAGATACCAACGATCGAATCTCGGGCAAGTAACATATCGATGACAAAGGGAACAATTATGTTGTTATGCGGTTTGACTGATAAAGATCTTCATAGAATATTGATACGTCTCTAACGTATCTATAATTTTTTATTGTTCCATGCTATTATATTACCCCTTTCGGATGTTTATGGGCTTTATTTTACACATTTATATCATTTTTGGGACTAACCTACTAACCGGAGGCCCAGCCCGTATTGCTGTTTTTTTGCCTATTTCAGTATTTCGAAGAAAAGGAATATCAAACGGAGTCCAAACAGAATGAAACCTTTGGGAGCGTGATTTTTGGAATGAACATGATCCGGAGAACTTGGAGTGCAAGTCAAGAAGCTTGCGAGGCGGCCAAGAGACAGGAGGGCGTGCCCACCCCCTCTGGGCGCGCCCCTATTTCCTGGGCCCCACAGGCAGCCACCGACGTACTTCGTCCTCCTATATATACCTACGAACCCCGAAAATATCCAGGGAGCCAACGAAGCACAATTTCCACCGCCGTAACCTTCTGTATCCGTGAGATCCCATCTTGGAGCCTTCGCCAGTGCTCCGCCGGAGGGGGAATCGACCACGGAGGGCTTCTACATCAACACCATAGCCCCTCCGATGAGTTGTGAGTAGTTTACCACAGACCTTCGGGTCCATAGTTATTAGCTAGATGGCTTCTTCTCTCTTTTTGGATCTCAATACAATGTTCTCCCCCTCTCTTGTGGAGACCTATTCGATGTAAACTCTTTTTGTGGTGTGTTTGTCAAGATCCGATGAATAGTGGGTTTATGATCAAGTTTATCTATGAGAAATATTTGAATCTCCTCTGAATTCTTTTATGTATGATTGAGTTATCTTTGCAAGTCTCTTCGAATTATTAGTTTGGTTTGGCCTACTAGATTGATCTTTCTTGCCATGGGAGAAGTGCTTAGCTTTGGGTTCAATCTTGTCGTATCCTTACCCAGTGACAGAAAGGGCTGCAAGGCACGTATTGTATTGTTGCCATCGAGGATAAAAAGATGGGGTTTATATCATATTGCTTGAGTTTATCCCTCTACATCATGCCATCTTTCTTAATGTGTTACTCTATTCTTTATGAACTTAATACTCTAGATGCAGGCAGGAGTCGGTCGATGTGTGGAGTAATAGTAGTAGATGCAGGCAGGAGTCGATCTACTTGTCGCGGACGTGATGCCTATATACATGATCATGCCTAGATAATCTCATAATTATTCGCTTTTCTATCAATTGCTCGACAGTAATTTGTTCACCCATCGGAATACTTATGCTATCTTGAGAGAAGCCACTAGTGAAACCTATGGCCTCCGAGTCTATCTTTTATCATATAAGCTTTCAATCTACTTTTATTTGCATCTTTACTTTTTGCATCTATATTATAAAATACCAAAAATATATTTATCTTATCATACTATCTCTATCAGATCTCACTTTCGCAAGTGGTCGTGAAGGGATTGACAGCCCCTTTATTGTGTTGGTTGCGAGTTCTTTGTTTGTTTGTGTAGGTGTGTGGGACTTTTGAGGAGCCTCCTACTGGATTGATACCTTGGTTCTCAAAAACTGAGGGAAATACTTACGCTACTATTGCTGCATCACCCTTTCCTCTTCAAGGAAAAGCAACGCAAGCTCAAGACGTAGCAAGAAGGATTTCTGGCGCCGTTGCCGGGGAGGTCTTCGCTCAAGTCAAGACATACCAAGTACTCATCTCCCTCGCATTTACATTATTTGCCATTTGCCTCTCGTTTTCCTCTCCCCCACTTCACCCTTGCTGTTTTATTCGTCCTCTCTTTCCCAATCTTCTTCTCTCTTTCGCTTGCCTTTTTGTTTGCTAGTCGTTATGTCTAGTTCCTTATCCGCTCCTATGTCTCACGAGTTTGAAGTTCTTCACTTCAAGCAAAGGCAAGGAGAAAACTTAAAAGATGCTTGGTACAGGATGATGGGATCTTATCGCAAATGCACCCTAGAGGTGAACTTTAGAATTCTCCTTCGCAATTTTTATGTTGGGTTAAATATGACGCATAGACAACTCTTGGGTTGCATTGCCAAAGGAAATCTTATTGAAATTGACCCTAGTATTGCTCATGAAATTATAGAGGGAATAGTGAGAACACTACCTCAAAAGGGAGGATCACATCCTACCCAAAAAGAAACACAAGTGTTTGAAAAGATTTGCGAAGTAACAAAAAATTTACAAAAATCTCTTGAGCCACTTAAAAGTGTTAGCGGAAATCTTCACCGCATGAATATGTTGATTACTCTTTGCAATAAGCGGTTGGATTCTTTAGATCTAAAAATTTCCGAGTATGAAGGGAAACGTAAAGAACCCGAAGGTATAACGGGAATCAACCACGGAGGGCTTCTACATCAACACCATAGCCCCTCCGATGAGTTGTGAGTAGTTTACCACAGACCTTCGGGTCCATAGTTATTAGCTAGATGGCTTCTTCTCTCTTTTTGGATCTCAATACAATGTTCTCCCCCTCTCTTATGGAGATCTATTCGATGTAAACTCTTTTTGCGGTGTGTTTGTCGAGATCCGATGAATAGTGGGTTTATGATCAAGTTTATCTATGAGAAATATTTGAATCTCCTCTGAATTCTTTTATGTATGATTGAGTTATCTTTGCAAGTCTCTTCGAATTATTAGTTTGGTTTGGCCTACTAGATTGATCTTTCTTGCCATGGGAGAAGTGCTTAGCTTTGGGTTCAATCTTGCCGTATCCTTACCCAGTGACAGAAAGGGCTGCAAGGCACGTATTGTATTGTTGCCATCGAGGATAAAAAGATGGGGTTTATATCATATTGCTTGAGTTTATCCCTCTACATCATGTCATCTTTCTTAATGCGTTACTCTATTCTTTATGAACTTAATACTCTAGATGCAGGCAGGAGTCGGTCGATGTGTGGAGTAATAGTAGTAGATGCAGGCAGGAGTCGATCTACTTGTCGCGAACGTGATGCCTATATACATGATCATGCCTAGATAATCTCATAATTATTCGCTTTTCTATCAATTGCTCGACAGTAATTTGTTCACCCACCGAAATACTTATGCTATCTTGAGAGAAGCCACTAGTGAAACCTATGGCCTCCGAGTCTATCTTTTATCATATAAGCTTTCAATCTACTTTTATTTGCATCTTTACTTTTTGCATCTATATTATAAAATACCAAAAATATATTTATCCTAACATACTATCTCTATCAGATTTCACTTTCGCAAGTGGCCGTGAAGGGATTGACAACCCCCTTTATTGCGTTGGTTGCGAGTTCTTTGTCTGTTTGTGTAGGTGCGTGGGACTTTTGAGGAGCCTCCTACTGGATTGATACCTTGGTTCTCAAAAACTGAGGGAAATACTTACGCTACTATTGTTGCATCACCCTTTCCTCTTCAAGGAAAACCAACGCAAGCTCAAGACGTAGAAAGAAGGATTTCTGGCGCCGTTGCCGGGGAGGTCTTCGCTCAAGTCAAGACATACCAAGTAGTCATCTCCCTCGCATTTACATTATTTGCCATTTGCCTCTCGTTTTCCTCTCCCCCACTTCACCCTTGTTGTTTTATTCGTCCTCTCTTTCCCAATCTTCTTCTCTCTTTCGCTTGCCTTTTTGTTTGCTAGTCGTTATGTCTAGTTCCTTATCCGCTCCTATGTCTCACGAGTTTGAAGTTCTTCACTTCAAGCAAAGGCAATGAGAAAACTTAAAAGATGCTTGGTACAGGATGATGGGATCTTATCGCAAATGGACCCTAGAGGTGAACTTTAGAATTCTCCTTCGCAATTTTTATGTTGGGTTAAATATGACGCATAGACAACTCTTGGGTTGCATTGCCAAAGGAAATCTTATTGAAATTGACCCTAGTATTGCTCATGAAATTATAGAGGGAATAGTGAGAACACTACCTCAAAAGGGAGGATCACATCCTACCCAAGAAGAAACACAAGTGTTTGAAAAGATTTGTGAAGTAACAAAAAATTTACAAAAATCTCTTGAGCCACTTAAAAGTGTTAGCGGAAATCTTCACCGCATGAATATGTTGATTACTCTTTGCAATAAGCGGTTGGATTCTTTAGATCTAAAAATTTCCGAGTATGAAGGTAAACGTAAAGAACCCGAAGGTATAACGGGAATCGACCATGGAGGGCTTCTACATCAACACCATAGCCCCTCCGATGAGTTGTGAGTAGTTTACCATAGACCTTCGGGTCCATAGTTATTAGCTAGATGGCCTCTTCTCTCTTTTTGGATCTCAATACAATGTTCTCCCCCTCTCTTGTGGAGATCTATTCGATGTAAACTCTTTTTGCGGTGTGTTTGTCGAGATCCGATGAATTGTGGGTTTATGATCAAGTTTATCTATGAGAAATATTTGAATCTCCTCTGAATTCTTTTATGTATGATTGAGCTATCTTTGCAAGTCTCTTCAAATTATCAGTTTAGTTTTGCCTACTAGATTGATCTTTCTTGCCATGGGAGAAGTGCTTAGCTTTGGGTTCAATCTTGTGGTGTCCTTACCCAGCGATAGAAAGGGTTGCAAGGCACGTATTGTATTGTTGCCATCGAGGATAAAAAGATGGGGTTTATATCATATTGCTTGAGTTTATCCCCCTACATCATGTCATCTTTCTTAATGTGTTACTCTGTTCTTTATGAACTTAATACTCTAGATGCAGGCAGGAGTCGGTCGATGTGTGGAGTAATAGTAGTAGATGCAGGTAGGAGTCGATCTACTTGTCGCGGACGTGATGCCTATATACATGATCATGCCTAGATAATCTCATAATTATTCGCTTTTCTATCAATTGCTCGACAGTAATTTGTTCACCCACCGTAATACTTATGCTATCTTGAGAGAAGCCACTAGTGAAACCTATGGCCTCCGGGTCTATCTTTTATCATATAAGCTTTCAATCTACTTTTATTTGCATCTTTACTTTTTGCATCTATATTATAAAATACCAAAAATATATTTATCTTATCATACTATCTCTATCAGATCTCACAATGTTTGGACATAAAGATCGATATATTGGAAGACAATATTTGGACATCGGAATGGTTCCGGGTGAGTTCGGGCATTTACTAGAGTACACGGGGGTTACCGGAACCCCCTGGGAGTGTATGGGCCTTATTGGGCCTTAGTGGGAGAGAGAGGAGGAGGCGGCCAGGTGGAGGGCTCCCCCCCAAGCCCAATCCGAATTGGGTGCCCCCCCTTTTCTTCCCTCTCTATCCCCTTCCTTCCTCTCCTACTCCAACTAGGGAAGGGGGAATCCTACTCCCACCGGGAGTAGGACTCCCCCCTTGGGCGCGCCATGAGAGGGCTGGCCCTCGCCCTCCTCCACTCCTTTATATACGGGGGAGGGGGGCACCCCATAGACACACAAGTTGATTGTTTAGCCCTGTGCGGTGCCCCCTCCACAGATTTCCACCTCGGTCATATCGTTGCAGCGCTTAGGCGAAGCCCTGCACCCGTAGCTTCATCATCACCGTCATCACGCCGTCGTGCTGACGAAACTCTACCTCGACCGCAGCTGGATCTAGAGTTTGTGGGACATCACTGAGTTGAACGTGTGCAGATCACGGAGGTGCCGTACCTTCGGCGCTAGGATTGGTCGGATCGTGAAGACGTACGACTACATCAACCGCGTTGTCATAACGCTTCCACTTTCGGTCTACGAGGGTACATGGACAACACTCTCCCCTCTCGTTGCTATGCATCTCCTAGATAGATCTTGCGTGATCGTAGGATTTTTTTTGAAATTACTGCGTTCCCCAACACCGCCTTCTCTTCTGATCACATTTACAGAATCGCAAACTATTCTTCACAGAACTGAAAACACCCGGTACAACCTGGTGTGGAATAACAACCTTCGCTCTTTCGGATCGTTTTCTTCACCAACGAACCAGGTAGCAGCAGCGCCACTGCTCCAGCCACCTCCACCATGAGCAGAACCACCTCCACCATGAGTAGAACCAACGGTGATCCTCCTGCACCATGAGAAGCAGCACCGTCGTATCAGTTCGCCGCCTCCATGAGCAGCAATGCCGTCATATCAGTTCGCCATCTCCTCTAGAGCAGCAGCACTGCCGATCTCCTGTCACCAGCGCTGCCATGAGCAGTAGCGCCGCTGCGAGAAGATGCTGGTCTCGTTTCTCATCGCAAGCCGTCGTCCCTCAGCGGGCATATTCTACATGGCCGTCAGTGGTGCTATTATTTCCTCTTCCCTTGCGTGAACCAAGCATATCACGTATTCGCTCGTCCCTGATTTAATACAGTGTATTCTCATTACAATACTGAATACGTTACCTCTGCTCGAACCAAAGGCGTCGCAAGGTGTTTCCAGTACCCGTGCACCTCTATGGCCGTTGAACACGAACATGTGCGCCAGGAAGCGGAGCGCCTTGGTATCGAGCCCCAGGCTATCAACGTCGCGACACCTTGCGAGCACGCAGTCAGGCACACATGCATTCACGCGGCCTCCGTCTCCCCGCCATGGTCGGACGTTGCCACACTATCCCAGACCAGCTTTGACTCCATGAGGTACATGCTCCTCTTTCCATGACGGTCGCCGCCCGCCCGTCCTCGAGATCCATCCTCTTGATCCTGTCGTAGGCCTCACATTCCGCCGCATCTGGATAAGGTCAAGAAGAAAGGCAGCAAAATAAGGTTTGACAAGGAGAATTACGTCGCAACAACCGTTTATAAGGTAAGATTGTCCATGTCAAAGATGACCTATGAGACGATGGCCCTGGACTCCAACGTCAATCCTACCTGCCTCTCACCAGTTTCCACCGATGCCATTGGCGTGTGCAAGAGAGATCCAAGGATTTTTGTTGCAGGAATATCCAACTTCTCCCAATTACAGCTCCTCGATGTGACTACCTCGGTCGCCGCCTCTGATTCCTAGGGACACGAAGCGGAGGAACCTTGGTAGAGGCCGGAAGAGGAGAGGTGTGGCGGAAGAAAAATCTGAGGGAGCTGCGGGAGGGAGGAGGGGTGAAGGGACCATGGTCTTGCGGAAGGAAAGCAAGAATTGAGGAAGGATATTCTGCAGTTATTGAGAGGATCGTGTGAGAGGATTTTCTGGGCCACCTACATGTGTGCGGGAGGGAGCGAAGGGGGAGAAGGAGACGAACGAACCACTTACCGCCCAACCATCACGACCGCAGACAGTAGAGATAACTCTTCATTCAGAACAGCCGGGCCTCCCAACTCGAATGGGTTATAATCAGCGGAGACCATTTGCACCTTCGTTTTTTTCTAGAATTTTGCATGTAAATTATGATCTAGTAAAAATATATTTATGGATTACAAAAATGTTTGTACAATATAAATTAATCCAAATATTTGTAAAATTATAACTAAAAATATTATACAAAAATTGTACTCCTCATAGATGAGCAAATGTTTTAACATAAAAATAAGGGAGTCGCTAGGTCTCGAACCCACGAGGGGCGCGACCAAAGACACCCTTCACGCTCTATTGTCTATGCATACAAAAGATGATTAGTAAATCAACCTTTTAATATAGAGCATATAAGCCTGAGTATTATATAAAAAATAACTAGTAAAACGTATGTAATAAAACTATGTTCAAATATTTGTATGTTAAAATAGTATACATACAAACGATGATTAGTAAATGAAAACATTTAAATATAAACTTGTGTATTAAATTAGACACAATTGAATATTCATATCAACAATTTCAAGTATGAGTATGTAATTACATGGAAATTGAACTATACAAATGTGCATATAATTATTGAAACTTTTGTGTAATTAAAATAATATTTTGGAATTGTAGTTTTTACAAATATTTTTTATTCTAAACTAAACATTTTTCATAATTGGTAAATTTTGTTTCAAATATATAAATATTTTTAATATAATACATGGACAGTTTTGGAAGTAAGTTTTCTGTATTAACAATATTTATAACACGAATAAGTAAACATTAATTTTCTGACGGAGATCATAATTTACATGCTATCTACAAATTTCTAAAAAAAATCAAAGGTGCAAAATGGCTCTACTGATCATAGTCCATTTGAGCTGGCAGGCCCAGGTTTCTAGTCGAATAGCGTAGTTATCCATCTACACAAGTAATGCCGTTGCTTTGTTGGTTCACCTGGTGTGCACACCTTCGTTGGCTCGAATCCAGACGCCTTCAAACGATACTAGTGGATGACGCGCGCCTTGCTGCGCCGTTTTTTATAAACGGAGTGTATTTTCCATACTTGTATTGTAGATATTTCGCGTTGTTTGTTTATTTGTTAGGATATTTGACGTGTTTCTTCATTTTTCATTGAGTCACATACCGATATCTTGCCAGCGAGGTCGGGGAGCCCACGAAGCTTGTCGTCGCTGCTGTCGTGGGAGTCCCTGCCTCCTCCACTGCCAGCCAGTCCATCTCGCTCTCGTGGTGTCTCCCGAGCCCATCTCCAGCTCCACATGTCCGCGGGCAAAGCTCGCCCACCGGCGATCCCCGCCCTCGATCGCGTGGTTACACCCTCGTTGAAGACATGGCCCTCCTCTGTTGCGCCCCATAGCGTCCGGCCATGGCAGTGAACCAAACTCCTTGGCCACCAGAATCATGCCTTTAGTCCCTCCCGCCGAGGAATCAGGCCGTGCTGCAGCTTGAACAAATGATTCCTCATCTAAACTCCAACGCAAACCGGCCACTTCCAGTTGGGATGAGAAGGGAAGAGACCCTTGAATCCAAACCTCATGATGGTCGAGCAAGTGAACTCGGAGTTGAGTAATGGGATAATGGGGAGACAGTTGCTCGACCAACATCAACATCGCTCCAGATCAAGGATTAGCAGCAGAGCAACGACAACAACGCAGAGGATACTGGAGCACACGAGAGGGAGCGGCGCCGGCGTAAATAAAGAAAGCGGAGGGAAACCAACCTTGAATTTTACTTTTGAGGTGGCGCGTAAGGAAATCAGAGAAGGACGTTGCCACTTTGCGATTTGCCTCCTACTCCCTCCGGTCTACTTTGACCAAACTTATAGAAAATAATAATAACAATCACAATACCAAATCAATATGGTTAAATTCATTAAGAAATCTAGTTTCATAGTATGTATATTTGATACTGTAGATGTAGAATTTGACTTTATACAAATCTAATACGCAAAATAAAAAAGGACCAGAGGAGTACGCATGTATTCATGAATTTTCTTAAGGAGGGATACAAAGCAAATGTTTGACCAGCTCAGAACCCATTGACCATAGG
Source organism: Triticum aestivum (assembly GCF_018294505.1). NCBI lineage: Eukaryota > Viridiplantae > Streptophyta > Magnoliopsida > Poales > Poaceae > Triticum > Triticum aestivum. Next base: position 394,408,634 of record NC_057798.1, on the reverse strand, counting down.
GGTCCACCTCGTAAAAAAACGCTCAACCGCTCTCAGGCCTCCAATTCCCGGGAGCTTGGAAATTATAGTGATATTTTATCATTTTTTGCTTATACTATTGGACTGACACGTGGGTCTCACTTAGGCTTTTTTGCATAATTAAAATAATCTAGGGAGTTAACTGGAAATTTTTACTCCTAGCCACTAACACGCGGGCCGCTGCCACGCTGGCATGCCATGTAGGCAGAGTGTACGCCCGGATACAGTAGAAAACACCGTATTTGCACCAAACAACAAGTTTGATGACCGTAAATCCGTATTTTACAAGTTTTACCACCAAACTGAACATCCGGTGCAAGTTCTATGACTACCAGTAATATTTCCTCTCTTTTTTTTACATTGAAAGCTATATTATTTGTACCTTTCTTTCGATTGTACGTGTCTCTTGGAGCTAAAAATTGTATTAAATGACATTAATGCAAAATGGCACATACATACCCTCGTCTCATATCAGACTTTTAAGACTGTAATAGCCACTCATGTTAGTTTGGGCTACAATCCTTCACCACCAGTCCGACTGGTTGGGAAAACTGAGCCATGCCACGGAATAATTCAAAAGAAGCGGGCGAAGTTGCGACACCAAGAGCCAGCCAATTGATCCCCTTACCGATACACAAACCGTCAAGATCTAAAGAGAGCAACAAATCGGATGACACATACTCTCACATGCCCTACATCGGGCATCTGATGGATTGTCGTCGAGGTAGGGATAGATCGGAAAAACCTTATTCCACTGCGCTATCATCACCACCACATGGTCAATGTCGCTAGAAAATCAAAATATAAGGAAAATAAGGATTTGCTAAAACTAAGAGCATCTCCGACAATTGTTGTAAAAACTTATCGTAAAGGTGGTTTTACTGGATGTCTGTACAATTTAGGAAAACTTGGCAGGTGAGGTGTTTTCCCAGTTCAATTAAACTCCCGTAAAAGTGGATCTTGGTGGTGGTGCAACGGTGACGTCGAACTCCGATGATGGTAGGTTGACGGGCGAGCGGTGCACCGACGATGGTCAATGGCGTGGCGGTGATTAGTGGCGGCGGGAATGGTGATCGGCGAGGGCGGCACAACAGACTCCAGTGACGGTTGACTGGCGTGGCACTTTTTATGGGAAGCGCCATCTTCTCGTAAATGGAGAGGAAGTTTTGAAGAGTTTAACGATATCTTATAAAAGAATCGCGCGTTTACGAGGAACTGTTGGAGAGTCTTTTGGTCCAACTTCCCCAAATGACGGTAATTTTATGGGTACAGGAACCGTTGAAGATGCTCTATATGGTTGCTTGGATGCCGGATATTAGCTACAGGTTTATAGAAATGAGTATATGGCTGAATTTTAGTAAAACCAGTTTTAGTAACTTTTTTGTGAATAATCATTTTATAGAAAAAAAATTGTGTTAGGAAAGTGTAAAATTGGTAGGGGAGTTTTTTATTTGGATACGATCCATCCTGTTTCAATTTTCATGTAAGTTGACTCTTTTTACGTACATGTGTTGTCTATTTTTATGTCAGTATAAGTTACAACCAGTTTATGAAAACCGTGGTTTTAGAAAAACAAGTAATACTCGTTTTTCTATAAACGGGGAATCCCGGGTTATTATGAATAAAAAAGGAAAATGTGTAAAATGAAAGAAATGAAGAAAGAGGAGAGGCATGTGACATGTGAGGGTATGCCACCCCACCTGCTCCTTTTCCCCCTCTCTCCGAGCCGACAATGCCACTCGAGTCGAGTGGTGGCCACTCAGGTCGATCTTGTGTTATGTACAACAGCAACTGGTGCGCCTTTGTCACGTCTACTGCCTTTGTCTCTTTACAATTATAGATAGTCATTTCGCTGCGTCTTCATGCACACAATGCAATGCTCTAGCCATGATCGCCGTACCACGGCTAGCAAAGCTTCGCTCGTATCTATCTGTCCACGACATCTGGCCTATTTCTTTACTACCATCAGCCAGCTTTGTTTTTCCGAATCACATGCTCCCTTATTTTATCTCCTTTTTTTAGGGGTCCTTATTTTATCTCTTTTTTTTTAGGGCTCCTTATTTTATCTCCTGTGAAAAACGAAAAATAATACTGCCCACTCTGGGTCTTGGGCTGAATATATTTCCCGTACTCCATGTCTTGTTCATGGGCCAAAGGTAGACCAAATCCATATCGAGCGGTGGGAGGCCCAGCACGGAGTGATGTGACATACGGCCCAATATAAGCAACGCCCTATCCGGCGGCGGCTATCCCCATCGCATAAAAAGCTGGGAGGTGAGGCGTACCAAGAACCCTAGCCTCCGGATCCATCCATCCGCCCCTCGCTGCCGCTGCATCTCGTCTCCACCACCCCACTTGCCCCCGGTGAGCAGCGCCCCCCTTGCTAATCCAGATCCGCCGGAAAATCCAGTCGATTTCGAGTTTGCCCTTCTCATCCTCCTGTTTTCGTTGACCTCCTCCTCGTTGCTGCTTCCTTGTTCCAGGACCCAGGAGGATCGTCGGAGATGTCGGACACCGATGAGCACCACTTCGAGTCCAAGGCCGACTCCGGCGCCTCCAAGACCTACCCTCAGCAGGCCGGCGCCATCCGCAAGGGTGGACACATCGTCATCAAGGCCCGTCCCTGCAAGGTCTGTGCCTTTTCCGATCTATTCTTACCATAGGAAAGCTCTTATGTCTGGTTGGTTGATGGATGCGTATGGGAATCTGCTGCGGTGATCTGTGCTAGTCGGGTGCAGATTTGCAAGTTGTTAGATCTACAAGTCCAAGTACCATTCTTTGCTGTAGATGCGGATGGATATACACGGGTCCATGATATCTGTTGGTGCTACAAATTTACCTTGATTTCCTATATCCACCGCTATGCCTTAGGATCTTTTCATTAGCTCCGACTGTGTCCTCACTCCTGAATTAATTTTAGGAATCCTGTTTCAGTAAATCTTAACGCTGCTAGATTTGGCAAGGTGCTAATTAAAGTCTATATCTGTTTTACAGGGAATTTACGAACAGTTTAATTAGTAATCGGCATAGTCGGTAGTTTTCATAGTTTGCTGATGCATACTATTTATTCAGTTTCAGATGCTAATTTAAGTACTATAACTATTTCTGGTTATGTAGCTACTACCACTCAGTAGTAGTTGTTCTTGTATCAGTTTAAAGCTGCAGTTTTGCTAGAACTCATCTAGATGAGATATAATTTGGTCTCATTCACCTTTTATAGCCATTGGATGTGATGCTATAAGATGCGTGTGTGCTGACGTGGGTTGTATTTGTTCTTGTTTTCAAAGTGAATGAGACCAAATTATATCTCATCTAGATGAGTTCTAGGTACTCCCTTAAAGCTGTGCCGATATTGTTTCATTTGATTATGCGAGTGTTTCCTGTTGGGTTGTTGTTGCTTTGTTTTACTATGCGCATCTGATTGTCTAATTGCTGCTCCAAACTCAATAATTCCTGCCTGCCACCAGAAATTGCTTTGTGGTCCAGCATGTTCTGAAGAATCATTTTGGTTTAATCTTTGAGCTAGGTTGTTGAGGTCTCCACCTCCAAGACTGGGAAGCATGGTCACGCAAAGTGTCACTTTGTTGCCATTGACATCTTTAATGGAAAGAAGCTTGAGGATATCGTTCCTTCATCCCACAACTGTGACGTAAGCTACACCGAGATGCTTCATTTTGTTAGTTTCTTTTCGTTCAGTAGATCTTATTTAGCCTTCTCTGTTGTGTTATTTGTTCAGGTCCCCCATGTTGACCGCCAAGATTATCAGCTGATTGACATAACTGATGATGGATATGTATGTTTCATTTTCAATGTCCTTCCATTTCCATTTATGTGCAAAGCGTACTCCTATTTCTAACTTTGTGATGGCTTTCTACAGGTCAGCCTTCTAACTGAGAGTGGCAACACTAAGGATGACCTGAAGCTTCCCACTGATGATGTTCTGCTTGGCCAGGTCTGTGCTCTAGCTGTTGAAACTTGTTATGCTGCACATCATATCTCCCCGTCACTCTCTTGATGTTTCTTTGCTCTGTGAAATGCAGATCAAGACTGGATTTGCTGATGGCAAGGACCTGATCCTGTCTGTGATGTCCGCCATGGGTGAAGAACAGATCTGCGCTGTGAAGGAAATCGGTGGTGGCAAGTAAGCAGCTGTGCGTGGTTGCCTACCTGCGATACTTGGTATCTAGTGCTTCTGGGTGTTTGAGATACACATACATAGGCATCAAGATATCTGTTGGGTGAAACAAGTTTGATCCAGATTTGTGTGTTTTTTACACCGAATGCTCGAGGTGCTGCTAGTACTTTGTTATCTATCTATCTATCTCTATTATAATACCCTTTGGAATTGGAACTGAGTGGTTGCTGGAACTTAGATTCCGGTTTGCTCATCCGCCCTATCTCTATGAATGAATTGGTTTGGGTTATTTGTGGTTCGACTCTCTGCTGCATTTTCTAGTTCTATTGTAGTTGGAGAAGAGTAGTTTAGAAATTTTCGTCATCATTTGGGCTAGTTATGTATCTGGGTTGATGCTATGTTTGTGGATTTTCTCCAGAGGTTAGCCATTGCCGGTGCCTAAAAATACACGATGTGTTTACTAGTTGGAATCCACACCCGAGGAGATGGCCCTCGTTTGGTCGTAATCTTAATCATCGTGTAGAAACCCAAACCGTGAACTGTTGGTATATCGACCGGTTTGTTGAACAACTCCAGCGCGACTGGCATATTGATTTCGCGAGTAAGGATAAGGTACACACTTTTTCTTGAATATGCAGAGTGTGCATATCATATACTCCGTATTAAAGAAAGGCAAAGAGTGCCTCCACCATAATTTACATGCTATTCCTCGCCACTCACCGGCCTCTCTACCCTACTAAAGAAGGCGTTACATTCCTGTTCAAAAGTCCAGCGGAGGACCAAACCAAACCCTCATAACACACTTTTTAGCAACTGCTCGATCGAAAGCCGTGCTCCCTTAAAGACAATGGCATTCCTATATTTCCATAACTCCCATCGAGACAATGGCATTTCTATGTTTCCACAACTCCCACCAAGTAAGCACAAAGATGGTTCGCAGATCCTTCCGTGCTCACATTGTTTTATCCTTGCTTGTCTATGGCCCATTCCACCGGTGAGTCTTGGGTAGAGGGGATCCAATCCGGTGTACCCAACGTAACACATTGCCGTCCAAATTGCCCGAGCAAACACACACGCGAGCATTATATAGCTGATCAACGTAACACATTGCCGTCCAAATTGCCCGAGCAAACACACACGCGAGCATTATATAGCTGATCGTTTCTTCCTCTTCGCACCAGACGACCCGAGGTCCAACATCTGTTTCTTCCTCTTCACACAAGACGAACGATCCGAGGTCCAACATCTGTCTTTCATGGCCAACTAGGTGAAGAATCTGCATTGCAGAGGAGCACGCGACTTCCATGTCAGGTCCGCCGTTGGGAGTACCTCCCGCCCCCAAAATCTAGTTGCATACGCAGAGCTCACTGAGAATCGCCCATTTGCCTCCCATGACCATGTTATCTCATCCGACTCATCATCAGATGGATCCCAAGCATTAACCGCTTGCCAAAGTGATAGAAATTCACGCAAGGTGTCTGACCCAAAGTTGGGGTTGAAGTCCATCGCCCAAGACCCGTTCTCCATGGATGTACTGACCACTCTCATCTTGCAAGTTCGAGGTGGAACTAGGTCATATACACGCGGTGCAATCCCCTGAATTCTTTGCCCATCTAACCATCGGTCCTCCCAAAAGAGTGTTGTATGTCCCGACCGCGCTGTACTCCTCATGGCAGCCTGGCACAACATTTTTGCTTCGTCCGCGACTTTGATTCGGAACTCATTCCAAGGCCTTGACTCATCGGTCTGCCACGGCCAACGGGCTTGCATGGCGACATTCATCCATCTTAGGTTTGGCAGCCCCAATCCACCTGCCCACTTCGGCGTACACACCATGTCCCATGCAACCGCACAATTGCCGCCATTCGCTTCAGCTCTTCTGCACAACAAGAAGCCTCGGCAAATCTTGTTCATTGCCGTGATAGTTTTCATAGGGAGATCCAGGGCCATCATAGCATGGATAGGCATGGCGCATAAAACGGACTGCATCAGAGTTAGTCGGCCACTGTTTGGCATAAGTGCTGCCTTCCACTTTGGCAATCTATTTGCCATATGATCAACCAAGTACTGTAGCTGCGTCGCTGATTGCTTCCTTAACGATAATGGTAGCCCAAGGTATTTTTATTGGGAACGATCCCAAGGGGCACTAAAGCTCATTGCATGCCATAGCTATCTCTTCCTCGGAGCATCTGATAGGTACGGCTGCTGATTTGCGCATGTTGATCTCAGCCCTGCCGCCTCCCCAAACAGCTCAAAGATACACTTGCAAACCTCAATATCCATTGGATTTGGCTTGACAAACAGTACCACGTCGACTGCAAAGATGGATAGGCGCTTCCTCATGCCTACTCGCGCCAGAGGTGTCAGCACTCCTCTACTCATGGCTACATTGAACATCCTTTGCAGGGGCTCCATAGTTAGGATGAAAAGCATCGAGGAGATGGGGTTGCCTTGTCGCAGCCCTTTACAGTTGTATATCGTGTCGCCCAGATCACCATTAACCATGATCTTGGTGGTCGATGTCGCAAGGATTCCGCATATCCAAGATCTCCACCTCGGCCCGAAACCCATCTGATGCAAAACCTCAATTAGAAAAGGCCATTGTACGGAGTCAAAGGCTTTTGACATGTCAACCTTGAGCAGCACAGTTGAATTCATCAAGGTGTGCAACCGTCTTGCCATGCTCTGCACAAGCATGAAATTATCATGTAATGATCTGCCCTTTACAAACGCACTCTGATGGTTGCCAACCAGCTTGGGTAGATCCTCCACCAACCGACAAGCAAGCACTTTCTCAAAGATCTTGATGGCCCCGTGAACAAGGTTTATTGGTCAGAAATCGCCAACCTCCAGTGCTCCCTCCTTCTTGGGCAAGAGCGAGACGAGAGACTTATTGATTGCGGCCAAACCTCTCATATACCCCTTGTAGAAGCTGTCCATTGCCTTCATAAAAAATCCTCCTTAATAATGCTCCAACATGTTGCATAAAACCTTCCGGTCCCGTCCGGTCCCGGAGCTTTATCCAAGGGCATGCTCTTGATCACCTTCTCCACTTCATCAGCCGTAAATGGGTGCTCAAGATGCGCTAAATCCAGGTGCGGTAGGCCCAACATATCCAAATTCAGAGTATGGTTCCGAGCATCTGAGGCATAAACTGAAGCTTGCAGTACTAGTACTAATCAAACTCAAAGCAAATGATTCTACAGTTCTCCAGTCCTTGTTTTCATGCTAAGCATCTTCAATAGATACCTTTCCTCAGAAAACTGACCATGGTGCGAGAGCTGAACAAAAAGCTCCTACCCCATCCCTGTGTAGAGGGGAAGTTGCATCTCACCCAATAATTCCCAAGTTGCAAGTTGCATCTACCATGTGTCGAGAAATTCCAGCTCCTGCTCAGTCACATCCCTCTCTGGTTCACCGTGAAGACCCACCCCCTTCCCCTCCCCTCTAGTGTATGTCTCCTGGGGTGGAGTTGTCGAACGCCATTGTTATTGGATGAGCACCCCCTTCAGTGTATGTCTCCCGGGGTGGAGTTGTCGAACGCCATTGTAATTGGATGAGCTCCATTGGTCTGTCTGACTTTTGGAGAAGGTTTTGAATGTCGAGGGAACACAACTTGTTAACTTGCCATAGTGCTTCAAAGCAGTTTGCGGGGTCGGTGTGTATTCTTGTATATAATTGTCCAACTGATTCTGATGATGACTGGATTGGAATTGCATAGAGCACAATCGTAAAGAGTGAAGAAATTTATGAAGGTTGAAGTAGACAATAAGACTTTTGCAGGTGGGTGCATCAAAAGCCTCTCCATGTATGCTTGGAAGCATCGATTGTATGCACTGGAGGTGGGAGAAATGCCCTAGAGCATGGCATGGGCATTTCAAAGGCCATTATCGTGATGCAACCAACCATAATTCTTGAAGTTGTTGCATCAGATGATCCATTGATTTGGCAATCACATTTTTGGTTTGCCATGATCTCACAATGACCTAGATGTCTTGCAAAGCTCTTTGTTTGCAAGCCTAACTATCACGGAAGGCACCACCGGTGACTTTCAAATCAATGCCCATCAATGCAACATGGGTTACTATATTGTTATTGACATATATCCTCCTTGGTCTACGTTTGTAAATTCGAACATCAAACCCTAAACGACAAAAGAGCTCACTTTGCCAGGCGTCAAGAAGCATGTAGAAAGGGTGTCATGCGGGCATTTGGGAGTAATGCAAGCTCAGTTTGCCATTATTCGAGGTCTTACATGATACTTGGACCAAAGTCATGTGTGTCCATCATGTCAACGTGTGTGGTCATGCAAAACAGGATAATTGAGGATGAGCGAGACCAGTAGGAAGACCTCCAGTATAAGAATGATGGAAAATTTTATATACCATTTGTCAATCCTCAGAGAAAAACAACAAGTCCATAGATTGCTTCTAAGACCACCTGAACAGCTTCGCGATGGCCTTGTTGAACATTTGTGGGAGCTCCAGGGACAATAAACTTCTACGTGTTTACGTTTGGGTTTGCATTTAAGTTTCATAAGATGTGGATTTGAAATGACATTGGATTATTGTGTGTTTGAAATATAATTATTTGAATTATTATGATGGTAAAATGGACATGTGTATGCCTTCATATGTAAATGTAGAGACAAAGAAAAAAACATTATGTGTTTATTGGGATCTGCGTTGTTATTGGCGTGCCTAATAACATATTGTTTGGGATGATTTATTAGAAAATGCACTTTGGCACATGGGAGCATATGCTCCTGCTATTGAAAAAATATTTCAAAATGTCAAAAAATGCCGAACAAAAATTTGGCGTGTACATCTCGATATTCTATGTGGGTGCGCCAAGTTTCACGCAAAACCGACATTTTTTGTGGTCGGTGTAAAAAGACAAAAAGATGTCTAGTGAAAAGCCCCTTTTAACATCAAATTTTATCTTTTCCACACGCGACACAAAAATTATCCGTTTTTCACGAAACAACTTTGTGAGTACGTAGAATGTCGAGATGTACGCCTAAAACATTTTACCAAAATTTTGCAACATTTCAAAGTGCGTTTAAAACACATTTTTAAAAACAGGAGCATATGCTCCTAGGTGCCAAAACGCCGGGGAATTGATGGAGATGCTCCAAGGGGGTTAACCAAGTAGGAGGTCCGATATCGTAAGGGCATGTGTGATAGCAAAAACATCGGGACATGTACAATAACACAATCACCATGTAAGTTGTATGTAAACATACAACATATTCTCTCTTTGCTCTCTTTACTCCACATCACTTAAATCCATATGTGACAACTTTAACAAACAATGAAGTAGATATTGTTGTACATGTCCTAATCCTAGCCAGTGGAGGGGAGTTTTTTCAACCTTGCTTCAAATATGTTTCCTTTTGTTTTTATCTTTAGCTGTTTCTTCATCGCCAAAAGGTGGGGGACCATGTATTTTACCGTTGGAGTGTGGCTTTAATATATACCATGTTAATTTGTTGTGTCTATGGCGATAGTGTCTCGACAACAAAGCTGACGTTGATGGCATAAAAGTTCAACACACGCGGCTACTTTGACCAACAGTGGTACCATGAAACATAAGTGTTTTGGCCTTGCGGATCTATGACTCACTATTTCACCCTTTTTTAACACACGGCTTCACCTTTTTTGGCGGTAGTATTAAGTGTGTGTTGGTCGAGTGTTATATATCATTATTTTATGGCAGTACGACAACAAATCGTAGGTGGAATAACTTGTTTGGCAAGGATATGCCTCCCGCCAGACATGGATCCTCTGACGTAGCTATCCTTGTCTTACCTTGCCTTTCGGTCACTGACAGATGGGCCCATGATTGGTGGGACCCACATGCCAGTGACTCAAATGGCAGGATAGCCCACGTAAGGGGATCACCGTTCGTCTCCCGCCATATTTCTTTCACCGACTAGGACATGTAGCTTGTATGACTTTTTGAAAACCTTCAAGTTGTACTCTAGCCCGTGTGTGCTTACTCTCTTGTCGCTTCATCACTGGAATGATGGTAGAACGTGAAGTTGTATAAGTGAAGCAAAAGATTGCATAAAAGCTTGAATTAACTTCGGTAGCAACATATATGCTTGATTTCGTGTTCACTTCTTCAATTCGACCTACTTTGTTTGGTTGACCAATAAGATAGAATATTTTTTTTCCATAACCAAATTTTTGAACGAATTGAATGAATAGGATTTAGACCGTAGTAATGTAGGGCATGGGCCAAAGTGCCCCTATTTGTCCTGATGTTCATGAATTGAAGGTGGCTACGAGGAAGAACACGAAGAAAACGAAGAGCACGAGGGGAAGTGGGGAGAAATCACAAGAGGAACACTCAAGAACAAGTCCAATCACCATCCACTAGACTAACAAGCACACAAGATCCATAAGGTATATGAACAATGAAGAAGATACAAGGTAGAGTTTATCCCAAATCCAAGAGGAGATGAGGTCTTGATAATTCACTTGGGGAATCCTTCCCCTTTAGGAGGTCTTGATGATTCACTTGTGAATCCTTCTTCCTTAGGAGGCCTTGACAATCATAGATGGTTCATCTCCCATAGGAGTAATCCCACAAGGGGAGATACATGATCTAATCTATAATGTGTGGTTCTAATCTTAGCTATTCCACTACAAAAAAAAGACACATCCATGACATTTTGGGTCGAACGAATTTTTTTTCCTGTCATACTTATGATACTTCTGTGATGATAATTGTGACAAAACCCGGTATCATCATAGATGTGATGGGCTCCTACTTCTATGACAAAAAATCATGACAGAAAATGGGCTTTTTGTCCTGGGCGGGCCGGAGACGCAGCTGCATGACATTCTTTGGGCCGTCCATGATGGAAAAAACCGTGGTAGAAGCGAGGGCGAGGAAAACTTCGGGGAGTTCCCGGTTACGGTGGGTGGTCGGGGGCCGAGCGATGCGCGTTTCTCTCGTACCTTACGCGCGTGGGTGCGAGGTGTTGGGCTCTAACTGAACCCGAGCAAGGCATCGCCTAACTGAACCCGAGCGATTGCACTGCAGGCTACGCGTTACTGTTCCCGAGCGATCGAGCAATTCCTTCGCTACTGCTGCTAACTGAAGCCGATCGATGTTGCCTCTGGATGAACAGTGAGCGTTGCCGGGGGGTTTGGATGAACAGTTCCCGGTGGGGGTGGATGAACATGACCCCATGGTGTTGCCTCTGGATGAACAGGACCCCGATCGATCGAGCCGATTGGGGCTGGATGGACAGGACCCCGTGGAGGGCTGGATGAATAGGATGATCCCGTGGAGGGCTGGTTGAACAGTAGCCGGTGGAGGGCTGGATGAACAGTAGCCCATGGAGGGGTGGTTGAATAGGAGTCTGTGGAGAGGGCTGGTTGAATAGTAACCTGTGGAGTAGCGCGCGGTGGAGGCTGGATGAACAGGAGCCCGTGGATGAACAGTCACACGTGGTGGCTGGAGGAGGTTGATGGTGGATGAACAGTAGCCCGTGGAGGCTAGATGAGGTCGACGGTGGAGATGAACAGTATCCCGTGGAGTCCCGTTTTGCGGTACACCGCACCCCTCCCGATGAACAGGACCCCCGTTTCGACTGTAGCGCTCCATCACAAGTCCGTTTCCTCCGTTTTGCGATACACCACACCCCTCCCGATCAACAGGACCCCGTTTCGACCGTAGGAGGTCCAACAGAAGTCCGTTTCCTCCATTTGCGGTACGCCAGACCCCTCCCGATGAACAGGATCCCGTTTCGACCGTGGCCGGTCGAACACAAGGCCGTTTCCTCCGTTCTGCGGTATGCCAGGCCTCGTTTCCATCGGTTGTTCCGTCCAAGCCCTCCCGATGAACACGACGGCGCATTCTGTTCTGACCCAGCCGATTGGCTCCCCATGAACACGACACGATGCAGTTTCTCCGTTTCGACCCAGCCATGTACACGAGCCCTGGCTGTACGTATGCGCGAGTAGGTGTTTGAGACCCCGCCCATATGTACGTACATGGCCGTATTTACTTTATTGCATCTTGGCCGCTGTACGTACATGTACATGCTACGTGCGCGCCTCTACTACGACACGTGTGCGTCTACATCGACCAGTATGTACGTACACGTTCGCGACCAAAATGACAACGCTACGTACGCTTCGACTAGGTGGGTTCCGACTGTCAGACACTTCCTTGCGTGCGAAGATGTAGCTGGTGGGTCCCAGCAGTCAGGAGGCAAATCATTTTTTTTGCCCGGACGGACTTCCTTGCATGCGAAGATGTAGCTGGTGGGTCCCAGCAGTCTGGGGAAACATTTTTTTGCAAAATACAGTGGCCCATCCGGTGGGTCCCTGTTGTCAGGTGGAGGAATAATTATTTTGCGCGTAATAAGGAGCCAATTCCTTGCGGTTGCCCTGGACCCAGTTGTCAGCCTATCAACGTACAGTACTCTTCCGATGGAAGTCGTTCCTTGACCACGTTGACCACGCCGCGCCGAGAGCACCAGGGCGGTGGACGATGGCGAGGCCTAGGAAGGGGACGACGCGGAGCCGGGGAAGACATGGCAGTGGATGCCCACGCGTAGAGGAGTATGAGGGTTCACTGGTTCGGCTGCGGTGTGAGGCTGCCATCGCCACAGAATAACAGGGGTTGTGGGTGAGTAGAGGGATGGCTTGGCCAGCCGTGGGACTAGTAGGGGGCGGTGAGGCTTCGATCTATTGGCTCATATTTCAATCTCCAAAAATGTGGCACGTATACAACCCATTTTTCAGAATTTACAGTCTTTTTTTTGCGGGGTAGAATTTACAGTCAATTTGACCTTTTTTTGAATTATAGTCCATTAGCTGGGCTGGGTGAACAAATAATGTAGTGTCCATGCGGCCCATTCATTTTTTTCCTAAAAAATTACAGGCAATTTGCATTTTCTCGAAATACATGATTTTGCTGGGCTGATTCTAATTATAATGTTGGGTTGGGCCAGCAATGTTATCAAAAAATAAATAGGAGCTGAGAATTTTGTTATAAATATATTTAAATAATAAGTGATTTATTATTACATTCGTCCTTAAATCTTCCAAGCTTTTGTACACAATCACAAGGATTTTCGTGTCAAAAAAATCCAGGGTTTTACTGTTAAGAAATTATTTTTATAAGTTAATAAGATGTGGGATATTGTTTTCTTACATATGTAAGTATCTGTTAAATATATGATGACAAGAAAAATAATATATAATAACATATAAAATAATTTAAATATATATAATATAGTTAGAAGGGAAACATAAGTTGGACCAGGCGTTCCTATTCTTATATAAAAAAATAGAACAGACCTCCGCGTTTTCTTCAAAAAAATACATAAATTGGGCTGCCGATGTTTCAGGAAAAATAAAACATCGGATGAGAGGTCCATAGGCCGGTCGATACATGACGGCCCTCAAGAAAATACAAACCGGCATGTCGTGGGCTGTGCATGTTAAAAAAGAAAGCCTAGACAGGGCAACCCAAAATCCGGCTGATACTTGCTGCCCTAGTGATAATAAATGATACCTGCCAGCTCCCCGGCTTCGTTGTGAATTTATCTCCTATAGTAACTACGTTGAAGCACCTAAAAAAATGTAACTATGTTGACAAACCCGTGGGCCCCAACGTCAATATAGCATTAGGAGGAAGTATTTTTTTGATGAGGCACTTGCTTGCGCAAGAAAATACAAACCGACATGTCGTGGGCTACGCATGTTAAAAAAGAAAGCCTAGACGGGGTAGCCCAAAACCCGGCTGATACTTGCTGCCCCAGTGATAATAAATGATAACTGCCAGCTCCCCGGCTTCGCTGTGAATTTATCTCCTATAGTAACTACGTTGAAGCACCTGAAAAAATGTAACTACGTTGACAAACCCGTGGGCCCCAACGTCAGTATAGCATTAGGAGGAAGTATTTTTTTCGATGAGGCACTTGCTCGCGTACGGCCATAGACCTGGTGGGTCCTGACTGTCCACCTCTCCATGTACAATCCTCTCCAGATTCTTCTTGTTTGTTCAGCATATTCACAACGGCAGACAGCAGCGTCGCGGCCAGCGCACAAAGGCGCAGGAGGGGATCCGACCACCTGAGGAAGTGCCTTATTAGTAACGAAACTACTGAACTAGCCTAGTGGCCAAGTGAAACTACCCGATAGCTGTTCCGCCCGAGTTTGATTTCACCTGTGTAGGGAAAATATCTCCAAATTTTTTTGCCTCTGCCTTTATTGACATGTGGGTCCCCATTGTCATCTACGCACACCACGTCCAACACTTGCCAAAACTTCATCCCTTGTTTTCTCTGTGTTTCGCACACTCGACATTGTGTGGGCATTTTGAAAATAACATATCTTTTTGATTGTGCATTATATGAAGATGTGCTATGCATGAATGTTGATCAGCATGATGTTAACTGGCTAGTAGTTCCATTTTCGACCATGAATAAAACTTCCAACATGATGTTAACCCTGTTTGAAAAGGCCGTGTTAATATAAATGCTCTGCCTTTGAAAGTTGAAGTTTCTTATCTGAAACTGAACTTGCAATTTCTTATCTGAAACTGAAACTTGCAGTGTCTTCTCTGAGAATCATATTGTATGCACTTTTATAATCCTATGAAACTACATCTTTTTAAGTGCTAAAAATAGATCTCTAGAATTCATAAATACTTCATATGCTCAATACTGCAAATCTGAAATTCAAAAGACATTCATATCTGAAAGTACTCTCAAATACACAACACAAACCACAATTCACAACCTGCAAATACTGACAACCCTAAGCTCCTCCTGACAATTCACAACCTGCCCGACTATTGGGCTGGGGGGGCAGTCCCCTCCTATTCCTCGGCGGCAGACAGCCGCCCCGTGAGATGATGTGAATGGCGAGGGAGAGGATGGCGAGGAAGCGTCGTCGGGCCAACTACTTTTCTCCTCTTGCAGTTGGGTTCGATCGACGAAGACTCCACCGGCTCGCTCTGGCATGACACCCTCACAAATGACACCCTGTAGATGCTCAATCCTTCAATCTCTGGTGGATGCTCCATCTAGGATCGATACTCCCACCACCGCTCCCTCACGATCGGATTCGGTGAATCTGTTTGCTTCATGGCCCAGAGGAGCAACTCTATATACTCCCGCGCGACTCCCTCCGGGAGTATCGCCGCCTTTTCGCTCTATTGCAGATATTTGGCTATGGATGTCGCCGTCGTCGCTAGTTGGTCCTTGTTTTCAAACCAAGACTGTATCTCCAACATCCTAGCTAGCTTCACAGGGTCGCCGTCTGTGATCCTCACGTATCGGTTGTACTCCTCCATCGATCTACTTCTCCGCAGCACCTTCACTCGCCGGCGGTGGTTTTTGAATGGAAGAGGAGAGGAGCAGCGCTGGTTTTGGATTAGAACGGGAGAGAAGCGACACTGGTTTGGATTGGAACAGGAGAGGAGGGGCCGTGGTTTTGAAATGGAAGAGGAGAGGAGCGGCGCTGGATTTAGATTGGAACAGGAGAGGAGCGGTGGTGGTTTAAGAGGAGAAGAGCGGAAGAGCGGTGTTGGTCTTGGAAGTATTTTTTTGTTTTGCGTATTTTGGATCAAAGTTTGACCACGTACTATATTTGACAAGCAAAATGTGATGCATGTCACCAAAAATTGTATCCTTTGGTTCATATCTGAATGTACTTTCAAATTATATTATTTTTGCAACGTATAACATATATTTTGATTGCGAAATCATGGTCAATTATGACCCAGAATAAAAGGGAGACTAGTTAATATGGGATCGCTTTCTTAATTGAAGGGTAAATTGATTTTGATTTTGATCCACTCACAGCGCGCTGGCCCTCTCGTCCAATCCTAAATCGCTACCACACGCTCCTCTCCCTCTTCTCCATTGCAAAATCACCTCCTCGCCTCTCCAACATCTCCATTCCAAAACCACTCTCTCGCCTCTCCCTCTTCTTCATTGCGATAGTACTAGAGAAGTGTTGTACTAAGTCTTCATGCACGTGCCCCGAAGGCGCAATTGTCGTCATTTTGATCTGAAGCACCGTATTATAACATATAACATGAAAAATGCCACATGACAACAAATCATAACCTCACTGCCCAAAGGAGACAACATGAATCCCGACAGACAAACTAGACGAGGATCAAAGCTCAAATTAAAGATAAACTCGTAGAGAAGGGGTCCGTCGATAGTTGTCCTAATTAACATAGCTGGCTTGACCTAGATGGCAGCCGAGTAGTCTTCGTGCATGTGCCCCCAATGACTAGCCCAGTTCAGTTATCGCTGTTTAACCCTCGAAGTGATCTGAAGCACATGACACCTAATTTTGCAAGATGACAAGAAACCATTTTTTAGATTTCTCACCAGAACTACAGACCTATACAACACAACATGCATGATATATAGATGATAGCCAATCCAGGCGTGCCTGCTGGAGTCTGGTCACATGCATGGATGAACTGATCTTCCGTGTCTTGCAGGGATCGTCCAGGCACTAACGTAGTACAACACTTCTCTAGTACTATCGCTCGCCTCTCTCTTCTATTAAGTCACCTGACTTGCGGGGCCGGGGAGTGTGCCTATGGTCGGTTCTCAATTGTGGTCCCACATGTGTGTGCAAACACAATATGACGCGCGTTCCATTCGAAGAGCAGTGTGCCAGACCGGCCGACCGTCTGGGGTGCGACGCAAACGCGACGGGCGTGCCGTATACTCCGTACATGTGTACCGCCGTTTTCTTAAGGCTTTGCTCCATGGCGCAATCCATGGATACAAAATTAGTATACTATACTATTTAAAAGTCGAGGGCGGGGCTTTTCCTGCGCGGTAGGCGGGGCAGTTTCGCCTAGTCGGTTCGACAGAGACGCGAGAAGTTGAGGGAGTAGGCTGCTGCAAAAGTAGGGCTGTGTGATTTGAAAGTGAGTTACTGCTGGACAGGTGGGGCCTCGTGATTTGACTTGCCATTATCATTTTAACTGTGGCGCTACGACTGGCGTGAGTCTCCTGATTCCTGTCCGCCTCCATACAGGTGCCTCTCCCAATTCTCCACCATGTAGAGACTGGCTCTTGCATCAGAGCCCACTTCTCCACTTTTTCCTTGCCTCTTTCCTCCACATATGCAAAAATGCCACGTAAAGCGGGCTTATAGCCCACTATTGTACTTACTTGCTCCTACAGGTGCTAAGCTTGCCACATAGGCATAAAGTCTGATGTGGCAAGTTAATTGAGAAGAGAGAGACTAGTTTGGTGACCCAAGGAAGAAACGTTGCTAAGCGCGTGTACCTAGATGAAAAGACAATTTTGAGTCTATAGCTAATTAAATGAAGCAAACTTAGCAACAAAAAACTAAGCACCTATGCATTGGGGACTTGATTGCTAATCCATTTAATGCCCTTAGCACCTCCTCTAAGCACCATTTCATTGGATGAGGTCACTCCTTGGCAAATGTAATAAATACTACGAAGAAAGAGATAGAGAGAAGTAAAAAAAATACACTTATAGCCAACCTTATAGCTAATAAATACTACGAAGAAAGAAATAGAGAGAAGTAAAAAAATACACTTATAGCCAACCTTATAGCTAACCTTGTTGTAGTATGAGTGACTAAGTGATGACTATGTATGACATTCCAACATCAGATAGCCTAACACACCGTGTTAAATCTCCAAGGGCGCGACTATGCGAGCGAGGCGACGGTCGTGGTAGGCGTGACCATGATACGGGCTGCTGGCAGCCTTGGATCTGAGATCGAACGGTCGCATGCTAAGTTGCTGAAAATTTACAGAATAACCCTCCAGGATAGGATATTCACCCATAGGTCTAGAATCACGCCATGCAACCATTCGATCTCAGATTCAAGGGCTCTCGGAAGCCCGTATCATGGGAGAATGGAAATCCACTACCCTGTCGTTTGCACGCTGGCAGTTCGCTCCTACTCGTCCCCGCACGCCCTTTAACATTACGACAGTTCGCTCCTAGTCGTCCCGTCCTTTCACATTACGGCATTTCCACTAATCCTAACCCTGCTCCCAAATCCATGGCGTCCCAAATCTCCATGATCGGCGGTGAGTACAAGGTTAGAACCATCACCGGCGATGAGTTCGACGTCATCTACACCCGTTCTTCCGCGATGGTGAAAGGATGCCTTGCTCGCTTCAGACGCATGTTCGAAAACTCAAATGATGAGTGGGTCGTTGGGCTAGATGTTGAGTGCACCACAGTCCTGGGATGAGAGAAGGATCTAAAGGAGGAAGAGAAGAAGAAGCCCGCCGTGATCCAGGTTTGCGTGCATGACTTATGCTTGGTCTACCACATATGCCATGCCGACGTTGAATGCCAGGATTTTAAGAACTTGCTCAAGAGCGGCCTAGTCAAATTCGTTACTGTAGACTTTACAAACGAAGAAAGATTGTGCGTTGTAAAGCATAAAGTAAAAACAAATAATGGCAATTCAACTAGAAAAAAAGTTTGGGCAGTTATGATACGGAAGATTCTAGAACAAAGGAGAACCACTGTTGTTTTGAGGTTTGTGCATTATACTTAAGTTCAACCATGGAGTCTGCTAGATTGTACATGTGGCAAAATCCGGTGGGGGGCTAGAAGATGGTGCGAGGGGTCGAGTGGAGGGAGACTATGAAGGAGTGCACAAGTGCGAGATCGGTATTTAGAGAGAGGGGAGCGAGAACGTGCACTGTTGCATGCAGTGGCGGAGCCATGAAAAATAAATGAGCTAGGGGGCCAAGCATTGCTAATCCTTTACAAGGAGGGCCAATTCATGAACTTAAACCATTTTTACCAGCAATTGTCTAATGATCACATTCATATTAGCCTTGATATATAGTGATGTTAGGGAGGGCACGACCCTTGCTGCCCCCTGTCTTCGCCATTGTGCACGCGTCTGAGAGATGAAGCGGAAGGCATGGATGATGAGAGGGGGATGTTGGATACATAATTAATGTGGGTGTGTTAGCTATATATGTAGGGGTTGTTTGGTTCTAGGCCTAGGAGTGCCACACTTTGCCATACAATGTTTCCAAACTCGCCTAAGGTTAGTTCTTCAAAATGAGAGCCATAAGTTGGCAAGCCTAAGGGAATCTTGCCACACTTGGTGTGTGTATGTGATGTGGGACCATAGTGTGGCTTGCCTAAGATGTGGCTTGAACCAAACACACACCTAAGTTGGTCAAATTTGCCTAACCTTAGGTGTGGCAAGCTTTGGCAAACTTAGTGTCAAACCAAGCAACCCCGTAATCCTATATAGAGAGGTGGTGAGACCTCACTAGATATATAGATTGATCGGTTTGTGTGGAAAACTATGAAAGACCTAGCTACACACACACACACACACACACATAGAGGAACATCTATCATTGCGCATGCACGCGTGAGAGATGAAGAATGCCCGATATGATGGAGAGAGGGATGTGTGTGTGTGCCTTCATGGAAGACCGACCTGAAGAAAAAGATTGCATGTGTGCGATGGATAATGCCGACTGGTAGTGTGTGTGCATGCATGCATGAGAGAAAGTTAGTGGTACAATTATAAAAAGAAGACGACTGTGTGGGTGTAAAAGACTAGGTGAGGTCATAATCAATGTAAAGTTGAATTCAAATATTTGAATAAGAGATCATGATGTTTGAAACCCATGCATGCATGAATATAACAGAGTTCTGCGCGGTGTGGTTTGGAAACGAGCATGTTGTAATGTATACACATTGAACAAGGTCAGACTGATTTGAATTTGAGATACCGATGGCATACATCGTTTGGCCATATTGTGATGTGTACATAGCTATCATAAAAACGTCTACAAATATTACACGGAAAATTATTAACCAGGTAGTTTCGTTCCTTTGGACATATTATTTAACTAACAGAAATATGATATTACACTCATGTTGCAATTTACTTGTACTCAGGAATAAAAGAACAGAAGAAGGAAGAGAATACTTCGTTTTAAAATCAGATGGAGTAATCCTTGCATGCATGCGTTCCATCATCCTTGCATGCATGCCCACCGAACCATCCCATCCATCACTGATGTCACGTGGAGTGCATAAGGAGCAAAGGACTTTTGATTTGAAACCATTGATCAATATCAGCAATGTGGGCCATGGGATTGTGGGCTTCGCCAGGTCTCCTCACGTGCCAGGGCCTGCAGCTTCGGCCTTTGTCCAACTCATGGACAATTTCCTTCGACCAGCAGACCGGGTAGAACACGTCTCCGTAGATGGAACACGTCTTCGTACTCGTCCGCGTCTGTACTCCTTCAATAAATAGTAGTCTAGGTTAGGGTTTAGACTCGGGTTTTGTTTAGAGAAGTTTAGCTATATTGCTACTTTTATTTGTCTTCGCTCGTAGCGGCTAGTGCGACCGTCAAGACATCCTATCGGAACCCCATCTTGTGAGATTAATCCTATCTAGCATATTCGCAATTTTGAGATTGCTTGGCTATTATTTTCTTGCATGTTCTTCGATTTGCTTGCAGGAAAAATCCTTCGTGGATAGGTTGATCGTGCCGTTGGCTCGGTCGATAACGCCGTGGAGTTGGTTCAGCGATTGTCGTGGATATCAGTCGTGTACGGTTCTTCCTGTACGGTTGGTAGCCGGATCGTGAGGGTCAAGTCCCACCCAAAATCGTAGTTATCTCCCTCTCATCGAAAGATCGGGTCCCCAGTACACATCAAGTGGTATCAGTTTTCAGGTTCATCGGCGAGAGATTTACAATTTTCTTAGATTAGATTATTTTTAGTCCTATAACCCAAAAAAAAGCCAAAAAAAATAGTCCATCTGCTCCACCTATCTTTTTAGCCTTTAGCAATTTGCATCTAGTATTTGCATTGTTGAATTTTTGGTTGCATTCATCCTAGTATTAGTGCTGGTTTAGATTGGGTTGGAAGAAAATTATCTACTAGATCGCACTTGTTTTTGTCTACCGAGATTTCCTGCCGATTTGGTTGTTCATCCGGAAAGAAAAATTGATTTTCGTTGGTTCTGTGTTCATCGCTTCTCCGCAATATCCACTATTTTCTGGGCGTGATTTTTGCTTCTGGCATCTTTGCCAGACGAGGCATCGTCACAGCCGCACGTCTCTTCCACGTGTACCCGCCTTCTTGTGCTATCGCGCGCACCTCCACGCCTTCCGCCGCTAGCGACCAAGCGTCCCAATTCCATCAGCACTTCCATCTATCATTATTTGGTTGTTAGTGGCACCGCTGGTAGTACACGTCCCATCAACTTGCGTTGTGCCTTCCAGTTTGCTTTTCCAGCTACCATAGCACAAACAATTCCAAGAACTGTCCTCACGTTGTTACCGGCTTGACAAAAAAAAGAGCAAAAAAAGAGAAAAAAAACAGAAGAAAAAGAGCAAAAAGAAGGTGAAAAAAAAGAGATTGAAAAAAAAATCAGGCCGACTAGCATCTATTCTGGGCTGTTTTGTTCTGTGGACTAGCATCTATTATTTTTGCAGCTGCACTTTGGACACTGCACACTTATCACTTGTTTTGAACTTTGTTATATATTTGTGTGCCTTCTCCTACTCAGCAATTTTCACATACATTTGATTCAGTATCTGGGCTTAGATTGTTTTCTCTCTTGCTAGTCGACTGCCAGCACTAGTTAGGAGTTTGAGCAATTATTCAACTTGCATTGCTTTTTGCTAAATTGTGCCACTGATATTGTGAGTTGAGAAACCTTTGCCAAGCTACACTTTTTCCTACCCATAAGTACAGGTCCCGACACTACTGATTCCTAGTTATCGCTCCATCCAATCTTCATTGGTTGTTTGAAGCCAACACCAACGTGACGATCACCACCTGTTGCATTGGTAAGAATAAGTAAGAATTTGATACTAAGCTTGAGTGTGAGCGATTTTTCTTCACCACGTCCTACTAGTCGATAGGGATTATACACTGTGTGTTTTTTCTCTTTCGCTAACAATGGCACAGGATCAACCCACACTTGAGGGCCTCACCGCGGATGTGAAAGTCACCAGTGAGCGGCTCGCCCAACTTGAGGGTGCTCAGATTGTGGCAGAAGAGAGGCTCAAGGCCATTGAGGATGCACAAGGTGTTGCCAACACACAACTACAGGACATCTTGTTACGTTTGGACGAGCTGCGGACTACACACCCCGTCAACAATAACGATGTTCCTCACAATTCCACGGGTGTTGCCGCTACTTTGCGAGCTCGACGTGTGCCCATGGGTCATCCACAGCACCCCGCTACTGCCACCGATGCTGCCACCATAAACCAGCACCCACAAATTCCTCCTCCCGTCCACGAGCGACATGGGGACAACTACGAGGATTATTCTGGTGACACCGAGGACGACCAAATGGTCAACCACCACAATGACCGTGCTCATCGACAACTGCGTTTCAACCGTCAAGGTATGGCACGAGGTCCACACAGGTATGATGTTCGAGATTATGACCACTCTAGTGCTAAAATTAAATTTACTATGCCTGCTTTCAATGGTAAATATAATCCAGATGTCTATCTTAATTGGGAACTTTCTGTTGAACAAAAATTTGCATGTCATGATATTCCTGAAAACCAACGAGTTAGGGCAGCCACTAGTGAATTTACAAACTTTGCTTCCATATGGTGGAGTGAATATTGTCGTATTAATGCAAATAATATACCTACTTCTTGGGATGCTTTAAAACGAGCTATGCGACAACGTTATGTTCCTTCATATTATGCTCGTGATAAACTAAATGAATTGCAACGTTTAAAACAAGGTAGCAGTTCTGTAGAGGATTATTATCAAGAATTGCAAACTAGCTTAGTGCGATGTGGATTAGTTGAAACCGAATATGCTATGATGGCAAGATTTTTAGGTGGTTTGAATCGTGATATTCAGGATATCTTGGACTATAAGGAGTACAATTCTATTACTCGTTTGTTTCATTTTGCTTGCAAAGCTGAAAGGGAAGTACAGGGACGACACAACAAGGGACGAGGTAATTTTTCTGCAGGTCGTCGCACATCATGGACACCCACTCCTACTGTTCCATCCATTACCGAGGCAACACCACCTATGTTGCACAATGGTGCACACCCATCAAGTTCAAAATCAGCTCCACAATCATCTAAGGCTTCGAAAGCAATATCTCTAGCACCCACCACCTCGTCTGGACGCACAAGGGACATGAAGTGTCATATATGTAAGGGTGGCGGGCACCTGATGATGGATTGTCCAAATAAACGAACATTCATTGTGCGGGAAGATGGTGAGTACTCCTCCGCTAGTGATTTGGATGAAGATACACATGCTATGCTTGCCACTAATAATGCAGGTGACACTAAGGAGAATGAGACGGAGGCGATACATGTTAATGCTGCAATGGCAGATCAATACCCTAGCCTTGTAACTATGCGAGTACTTAGTGCCCATGTTGGGCATACTGAGATGCCTCAATGCCATAATCTTTTTCAAACTAAGTTTGTTGTCAAAGGGCATTCCGTTCGTGTGATCATTGATGGCGGAAGCTGCAATAATTTGGCGAGTATAAAAATGGTCGAGAAACTTTGCCTCACCACTACGAGACACCCCCATCCATATTACATCCAATGGTTCAACGACTGTGGTAAATTGAAGGTAAAACGTCGTGTGAGGGTTCATTTTACACTTGGTTCATATCATGATTATGTTGAATGCGATGTTGTACCTATGCAAGCATGTTCATTATTGTTAGGTCGACCTTGGCAATATGATAATAGTGTTACCCATCATGGTAGAACAAATTCGTATAGTCTCATGTTTGAAGGAAAAACCATTAACTTGCTTCCTATGACCCCCGATGAAATTATAAATGATGAGAAAGCTAAATCAACGGATTGTACTACACATGTATGCTTGCTATCAATTCCGAATTATTTCCATTAAGTGTTTCAACTTATGATCTGGACATACCGGGTGGTCAGAAAGTTCATTTGCGTCCCCATAATATATATATACGCTCGGCATGGGATACAATTTATCATGATGTTATGCTCCGCCATGAGAAAATTTATCACGATTTTCAGAATGGTGCTATCACAAATTTATCAGACCCTCATGAGCTAAGGCCTTTCAAACAGCCTATATATGTTGCATCTATTTTTGCTTTGCTCTATGATGTGTTCGACAAAGGTGAAAGCCGAGGACGGCTTTGTTCTCAAGGAAGGGAGGATGATGTGTACATAACTATCATAGAAACGTCTACAAATATTACACGGAAAATTATTAACCAGGTAGTTTCGTTCCTTTGGACATATTATTTAACTAACAGAAATATGATATTACACTCATGTTGCAATTTACTTGTAATGAGGAATAAAAGAACGGAAGAAGGAAGGGAATACTTTGTTTTAAAATCAGATGGAGTAATCCTTGCATGCATGCGTTCCATCATCCTTGCATGCATGCCCACCGAACCATCCCATCCATCACTGATGTCACGTGGAGTGCATAAGGAGCAAAGGACTTTTGATTTGAAACCATTGATCAATATCAGCGATGTGGGCCATGGGATTGTGGGCTTCGCCAGGTCTCCTCACGTGCCAGGGCCTGCAGCTTTGGCCTTTGTCCAACTCGTGGACAATTTCCTTCGATCAGCAGAGCGGGTGGAACACGTCTCCGTAGGTGGAACACATCTTCGTACTCGTCCGCGTCTGTACTCCTTCAATAAATAGTAGTCTAGGTTAGGGTTTAGACTCGGGTTTTGTTTAGAGAAGTTTAGCTATATTGCTACTTTTATTTGTCTTCGCTCGTAACGGCTAGTGCGACCGTCAAGACATCCTATCGGAACCCCATCTTGTGAGATTAATCCTATCTAGCATATTCGCAATTTTGAGATTGCTTGGCTATTATTTTCTTGCATGTTCTTCGATTTGCTTGCAGGAAAAATCCTTCGTGGATAGGTTGATCGTGCCGTTGGCTCGGTCAATAACGCCGTGGAGTTGGTTCAGCGATTGTCGTGGATATCAGTCATGTACGGTTCTTCCTGTACGGTTGGTAGCCGGATCGTGAGGGTCAAGTCCCATCCAAAATCGTAGTTATCTCCCTCTCATCGAAAGATTGGGTCCCCAGTACACATCACATTGCATCCATGCATGGACACACTATTCTAATTGGAGATGATGGGTGGCTTTCGCATCACATATCTATATCTATACCCCTATATATATATTATATTTTATATTTTTTATATTGTGTGCGGGTAACTTTAACTTTGAAAGATGGTTATTGGATGAGGCGAATCCGATGGTGCAGAGATGGCAAATTTGAGCACTACTAGCCATTGGATATCATCTAGATTCCACCAGATTTCGCCACATGTACAATCTAGAAGACTCCATGGTTGAACTTAAGCATAATGCTCAAACCTCAAAACACAAGCACTTCTTCTTTGTTCTAGAATCTTCCGTATCAGAATTGCCCAAATGTTTTTCTACATGATTTGACATTATTTGTTTTTACTTTATGTCTTACAACGCACAATTCCATGAATCTTAAAATAAATTAGCTTTCTTATAAAAACTAGATGATTTTGAATGAAATGAACTATAAAAATTAAACGAACATCTACATCATGCATATATGGCTCAAAGCTTACATGCTATAATGTGGTATTTATTCATAATTTGGTTGCCAAATCTCATGCGTGCAATGCACATGTAACTTACTAGTCTAAACGGTGTTTGTGTGTGTGTTGTGCGTGTTGAGGTGCGAATTGTCTTTTTTTTGGGTACACGTTAAGCTTGTTCTTCCAAAATCTCAAGCCGCGCCTTGTCATGCCGAAATTTCAAGCTAGCATCTATGTCTATCGTGCTGCGAAACTCCTGCCTCTTCAACCCGCGCCTTGTCACCCCAAAATATTTAAGATATATCTTTGTCTTGTTGTGCTCCAACAACTCCCTTCATCTCAACCCACGCCTTGCTATTCCAAAATTACACGCGCGCAAAAACTCCCACCTCCTGTGAAATCCCGACACGCGAAATGCCTGTGGTACCCCTGAACCGAAAGAACTGCCTCAAATCGGTGGGGGTACTTTCGTAACTTACCCCACATTTCGGACAAGCGCGTCCCTAAGCCATGGTTCCCCACTCCCATCCCATCCGCCCACCCATTCATACACCGAGGCCGTGAAAACCCGCGAAGCCCCACATCCTCCTCCGTCTGCCACCCAGCTGGAGCCTCTTCCTCGATGACGTCGTCCACAACAACACCTCGACGTCCCTCATCCACCGTACCGGATGAGGATCCGTCATCGATCTCGTCGTCCCGCCGGTTCAGCCACCCCGTCCTCCACCTCCAAGGAGCTGCCCCGACGTTCCCCTCGGTTTTTGCACCACCTCCATTATGATGCGGAGCATCCTTCGGTCATCCCCATGGACCTTCCATAGTCTCACCAAGCACCAAGAGGACCCACGACTAGAGCACGAGCTAGAGCTCTCGAGACCGAGGTGACTTCTCTCCTTAGTGATATCTCATATGATCCTCTCGAGACATGGATACTACCTAAGTCCGGAATGTTGTGCATGATTAGGTACCAAGAGGACCCTCCCGAGGATGCACATGAGGATGGTCAAGACCCCAAGTCCACGGAAGAAGAGAACCAACGGAAGAAGGCGAGAACAGCCTCGAGGCACCGGACATCCGGCCATGGCCTCGGACATCCGGCCCTTGGAGATCTACATGGTCAGGAGTTTGCATAAGAAGCTACAGGGACCGAACATCCGACGTCCAGCCCGGGCATCCGGCCTCCCTCACCGGAAATCCGTCCTCTAGCCCGGACATCCGGAGGCGCCCTCCAGGGAGCACAGAAGGCTGCCCAGACAACCCGGACATCTGGTCATCACCCCGGACATCCGGCGCCTCCTGAAGCCCCAGACATCTGGCCCCTCCGCCCAGACATCCAGCGCCGCCCATCCAGAGAGCAGAACGGCCGTCTCCACCAGCCCGGACATCCGGCCCCTCGCGAGCCACCGGACATCCGGCCCGACGCCCGGAGATCCGACCTTCCCTGTCTGTGAACAGTGTAAGGGCCAAGGCCCGTGTACCCCCTTCGCCCCTAGACTATATATACTCCATCCCCACCTACATTTTAGGGTTAGAATTGTGATAGCTCATTTGAGATAGAGCATTGCTCATACGAACCGGATCTACTCCTCGTGAGGGACCGTACCTCTTCGGAGAAGATCCATCCGGATTCAAGGCCTCCATCGGGAGAAGACAATCAAGACCTTCTCTTGGAGAAGAACGGTTACTCATGTATCGTCCCTTGTTGACTTTGGATCTCGTGTTACTTTGTGCCTCGATGATCTAGCACTTGTGTGATCAATTTAGTGTCGGTTGAGTGTTTCTCTTGTTTCCCCCTCGTGTTTTCCCTTGTGTTCTTCCACGCGTTCTTCGTGTTCCCCGTAGGATCCTCTCCAAATGTGAAAGATCGGCCACATAGGGTTCCGCCCTACATCATCTTGGTATCATGAGCCACGTTGATCATGTTTTTGGAGCCCCTACCCCGTGTTTTCTAGCTTGATTTTGTTGATTTCGTCCTAAATCTGAAAATCCCCACCAAAAATAGCCCCCAAATTTTTTTTGTGATTTGTTGGTGTGATGAAGTTTTGTTGGATTTGATCCATGGATCTGCTTTGCATCGAGTGGATCTAGCTTTTCCCCACCCTCTCCGCGATTTCCATCCACAAATTTGTTCGAATTTTGCCCCGGAGTTGCCCTTTTTCCCGTGGAGTTCATCATGTTCCTCCCCGATCCAGGAGCCCGGACATCCACCCGTGTCCACCGGACATCCGGCATCCCGGACATCCGGCCACTGGCAGCAGCAACTCCAGCCCCCGCGCCCATTTCCGCCTAGTTTCGCCCAATTTTGCCCCGGTGCCCCCGTTTACTTCCGCACACCACCACCGCTTTCCGCAAGCACCACCACCGCTCACCACTACCTCCTATGACGATTTTGGCACATTTTGGTCTTTGAGATTTTGGGTTGTGGTTCCCGTGTCCTATTGTGTTTCGGCTATATAGGTACAGTTCAACGTTAACATCACCACTGCTCATCTCCATCGACTACTCATCATCGCCAAGGACGGTAACCTCGACGACATCTTTGTCATACCTTGCAATTGCATTGATACCCACATGGCCTTACATTTGCGTAGCTTACCCATCGAGACTAGCCATTGAGTATTGCCGGCAATGTGACTTGTGCACATTAGTGATCATACTCCATAGCATACATACCATACCATCGTGGTGCATATCTTGGCATCAACTTTTGTGTCACAAAGTTGTCATAGCATACACAATTGCTTTCTTGGTCGTGAAGTTTTGCATGTGAAAAGAGCTCAAAAGTGAAAGAGCCACCCAAGCTTTTAAGCAAAGAGGAAAGGTAAGCAAAGAGCTTATAAGAAAGAACCATAGCATCATACTACATTAAGATTGTCATACCCGATCATCTTGGATCATAGCACTGAAATACCATACAAATAGCATAATTGGGATAGAGGTCGTTGCATTTTTGCCTAGTAGGTTGTGCACAAGTTCCATATCCGCCTATTGTGCAATCGTGCTAGCGTCTCTCGTGTATTGTGCAACAAGAGCATTTTCATGGATTCCACATTTTGGCTCACTTTTGGTTTGCACAATCCCACTTATCTATTTGCGTGTGTGTTTCCGTGTACCACTACTTGCTTGGCCTACTTGCTGCATTTGCAAATTTGTGAATCTTTTCCAACATTATTGAAGCTCACTAACAATTGCATCAAATTTTGTGCCACCATCCTAACCAAGCTCCACCATAAGCTTTTACTTGTGTAGGTGTGAGAACCGACAAGAATTGGTATCAATAGTGCTATTTCATTGTCCGCATTTGAGTGAACTTGATTCATCGTCAACATCGGTCAAGGTACAATTGGTATAAGTTCTCCTTCTACCACTCACATTTTTGCTTGGAATGATGGATAGGCCAAGTACTTCTACCAACCCACTCTTCATCGAGAAAGACGACGACTTGTCATCATACGTCACCAAGAGCCACCTCTTTGGTGCACAACAAGCATTGCATCAAGAGCAACAAGCTATGACCGACCGCATTGACAATCTCGCCACCGACTTGCGACTCTCCGAGCAATGTACCAAGGACTACTTCGACAACAAGCTCGATGCTCACAAGCAAGAGAACGATGCAAGGATGGACGAGATCCGCGCCTTGTTGGTGAACCGTCCTCCTTCAACTTCTTCATACTCAAGACGAAGCCGCTCAAGTCAACACTCCGACGACTCCTTCTCCGGCTCAAGTACACCAACATCAAACACCCTTCGACGAGCCACGCATCAAGACCGTCATGCTTCTCGCAATCCTCTACATGAAAAGCATTCACAAGAGCAAGTTGATGAGCAAGTACTTCGTCCTCAACCACACCAAGTTGCATTTGCTCAAGCTCAAGAACGACAACATCAACATCGCCAGGAGGAAGAACGAGCGCGTCTACATCAAGAGGAACAAGACGCCGAGGCTCAATGTCTTCAACAACAACAACAACGTGAAGCACAAGCTCTTGAGGCGCAACGTGCCCTTCAAGAATCAAGTCGAGCCATTGCCAACCGCAACTGAGACCGGCGCAATCAAGAGGAAGCACTTCGAGAATAAATTCAAGAGTGGAACTACCAACCACGAGTGCAACATCAAGTTCCTCCAGCTCCTCCACAAGCTCGACAAGCTCCTCCACAATCGCAAGTTCAACAAGAGCAAGTTGATCATGGACTTCCTCCACGCCAAGAGCAACATGAGGATTATTATCCTCCATGTCAAGGGCGTCATCATCACCATCACCAACAACACAATGAAGAGCAACGCCACGGCAAGCTAAAATTCACAATGCCCAAGTTCAATGGAAGCAATGATCCCGAAGAGTACCTATCATGGGCTTTGAAGGTCGACAAAGTCTTTCGTTTGCACAACTATGAGGAAGAGAAGAAGATCACTATGGCATCACTTGAGTTCCAAGACTATGTGCTCATATGGTGGGAACAAGTCCTTGAGCGCCGAGAAGCAAGAGGTGAACCACCTATCACCACTTGGGCTCAAATGAAGGATGTCATGCGAGCATGCTTTGTGCCAACCTACTACAACCATGATCTCTTCAAGAAGTTGCAACTCCTCAAGCAAGGAACAAAGAGTGTTGAAGAATACTACAAGGAAATGGAGATAGCCATGATTCGAGCCAATGTCACGGAAGATGATGAGCAAACTATGGCACGCTTCTTGAATGGCCTCAATCATCCCATCAAGAAGATTGCCAACTTCCAACCCTACTCCAACCTCATTGAGCTCATGCATCAAGCTACCAAGGCGGAATGCCAAGTGCAAGATGACTTCAAGTATACCAAGTACTCATCCAAGACTTACGACTTCTCCAACAACCAAGCTTCAATGACTCCTCCAACTTCTACCTCAACCAAGCCATCTACAAGCAATGACGACAAGTCAAGTTACAAGAAAACTTCGACAAGCTCGAGTCGTCTTCCTCCTACTACAAGCAACTTCAGGCCGCGCGCTTCATCATCTACTCCGACTGATGAGACCGTCAAGACAAGCTCCTTCAAGTGTTTCAATTGCGGCGGCCGAGGCCACAAGTCATACAAATGCACAAACAAGCGCACCATAATCCTCAACGATGATGGAACCTATGACTCCATGAGTGACGAGGAGATGGAAGCCCTTGAGCAAGTGGCCATGCACCGGCGCGTGAACGAGGATGAAGATGATCAAGTCTTTTGTGATGAGGATTCGAGCCCCGCTTTCGTTGTCTCCAAAGTTTTGACTCTTCAACATCAACAAGAAGAAGACCTACGATGCCACATCTTCCACACAAAGGCCGGCATCAATGGAAGGTCCGTCAAGGTCATCATCGATGGAGGTAGTTGTCACAACTTGGCAAGTGAAGAACTATGCTCCAAGCTTCAATTGGTCAAGATGAAGCACCCGCATCCATACAAAGTCCACTGGCTAAGTGACTCCGACACTATCCGAGTTGAGCATACGGTCCAAGTCTCCTTCAAAATTGGTGCATATGAGGACACTTTGGAGTGTGATGTCGTCCCAATGTCCATTTGCCACCTCCTTCTTGGTCGACCATGGCAATTCGACTTCGGTGTCATCCATAATGGGCGTACCAATCACTATAGCTTCAAGATGAAAGGGAAGGAGTATGTGCTACGACCTATGTCTCCTAGTCAAGTGATCACCGACAAGCAAGCCACCCATCGCGGAGAGAAGAGTGATAAAGTGATCCACCAAAAAGTGAGTGAGATCCACAAGCCAAACTTGAGCGCCTCTTCGCCTAGAGAGAAAAACTTAGTCCTATTTGACACCAAAAGTGAGATGAGAGAAGTGTGTGAGAACCCATCGAGTGTTATGCACTTTGTCCTTGTGTGCAAGGATGGAAACCCAAAAACTAACACCTCTCATGATCTACCTTTAGTGTTTCAATCTCTTTTGCAGGAATTCCAAGATGTTTTTCCCGATGAGCTACCTCTGGGTCTACCCCCTCTACGAGGCATTGAGCATCGAATCGACCTCATCCCCGGAGCGCCCCTACCAAACAAAGCTCCATATCGCGTCAACCCCAAAGAAACTAAGGAGATCCAACGGCAAGTACAACAACTAATCGACAATGGTCATGTACGTGAAAGCTTAAGCCCTTGTGCCGTTCCTGTTATACTTGTGCCCAAACAAGATGGTAGTTTTCGCATGTGCTCCAATTATAGACCTATAAATGCTATTACCGTTTGCTATAGGCATCCCATTCCTCGCTTAGATGATATGCTTGACGAACTTAGCGGTGCCACCATCTTCTCCAAAATTGATCTTAAAAGTGGCTATTATCAAATCCGCATACAAGAGGGTGATGAATGGAAAACTGCTTTCAAAACCAAATTTGGCTTGTATGAGTGGTTGGTCATGCCTATGGGTTTATCGGAAGCTCCCGGTACTTTCATGAGACTTATGCATTTTGTGCTTCGTCCTTATATTGGAGTGTTTGTTGTGGTTTACTTGGATGACATTCTTGTTTTTAGCAAATCCATGAAAGAGCATCTTAATCATGTTAGGGATGTTTTGCAAACCCTTCGCAAGGAACGTCTTTATGCCAACATGAAAAAGTGCACGTTTGGTGTTGACAAACTTGTTTTCTTGGGTTTCGTTGTCTCTTCCAAGGGTGTCCATGTTGACGAATATAAAATTGAAGCAATTAAAACTTGGCCCAACCCACCAATTTGCAACAAGTGCGTAGCTTTCTTGGCCTTGCGGGGTTTTATCGTTGCTTCGTGAAAGACTTTAGCACTATTGCCGCTCCTTTGCATGCCTTGAGTAAGAAGAATGCTCCTTTTGTTTGGGGATCTTTGCAATCCACCGCTTTTGATGAGCTCATGTCTTTGCTTACTCATGCTCCGATTCTTGCTTTGCCCAACTTTGACAAAACTTTTGAGGTTCATTGTGATGCAAGTGGTACCGGAATTGGCGGAGTTTTGATGCAAGAAAAACGAGCCATTGCATATTTTAGTGAAAAACTCTCCGGTGCTCAACTTAACTATCCCATCTATGACAAAGAATTGTATGCTTTAGTGCGTGTGCTACATGTTTGGGAACATTATCTTAGATCTCATGAGTTTTTCATCCATACCGATCATGAAACGCTTAAGTACTTAAAAGTTCAAACTAAGTTGAACAAGCGTCATGCCAAATGGAGTGAATTCATTGAATCTTTCCCATATGTGATCAAGTACATTAAGGGTAAGGAAAATGTAGTTGCGGATGCACTTTCATGCATATGCATGCTTGTCACTAAACTTGAGTTGAATGTTCTTGGCTTTGAGCACATAAAAGACTTGTATGCTAATGTCCCATCTTTTGCTGCTCCTTATGCTACGTGTTTGACGCATACATCTTGGGAACAATATTACATAAAGGATGATTATATTATGAGAGCTAACAAACTTTGCATTCCCGAGTCTTCTCTTTGTTTGCTCCTTTTCCAAGAGGCTCATGGAGGCAGACCCATGGGACATTTTGGATGCGACAAGACATTCGCCACGCTCTCCAAGAACTACTTTTGGTCCAAGATGTTCCGCGACGTCTCACGCTTCACCAACCGATGCTCTACATGTCACAAAGCTAAGTCTAAAGCTCAATCACATGGTCTTTACATGCCTCTTCCTATTCCTTATCAACCTTGGGAAGACATTAGCATGGATTTTGTACTTGGTTTGCGTAGAACTCAAAATGGAAAGGATTCCGTGTTTGTTGTTGTGGACCAATTTTCTAAGATGGCACATTTCATTCCTTGCAACAAGATAGACGATGCTTCACACGTTGCAAATCTATTTTGTAGGGAAATATTGCGCCTCCATGGAGTACCAAAGACAATCGTCTCCGACCGCGACGTCAAGTTCTTGAGTTACTTTTGGAAGACGCTATGCGCCAAGCTCAGAATCAAGCTCTTGTTCTCGTCTGCATATCATCCTCAAAACGATGGCCAAACGGAGGTGATGAACCGTACGCTCTCCACTCTACTTCGCGTGTTGATCAAGAAGAACATCAAGGAGTGGGAGGAGTGTCTACCCATCGCCGAGTACGCCTACAACCATGCAAGACATTCAACGACCGGCAAGTCCCCCTTCGAGGTCGTCTACGGCTTCAACCCATTGTCCCGTTGGACATTCTACCTCTTCCTCTACAAGAGCGCACCAACCTCGACGCGAGTGCCCGTGCAAGCTACATCAAGAAGATGCATGAAGATACAAGGCACACCATCGAGCACCAAGTACAACGACTTGCGACCAAGATCAACATCAACAAGCATCCCATGGTATTCAACATTGGAGACCTTGTGTGGCTACACCTTCGCAAGGACCACTTCCCCAACAAGCGCAAGTCCAAACTTCTCCCTCGAGCTGATGGACCCTTCAAGGTGCTAGCACGGTAAAACAACAACGCTTACAAGATCGATCTCCCACATGACAAGTACAACGTGAGCGACATCTTCAACGTCACCGATCTCTCCCCGTACCATGGTGATGAGGATTTCGATTCGAGGTCGGATCTTTCTGAAGGGGGAAGATGATGTGGAGCATCCTTCGGTCATCCCCATGGACCTTCCATCGTCTCACCAAGCACCAAGAGGACCCATGACTAGAGCACAAGCTAGAGCTCTCGAGACCGAGGTGACTTCTCTCCTTAGTGATATCTCATATGATCCTCTCGAGACATGGCTACTACCTAAGTCCGGAATGTTGTGCATGATTAGGTACCAAGAGGACCCCCCCGAGGATGCACATGAAGATGGTCAAGACCCCAAGTCCATGGAAGAAGGCGAGAACAACCTCCACACACCGGACATCCGGCCATGGCCCCGGACATCCAGCCCCCAGAGATCTACATGGTCAGGAGTTTTTGTAGAAGAAGCTACAGGGACCGGACATCTGGCCCCCCTCAACGGAAATCTGACCTCTAGCCCGGACATCTGGAGGCGCCATCCAGGGAGCACAGAAGGCTGCCCAGACAACCCGGACATCCGGTCATCACCCTGGACATCCGGCGCCTCCCAAAGCCCCGGACATCCGACCCCTCCACCCGGACATCCGGCGCCGCCCATCCAGAGAGCAGAACGGCCGTCTCCACCAGCCCGGACATTCGGCCCTTCAGCCCGGACATCCGGCCCCTCGCGAGCCACTGGACATCCGGCCCAACGCCCGGACATCCAGCCTTCCCTGTCTATGAACAGTGTAAGGGCCAAGGCCCGTGTACCCCCTTCGCCCTAGACTATATATACTCCATCCCCACCTACATTTTAGGGTTAGCATTGTGATAGCTCATTTAAGATAGAGCATTGCTCATCCGTACCAGATCTACTCCTCGTGAGGGACCGCACCTCTTCGGAGAAGATCCATTCGAATTCAAGGCCTCCATCCGGAGAACACAATCAAGACCTCCTCTTGGAGAAGAACGGTTACTCTTGTATCGTCCCTTGTTGACTTTGGATCTCGTGTTACTTTGTGCCTCGATGATCTAGCACTTGTGTGATCAATTTCGTGTTGGTTGAGTGTTTCTCTTGTTTCCCCCTCGTGTTTTCCCTCATGTTCTTCTGCGCGTTCTTCATGTTCCCCGTAGGATCCTCTCCAAACGTGAAAGATCGGCCCCATAGGGTTCCGCCCTACATCACATTCCCACACCACCGTCTTCACCTGCACCATCGGAAGATCATCATCATCACCGTTTCCTCGGATGAAGCTGCGGCCTAATCGGCGCCACCAAAGAGGTTGTACACTAATCGCCGCATTTTCTTCTTGATTCGATCTCACGGTGCTGCCGACGCTCGGTCCCGAGCCGGCACGGCGTGGCTCCATCCACGGCGGCATCGCCGACCACTTCCTCCACGGCGGCGCTCCCTCGGCGGCGACGTCGACATCAGTAGGAGCTGCTGCTGATTTAGCTCTCGCTTGCGCTGCTGCTCTGCTCTTGCTCTTGTTCCCCTGCCTAGTCTGCTCTTGCTATTGCTCTTGCTCGTGCTGCTGCTCTTGCTCTTGCTCTTGCTTGCGATGCTGCTCTGATTTAGCTACACTTCAGTCGACTGAATCTACTTTTGGGCCAGTCGATTTTCAGGGGTGGGGGGGGGGGGGGGGCTCACCGGAGTTAAGGAAGAACCAGCCGCAGTGGGGAGGGGTGCTCGTTGGAGAGGTACCCCACTATCTATCTTAGGGTTCAGGGTGGGGGCGGTGGTCACCGGCGGTGGTGGGGCGTTGGCGTGGGGATTGCTAGAGAAAAATCTCTGCACGGGGTGGGGGGGGCTAGAGGGATGGCCGGGGCCGGGACGGACCGGCGGTGGACAGTGGGGTGGGCGGGGCGGCGCACCGCCGGCCGTGGGCGGGGAGGGGGGGGGGTTGTTTGACCGGTGGTGGTTGGCGGCTCAGGGGGGTGAAGGTTGAAGATGAACTGCAGGCCCTTGATTTCGTATCCAACGGCTGCAAAATTGACTGACCAAAGATGAAAAAGTTAGTTGACTAACGTGTAGCCTCACCTCTATGCGTTCAGTTTCGACAACAAAATTCAGTTTCGATAGTTAAGTTTAGTTTCGACAGTTAAATTCAGTTTCGACAGTTAAGTTCAGAGATGAGCGGCTGATGTATTACATCTAGCACTTTGTGGTTATGTATTTGACGTCATCTATTGGAGATGCTATTAGAATTCCACTCAGGTTAACTTTGTCTCTCTTGTCCTGCTTCAGCCTCGGCGTCGTACAACTCACCGGAGCTGCTCCAACGACGAAACCCTCCATCACAGCGGAGGAGTACCTCGGGCTCCATCTCCAGACGCCTAAGATATTCTTCCCCTCCTCTGATAGCCAAGTCAGCCAGAGCATGCTCACTAGCCAACCCAATCATGCTGAGATCGACATGGCTTCACCAAAGAGGTTGTACACTTGTTGCATCTCTTTTTTACTCTCATGTTATATATATATTGTCCAATGAGCACATGTAGTAACGTGAAATACGATTATTTTATCCTACTATATGACAAGTAGGAGGTATCGGGCAACTTAGCTATCCGTGATGGACTCTCTTGAATGCCATCATTATTTATCTCTGCACGTTTGAGCTGTGCATTTGTCGATGGGCCTAGGGGTTGAGCTAGTAGGGCAGTGGCCTGGGTCCAAAGTAATAGAAGTAGCACAAAAACATTTTTTTAGTGTAGGCTTTTCCTTGCTCAAGCATGCCTACTAGAATCTCCAGTGCTTGAAAGGAAAAGTGAATGGAAAACATAGGAATTGGAAAGTTTCCTATGGTACTACTTTTCATGAATTTGGTGCAAAGGAATGGAGAAAAGGAAAAATGTAGGATTTGTTCCTTTAGTGTCTCCTTGAAAGAAAAACTTTAAGAATTCTAATTTCAACTTGTCCTCCTTTTCGTATTCCTATTCATGAAGCACAAGACTAAGAGATAGTAGCATAATAGCATTAAAACCATACATTTTCTTGTGGTTTGACTTAATCTCACCATGCTTCTTTGCATACTGTGATCTTCTAATTCTTGTGAATCAAACACCCAGATTGGCAGAAATCCTGTGTTTTTAAATTCTCTGTTTTGCACGTGCATTCCTATCCTATTCCTGTCTATTTCCTATCCCTGCATTGTTAGAATCCTCAAATTCAAACAAGCCATTACACAATTACTTCCGTTACAGATATGTGTCAAAGAAAACCTTGTGTGGTTTGTCCTGCTCCTACGGTGCCGTGTTCCACCCCAGCTCAGCTGCTCCAACGACGAAAGGGTTCACCACAACAGGGACCCGCTCTCCATACTGTCTTTCGCCACCTCAGATCTTCTTCTTCGCCGCCGGTAGCCATGACAACTGCATTACCATCATCAACTGAGCAGATGACCTTGAGAACTACACGTGTCCGCAAGAGAGGTCGCACTCTTCCGTGTCTGCTTACATTATGCATCGCTTAATATGATGACATGCTACATTATCATCGTGTTCACCTCTTAGACTCTGATTCAGGTCCAAACTAATGCTGAAACTAGAGTTTTTAAATGGTTGTGGGGTACATATCGGGGCAGCAATCAGTACTATCTGTCTACTATCTGGTTAATCTCGGGTGTCTACTATGAGTTTCATGTTGGGTGCAAACAAACATTAAAGGAGCCATTATCTGTCTTTTTTAACTAAAGCTATTATCTGCCTGCTATCATTGGTTTTGGGTCTATCCACAGTTTGCTACCATCACTCTGGATTTGTGCATGCACTCCTTACATAATCTCACTATGTTTTATTCCTATGCATGCCAACTATTGTACACAATGAAACTGATCATGTAGAGCAAAAGAGACGAGCCTTGCATGGCAATAAAATTTCATGCAGACGTTGCTCCATGGTGGGCGCAAAGGCAGCCCCCCTCCATCCATTTTGGATCGTAATCAAGAGGAAGATAACTCTTCTGGAGGGGGGGGGGGATTCAGAAGGAGAAGACCACTCCCATTTACCCCATGAGGTCTTCGCTCTAACTTGGCATGCTGATGTTGGTAATATCATGCATATGGTGTCTTGCGTTGCTTACTGTATACATCAAAGATGTCATCTGCTTAGTTTAGACATGCTTTGTGTCAATGCCATATGTTTAGTGTGTTTATCATATATGTGAATCATGCAATGCCATCTTGTTTAGACATGCATAATATATGTGAATTTTGCAATGCCACCATGGTTAGCCAGTCATCTTATATGTGAATTATATCATGCCATCATTTTTTTATTACGTGTTAAATTTGTCAACAATGTTAGTATATTCAATTACTCTTCCTATGCATCAGCCATTTGGCATGGTCATGGAAAAAATCTAGAGTGGAAACAAGGTCTTCAGAGCAGACAATGCTATCTGACGAAGCGCATGTCTTGCTGGTTACAGATAGCTCCTCAGAGGAGGATTCAGAGATAGATGACCAGTCCTATCCCCCCTCCCCGAGGTGCATGCTCTAACTTGGTAGGGTTATGTTGATCATATCGTGCGTATGATATCTTGCATTGCTATGTCATTTGCTTAGTTTAGACATGCTTTGTGTGAATGCCACCTGTTTAGTGTCTAATTACCGGTATATGTGAATTATGCAATGCCATCTTGCTGCAATACATTATATATGTGAATTATGCAATGTTATCTTGTTGCAAGGCATTATATATGTGATGCAATGCCATGCTGTTTAGCTAAGCGTCATATATGTGAATTATATCATGTCGTCATTTTTTTGTATTTCTCATTGCTTTTGTCGACAATGTTTGTATATTCAACTGCTCTTCATGTGCATCAGCCATTTGAATTGGTGATGGAGAAATCTGGAGTGAAAACAAGGTCTTCAGAGCAGACAATGCTACCTGCTGAAGCAGATATCTTGCTGGTTACAAATAGCTCTTCAGAGGAGGATTCAGAGGTAGATGACCAGTCCTATTATCCCCCTGAGGTGTATGCTCAAACTTGGCAGGGTTGCATTACTCATATCATGCATATGTTGTATTGCAATGCTTAGTTTTTACATCATATACACAATATTGAATGCCATCTCCTTAGTTGACACATCATATATGCGATTGCCCTCTGCTCACTTCCTTAGTATATAAATCATATATTTGAATTATATCATGCCATGATGTTTACATAGACAACATGTATCTGAATTATGGCATGCCAACCCATTTTCTAAAGACATAATATTGTTATATCATCTCATCCTGTTTACATAGACATCATATTTTAAATTATGTCATTCTATCCGTGAATTATATCATGCCATCATGTTTCCATCGACAACATGTTCGTGATTTATGGCATGCCAACCACTTTAATAGACACATCGTATAGTTATATCATGTCATCCTATTTACATAATCATCATATTTTGAAGTATGTCATTCTATCCTGTTTAGTTAGTCATCATACATGTGAAATTGTGTCATGCTATCCTGTTTAATTAGCCATCATATATGTGAAATTATGTCCTGCATTCTGTTTGGTTAGACAACATAAATGTGAATTATTTCATGCCCTGTTTTCTTCCCTACTATCCATTGCACCTGTGTATCTTACAATGTCTGTACATTCAATTATTTTTTCTTGTTTATCAACCATTTCAATTGGAGGGGGTGATGGCAGTATCTGTGGGAGTAAAAACATGGTCTTGAGAAAAGATCGTGCTACCTGTCGATGCAGATAGAACCACGGTTGTACTTGCCCAAGAACCATCCCCACCACACATAACCCAGACTCACGCAGATTGTACCCCTACCTAGTTGGACAGAGAACTAGCTACACCCCTTCTAACCCCAACCCCAGCCGATAGTAACCCAGTTCCCATTGACACAACACCTTCTACACCACAGAGCACCCAAACACGAGCAGTTAGTAAGGCAACTATAGTGCCCAAAGCACGAGGACCACCACTCTGAACCCCAAGTCAGCACTTAAAGAAGAAGAAGAATTGTTCTCAGGTCAGGTTCCGTAGCTATGGTTCATACTACTTTGCTCTTGCATCACTATATTTACTCATACCAACTAATTTCAAATTTGAAGGATGCAATTGAAACTCCAATGGCACAACATGTATGTTTTAAACTTGTTTCTTTA
The DNA here is from genome assembly GCF_018294505.1 of Triticum aestivum. Taxonomy (NCBI): domain Eukaryota; kingdom Viridiplantae; phylum Streptophyta; class Magnoliopsida; order Poales; family Poaceae; genus Triticum; species Triticum aestivum. The sequence goes on along the minus strand of NC_057798.1, from coordinate 394,368,288 downwards.
ACGTGTTTGCTGTTGTAACTTGCTCTATGTTGATTTCAGTTTCAATTGAATAAACAGTTATGTTCTCATGCCCGCACATTACAAGTGTTGTTATTGCTATGTAGTTTCTCACACTTATATTCTGTCTATGCTGCTTTGTCTTAAATAGATATGATTCGAACTGTATCTCTCTTGATTTGGCAACATGAACTAGAATGATATAGACCATACAGTGACCACACTACATAGATATATGTTTGTTTCATGTTGTTATCCTGTCCACCTTATTACTGAACTGGTTTACCAAAATGAGTTTCATATACTACATTGTAAACCTGTGATGTGTTTGTTTGTTTCTCTTTTAGAACACGGATAAAATATTGGAGAAGAGTATCCCATTATGCAATGGTAAAGGAAGTAATGCAGACAAGGTTCAAGATAGTGAGACATCCCTGTTGGTCTCCAAGAAAGCTGATAAAAACTATATTGAAGACACTGAGACAACCCCAAAGTCCTGTCTTGATGTAGTGTTCGAGTTACTGGCTACTACTACTGGCACTAGAATCAGTTCGGCTTCTTGAGTCTCAACTTCAAGTTGAAAGATATCGACCAGATGTTATGCGATAGGAAGTCGAAGGACTGAGCAAGTCCCTGCAGAATTCAGATGCATACTTTCTAGTGCAACAGCAAGTGCTGGAGGATTTAAGCGCCAAACAAGAGAAAGTTAATAAGCTTGCTAAGCATCTTGCCAGCATTATGGGTACCCAGGATATTGTTTCTTGAGCTCTTCTGAAGTGGTTTCAGTTTTGGACTTGTTTTGCTGCGGTGTTTATATGTTGCTTTGTTCCCTATATTTGCACTGGTGGCGAACTTTGATGCCCAGTGGATGTAATATGTGTAATAGTCGTGATAGCCTAGCATAAGTTGATTGCTTATTTATTTCCTTATTGTCTTGTTTATTTCTTTGCTTGTAGTCAGTGCAGTTATTTTTCCGCGATTTGCTAGTGGCTGCAATAACCTATTTTTGAAAACTAGGCCACAATAACCATGGGCTACATATTTACTGTAGTTACCATGGCCCTCCTACGGGCCGTAGAAACAATGGGCCTTCTAAGGGTCGTAGAAACAATGGGCCTTCTACGGGTCATAGACACAATGGGCCTTATACGGGTCGTAGACACAATGGGCCTTCTACGGGCCGTATCATCAATGGGCCTTCTATGGGCCGTATGATCGGTTGGCCAAAAATGAACCAATAACAGACCGCATTATGGCCGTAAACGGGCTAGAGTTGGAATCGTCCGTTCATGGGCCGACCATAACGGGCTGTCGTTAATCGGTCGTATTTGAGGACGCTATGAAAACGGCCCAACGTATTAACGGGCCACAAACAGGCCGACTGTAACCACATGCTGAATTTGGCCCACAAGCAGAAAATGACAGTAACGGGCCGTAAGAAAATGGATGTTGGAAATGAGCCCAAGAATAAATGGGCCCTGAGAAGGCCAAAATATAACATGGGCTGGAAACGGCCCAATGGAATAACGGATCGTTAATGGGTATAAAGTGATACACTGTTCATCACGGGCCAGTTTCACCACGGACCGTTAATGGGTATAAAGTGATACACTGTTCATTACGGGCCAGTTTCACCACGGGCCATTAATGGGCCAAGAGGTACAAAGGGCCTCATATGGGCCGAAAGACGTCATGGGCCATACATGGGCCAGAAGTTAAAACGGGCTGGAATCATATTGGACGGCCCAGATGACGCTACTGGGCCTAATTCGGATAGGTCGTAACGGGCCCTGGGTTAGCGGGCTGTAAATGGGCTATATGCGAACATGTCGTTAATAGGCTTTCCATGGGCCGCCGCCACCTTTTGACCAAGTCAAACTGGCCGGCCTTTTCACAGGAATGGGCCTCGGTTGGGCCGTGCCACGTGTCGACGTATCATAGGCGCCTTCTGTCCAATGAGTGGATGACATCTATCCCAAAGGTGAGCCGGCACGTGTTTCCTCCAGCAAATGATAATTTTACACGTGGAAAATCTGAAAGTGCTAGTTATCGACTAGAGGGGGGTGAATAGGCGATTTTTATCGAAGTCTTCAAAACGTGGAAGTTTCGAAGACAAACAATAGAAATGACCTAATTGATATGCAGCGGAAGGTAAACTACAACAAGCAAGCCATAGTCAAGTATGCAATAGTGTTAACGTACGAAGACTAATAGCAGCTAGGTAGTAGGATCAGGATGGAAGATAGTATGAAGCCAATCAACAATAGTAGTCAAACATTGAAGTCAAACAGATAAGACATATAAGCAATGACTTCACGAAGACAAACTCAAAGTAAAGGAGGGAAGGGATAGAACCAGTCACTTGTTGAAGACACATGATTTGTTGGACCAGTTCCAGTTGCTGTGACAACTGTACGTCTGGTTAGGGAGGCTGAGATTCAACTCAGAAGACCATGTCTTCACCTTATTCCCCTTGAGCTAAGGACACTTAGTCCTTGCCCAATCACTCTGGTAAGTCTTCAAGGTAGACTTCCGAACCTTCACAGACTTCGTTCACCCGGCAATCCACAATGACTCTTGGATGCTCAGAACACGACGCCTAACCGGCTGGAGGATACACATTCCTCAAGTGTAATAAGTCTTCAGGTCACACAGACAGAAAGACTTCAGTGATGCCTAACACTCTTTGGCTCTGGGTGTTTGGGCTTTGTCCTCGCAAGGATTTCTCTCTCAAAGGCTTCGAGGTGGGTTGCTCTCAAAACGACAAAAGCCGTAAACTAACTCTGAGCAGCCACCAATTTATGGTGTAGGGGGTGGGCTATTTATAGCCACAAGGCAACCCGACCTGATATGTCCGAAATGACCCTGGGTCACTAAGGAACTGACACGTGTTCCAATGGTCAGATTTCAAACACACACGGCAACTTTACTTGGGCTACAAGCAAAGCTGACTCATCCAGCTCTGGATAAGATTTGCTCTCATTGTCTTCGCTCGAAGACATAGGATTTGGGTTGAGCATCACTTCAGTCACTCTGACTTAGTTCACTTGGACCCCACTTAACAGTACGGTGGTTCCTATGACTCAACAAAGAAGAAAAGGAAACAACAAAACGACTCAGTCTTCGCGCTCCATAGTCTTCACTCAATGTCTTCTCATGTCATAGACTTCAGTGTGAATATCTTCACACACCACCATTGTCTTCAATGTCTTCATACATTTTTAGGGGTCATCTCCGGTAGGTAAACCGAATCAATGAGGGACACTACCTGCGTTATCCTGCAATTCTCACAAACGCATTAGTCCCTCAACCAACTTTGTCGTCAATACTCCAAAACCAACTAGGGGTGGCACTAGATGCACTTACAATCTCCCCCTTTTTGGTGATTGATGACAAACTGGTTGAAGTTTTCAACGGGAAAGAAGTATGTGAAATTGTAAAGGATAGCGTATTGTCTTCATAAGTGGCAAGGGCTCCCCCTGAAGATGTGCATATAAATAATTTGCTTTTGGAATGCAAATGCACATGGCAGGTTGTACTTGTGGAGATCCTCTTCAACTTATGAAGATAATTCATCATGCATGAAATGATATAGCTAAGAGAATGACATGCATAATGAAAAATGGACGTCTGCAGAATGATCTAAGTGCGGAAGTTATCATCGCACGTGGAAACGCAAATAAGTAGCAGACGACCATCAAGTTTAAGTGTTACAACTCAAAGAACGAAGTGTATCAAAGGCAAGAGTTGTAAGCACTAGGCAAAAATATAAAGCAACAGCCCTAATGAACCCGCTTGAAGACTATCAACTCATATGCTTCTCCCCCTTTTGTCAGTAATGACCAAAAAGGTTTGAAGACATAGAGCATCTACTCGTCCTCATGAGGAGTAGATGAAGCAGCAGGGTTGTCGTTGTCGTTTGGCGGTGCAAACGAACTTGGTGCAGTGTCGATGCGTGCAGAAGTAGGGGGTGGTGAAGTAGCATCGTCTTCATCATCAATGACATTGGCATTGACAGTTGCCGCGGAGGAAGAATAATCAGAGTCGTCAGGAGATGGAGTTCTTCGTAGGACAGCATTCCATGGAGGAGTGGAGTCAAACTTGAATCTTTTAGTGAAGCCATCGTCTTGAAGATCAGCTTCAGCACTGAGTAGGGTCAAACTCTTCCATGAACGCCGACAAGTTTCATGAGTGACAAAAGCATTCTTGGTGGCAAGATTTCGAATGCGATTTACGTCCACCAAGAGGCTTTGCATCTGACGCTTCAGCCAAAAATGACGCTTATCTTGCTTCTGATGTAGGGCCACAAGAAGTTCTCGGTCATTGAGGACCCGAGAGCGCTTCCGAGGCCTTTGAGCAATGGTGCTCGCAGTGGCTTCAGTTGATGCACGATGAGGCAGACGAATATTTCCAGCCATCGGATAGACACGCGTGACAGCTTGGACTCCTTCGATAGGCTGAGTGAAGCTTTGATGTTCAACATTTTGAAGACAAATAGGCTTCTTGGCAGGTTCAGGGTATATGGCTTCAACTGACATATCAACCTCTGGTAGGAAGATCACATGATTGCGAGCAGATGGTTGATAATTGATAGCAGAGTGTCGCTTGATGAGGCGCATGACCCATGGAGCATAGAATTTCAGTCCGAAGAGGTCAGATCCAGATGCAGCCAGTTGCCTGATGAAGAAATCTTGCGCATTGAAGCTGATGCCATTGAGGATGTAAAAGACCAATGTCTTCATGGCTCCTTCGAGTTTTGCAGCTGATGAATGTCCTTTGATAGGCCATAGAGTCCGCCTGATGATGTGATATAAGGTGCGTGGCAGATACTCAAGGTCATCAACAAAGAACTCCTTTGGATAGTCAGCATCACGTGGCAAAGGCTTCATCATGCTCAACATCTGGCTCATATTGGGTTCAGGCTTATGGAAGATGCTCTCCATTGCATTGCGGTGGTTTTGACAACCAGGTTCATATAGCTCTCCGGGAGTGGATAGGCCTGTAAGATCAATGATGTCAAGAGCTTTGGCTTCATGATAAACATTTCCTGTCATCCACTCGAGAACCCATGTCTTCGTATCTCTGTTATAACCGCGAATGTGGAGTGTAGCATAGAATTGAAGCAATAGCTCTTCATTCCAATGTTCTTTGTCTGTGACAAAGCTGAGCAGACTAGCATCACGAAAGCAGTCAAGTGCTTCTTCTAAGTAGGGCAGTCCAGCAATGTCTTCATTGTCGAGGCGCATATGAGGGAAAATGCGCCCTTGATCATACAAAACATAGGAGTAATAGCTTCGCTGCTGATGACTCCAGAACCGATCTGATGATATTTTTGGCTTCGTGTAGGGGTTCTTTGAGCTGTCAAAGAATGTGTTGTGGCTCTTGAAGCCATTTGTATTGAAAGACCCGACAGCTGTGGCAGTACCAGGAAACCTTGGCAGTCTTGGTTTTGGCTTCTAGACCTGAGGCCTATGCTCAATGTGATAGTCAAATTGAGGACCAGAGACAGTAGGCGGAGGGACCAGAACATGCCATCTTACGGTGATTAGCTCACCATGGTTGTATGCTTGCTCAATTGTATAGGGCCTTGGTGGCGGAACAGGAGCAGTGGCAGCAACAGTGGCCTCGGGCGGCACATCAGAAGCTTCAGGTGCATTATCAGCATTGGCTTCTGGTGTGGGGCTTGGTACAGGCTCCACATTTCCTTCAGCCATGACTATGTCATCGGCTTCATTGGTGTTGGTGGTGGCAGCCTCAAGGTTTTCAACCTCCACTTGCTGAGCTGGAGGGTCAGGCACAGACACGTTCACATCGTGAACAACTTCTTCAGGAATGGGGGGTGTAGAGACATGTTCTTCTTGACGTTCGTCATCGGCTGATGCAGCCGGATTGTCTTCAGCAGCTGGTGCTTCAGACTCAGAGACATTCACAGCAGGAGTGGCTTCTGAAAACACTTGACGTGCAACAGGTTGATGGTGCACTTCTCCTTCTGGAACGCTCGGAAGAGGGGCTTGAGGCCTTGGTCCTTTGCGAAGCCTTTGTAGTACAGGCGACGCCTTTGGAGATGGAGTGGGCAGGTCCTCATCCTCTTCAACTTGTACGGATGGTGTCGTTTGTTGTTGTTGGAGAGTGCTGGGGGAGTCTTGTTCTTGCGGGCGATCAGCCCATGAAGCATCCTGAGCAATTGGCGTCAGAGGACGACCAATGCTGGTGATTTTGCTGTTCGTACGAACAGGCGATGATACCACATTATATTCAATTTGAGGAAGAACTTCATCATCTTCAACATTGTCATGATGACCAATGTCTTCAGCAGTGATGGGATCAACTGCTGGAATCTCTTCAGCTTCAGGAGCCTCTGTGGAAGCAGGCTCATGAACAGTCATGCGAAGTTCTAGGGATGCAGATGCAGGACGAACCACTGAGATGGGTTCAACGACAAGGGGCTCTGTGGGAGCAGCCCGACTCTTCTTGGTCTTGCGCTTCTTCTTGGAGGGAGCAGCTTCAGAGGCTTTAGAGGTTTTCCTTTTTCTGGCTTCAGCCTTTGCAGCCCTCGTCTTCTTCTATTCTGAAGCAGTAGTAGTGACTCGTGGCTTCGAGCCAGTCATCCTGCCTGGGAAGACAATGCGAGGTTCATCTGGCCTTGAAGGTGCAGATTGGACAGTCGATTTCTTCTTCTTTGTAGCCATCCTGGGATCGATGCTAGGACGACCAAGAGCCTTGCGTTTTTCATCCTCATTGTAGGCAAGCACACATTTGTCAGCCAAACTCTTCATACGCTCTCTGGAGCCTCGAGCTTCTTCACGCTTCTTGTGAAAGGCTTCTTTGAGCTCGTGCAGCATGATCTTGAAGTTCCTAACATCTTGCACGTTGAGCGTGGCCACATGCTTCTTGAACTGAGCCTTTTCATAGTCAATCTTGTGCTTCAGTTCGACGATGCACTGAGCAATAGCTAGCTTAGAAGCAATGGCGCCATTGAAGGCGACGCTGAGGCCAATTGGAAGTTCCAGATCATCAAAGCTGAGATTTGGTGTGTCAAACCACTCATCAATGAAGTTATGGATGATTGCCATGTCAAAGAGAGGCAAGTTGTTGAAGATCTCTGCTTCTTCCTTGCTCTTGATTAGTTGCTCAAGAGCATCATCTGCAAGATCGTCATTGCTGGACAGATCAATGGGCTCTTCACGCAGAATAGCAGCAGGAGTCAAAGCCTGATCAGTAATCTTGACGATTTTCTTTTTCTTCTCCGTCTTCTTGGAGATGCGTGAAAGATCTTCAGACTGCACACTGACTTCAGGAGGTGCAGTGGCTAGTGGCTTCACACGAGAAGCTTTTGGAGGTGCAGCTGATGATGAAGCCTTAATCTTGTTTGGCTTCTGCGGCCTTGGAGTAGGAGCTGGGGCTTCATCAGAATCAGCATCATTGTCAGAATGATCCACTTTGGCACCTTGTACCAAGATGTAGGAGATGAGGCCATCAAGGTTTGCAAAGGGGCCAATTCTATTCTCTTCAGCTTCACGTGTGCCATCATCACGGGGAGCAGAGGGGCCAGGATTGAAGTCTAATCCCCATGACTTCTTATTTTCCTTTGCTGAAGCCTTAGCATAGTGGAAATTGCGCTTGAAGAGATTGTCGTCACAACACCAGAGCAATGATGATGGGTCGGCTTCTTCAGGCTGTGGTCCACGGACCATGCAAGGATAGAATTCTTGCGCAATGGCTTCAACTTTGTTCTTGGGGGGAAGGCCTCGATAGAGAATATCACCCAAGGGCTCTTGATATCATTTTTCTCTGCGTACTCCTGGGTCACGAACTTGTACTTGAACCACTGTTCAGCCCAATAGCGTCGAATCCATTGGATTCGAGTCTTGCGCTGATTGTAATCTTCTTCTGGATCTGTTTTGTAGATTTTTGCAAGATCATCAGGCAAATCCTTTGAAGTTCCCCCACGACGCTGTCTGCCACCCTTCCTTACTGATTTCAATATGTTCAAAGGCTTCAAAGGCTTTCGCTTGCTGGTCAGACAGGATCTGGCTTCAAGAGAATCAATGTGTTGCTGTAAGAATTCTGCAAACGAATGCAGACTATGAGAACCTAGGGATTCTCCCACGGACATGTACCTGTGATAGCATTAGAGATGCGAGGGAAGGGGAAGAGGTCATAAGCATTCTCAGAAGATTTTGAAGATAAATCAGTTTGAAGACATTGACCTCATGCTGCAAAGACATTCACTTATATGTTGAGAGTCGGTTCCAGATTTGTACGAATTCATGAATAAGTACAAGTGAGGAATCTAACTAGATGTGAAGCTTAAGTGAATATTCTAGGCAGTATGAGATGCAGACAGTATAGATCTAACTTTGTATAGACAGAAACCAATTTTGGTAAATTGGATGAATCATTGAGGATCAAAAAGCTGGTAAAAATAGAGTTATATTTACCACACGAAGAACTGCTAGATGGGATGAAAAGGAGACCGAGCAGTTCAATCCACCGTGCCCTAACTTGGCGACGTAGGACACCTACGACGCGGCGGAGTGGACGATGCCCGCGGCCGGCGTGAGGACGGCGTTGGAGAAGTCGCGGCAGCTAAGCGCTTCGTCGCCGGCGTCGTCGAGAGCTAGCGGTGGCGCTAGGGTTTTGACGAGGTGGAGAGGTGGAAGAAGGTTTTCTTGACCGCAGGGGACACGTATTTATAAGTAGGTGTGCGGCACAGCGCAATTACGCAGGTGCCCCTGTCTGTTCACATCCGTGGGACACGTGGCAAGCATGCAACATACTCAGAGTTGTCCCACGTTCCCACGCCCGCCAAGTTTGTCGGATGGTTGTTCCGGCTTCTTCGGATATCAACAATAAAGATGAATCATTTAAAAGGACTTGATGTTTGTCTCTGTGTCTTCTGCTGACAAGGATGCAGAGAAGACATTCGACAGTTTCAATAGAATGCATATGATTTGGACAGATAGAGTTTGAGATAGTAAGCATAGAGAGATTAGGGTCCGATCACATTCACTTAGTTCAAAAGATTCAACAATGAAGACATAGCTATAAGTGAATGCTGTAGAGGACAGAATACTAGTATATATATATATGAGAAAGCAATCAACTCAACATAGTGAAGTAAATCATGAAGATAAGTTGAAAGTTGAAGACAAATCAATATGCCAAGATATTCAACAATAACGCCATGAGTGAAACACTTCAAACCAAGAAATTTGGTGGTGGCATTACCCACCGTATAGGAAGCATTAGACCCAGACACGGCGCACAATTATCGTGGCGCTCCGAAGTCAAATTCCACGTTAATGTATTCACACTCAGAATGTAAGTCTTCATTGATTGAAGATATACTTTACTTCGTGTGTTGCACATCTAAGTCATCAACATGCATAAGTGTTAGGATGTGTGCCTGATCACAGGACATTTGAGGATTCCAAGATATTTAGCTCACACCATAACTTGCAAAACCTTTTCTCATCCAAGGGCTTTGTGAAGATATCTTCCAGTTGCTCTTCAGTGTTGACGTGAATGATGTCAATATCTTTCTTCATGACATGATCTCTGAGAAAATGATGACGAATTTCAATGTGCTTTGTCTTCGAGTGCTGAACTGGATTGTTGGCAATCTTGATGGTGCTTTCGTTGTCACAGAAGAGAGGGACTTGCTTCAGATTGATGCCATAGTTCTTGAGAGTTTGCTTCATCCACAGAAGAAGTGATCTTCCCCAAAAGTGACATGTTCCTGATGTTGACTTGCGATCCACCTTGTCACCAGCATAATCAGCATCCGAGAATCCAGCCAGATCAAACCTTGAGCCCTTTGGATACCATAATCCGAGTGTTGGGGTGTAAGCCAAATATCTAAGAATTCGCTTCATAGCTAAGTGATGCGATTCCTTTGGTGTCGCTTGGAATCGAGCACACATGCAAACACTACGCATAATATCTGGCCTAGATGCACATAGGTAAAGTAAAGAACCAATCATGGAGCGGTATACCTTTTGATCAAACTCTTTACCATTGTCGTCGGGACCAAGATGATGTTTGGCTGGCATTGGCGTCGTGTAACCTTTGCAATCTTGCATGCCGAACTTCTTCAGACAATCTTTGAGATATTTTTCTTGAGATATGAAGATGCCATTTCTTTGCTGACGAATTTGAAGACCAAGGAAGAACTTCAGCTCACCCATCATGGACATCTGATATTGCTCTTGCATCATGTATCCAAACTCATCACTATACTTCTGGTTGGTGCAGCGAAGATTATGTCATCCACATATATTTGGCACACAAACAGTTCACCATCATATGTCTTCGTGAAGAGTGTGGGATCTAGGGATCCTGGTTTGAAGCCTTTGCTCTTCAGGAAGTCTTTGATTGTATCATACCAAGCGCGAGGAGCTTGTTTGAGGCCATACAATGCTTTGTTGAGTTTGTACACCATATCAGGATGTTTTGGATCTTCAAAGCCAGGTGGTTGAGCAACATACACTTCTTCAATCTTGCCATTGAGGAAAGCACTTTTCACATCCATTTGATATAGCAAGGATGTTGTGGTGATTAGCATAGGCTAGCAGTATGCGAATAGCTTCAAGCCTAGCCACAGGAGCAAATGTTTCATCGAAGTCAATTCCTTCAACTTAAGTATATCCTTGTGCCACAAGACGTGCTTTGTTTCTGATGACTTGACCATGCTCATCTTGTTTGTTCCGATATATCCATTTTGTGCCAATAATGTTATGCTTGCAAGGGTCAGGGCGCTTGACAAGTTCCCAAACATTATTCAGCTTGAACTGTTGAAGTTCTTCTTGCATGGCTTGAATCCATTCAGGTTCCATAAAGGCTTCAACAACTTTCTTGGGTTCAGATATTGATACCAATGAAAAATGCCCACAGAAATTTGCTAACTGTGTTGCTCTTGATCGAGTAAGCGGACCAGGTGCGTTGATGCTATCAATTATCTTCTCAATTTGTACTTCATTTGCAACACGAGGATGAACTGGACGAAGACCTTGCTCATGCTGATCATTGTCATCATTGGAAGGATTGTCTTCGGTCTGAGCATTGTCTTCAGGTTGGTTTGGTGCAGAAATGATAAGTTCCTCTTCAGGCTGTGCTTCAGAGGGCATGATTTCACCAGTTCCCATCAGCTTGATAGATTCACTGGAAGGAGCTTCATCTAGTGTGCTTGGCAGGAGCTCTTGTTGTGAACCATTGGTTTCATCAAATCGCACATCCACTGTTTCAACGATTTTGTAGTGGAAGAGGTTGAAGACTCTTAAGAGTGCGAATCCTTTCCATAGCCGAGCATGAAGCCTTCATGAGCTTTGGGTTCAAATTTTGACTTGTGATGGGGATCCTTGATCCAGCACCTAGCACCAAAAACTCTGAAGTAGCTGACATTTGGCTTCTTGCCAGTAAGGAGCTCATAGGATGTTTTGCCCAGAAGCTTGTGGATGTAAACATGGTTGATGATGTGACATGCAGTATCATAGCTTCAGGCCAGAACTTTCTTGGTGTCTTGTACTCGTCGAGCATTGTTCGAGCCATCTCAATGAGGGTTCTGTTCTTGCGCTCAACAATGCCATTTTGCTGAGGTGTGTATGGAGCAGAAAATTCATGAGTGATTCCCATTGTATCGAGATAAAGATCAAGCCCGGTGTTCTTGAATTCAGTGCTGTTATCACTTCTGATATGCTTGATCTTGACGCCATAATTGTTCATTGCTCGATTGGCGAATCATCTGAAGACATCTTGTACTTCAGTCTTGTAGAGAATTATGTGCACCCATGTATATCTTGAGTAGTCATCAACAATGACGAAGCCATAGAGACACGCCGTTGTTGTGAGGGTGGAGTAGTGAGTAGGGCCAAATAAGTCCATGTGCAACAGCTCAAAGGGTTGAGATGTCGTCATGATTGTCTTCGAGGGGTGCTTGGCCCTCGTCATCTTCCCAGCTTCGCAAGCACCACACAAATGATCTTTCTTGAACTTGACACCTTCGATGCCTATGACATGCTTCTTCTTGACGAGTGTTTGCAAGTTCCTCAAGCCAGCATGCCCCAACCTTCGTGCCAGAGCCAGCATTCTGAAGCTTTTGCAAGAAGACATACGGAAAGTTGTGGACCTGCTGAGAAATCTACCATGTATAGATCACCTTTCCTATACCCTTCAAAGACTAGAGACTTGTCAGATTCCATTAGTACAAGACAACGATATTTTCCGAATATCACAATCATGTTTAAGTCACAAAGCATTGAGACAGACATTAAGTTGAATCCAAGGGATTCAACAAGCATCACTTTATCCATGTGTTGATCCTTTGAGATTGCAACTCCACCTAGACCCAATACCTTGCCTTTACCAGTGTCAGCAAATGTGATTTGACTCTTGTCGGATGGACGTAAGGTTGAGTCCATGAGAAGACTTCGATCACCAGTCATATGATTAGTGCATCCGCTGTCCATAATCCATTCTGAAGCACGAGGTGTCATACCCTACAGTGCAGTTAGGAGGATAGGCTTCACAATGTATGTTGTGAAGCATAAGCAGTTGATGTTGTAAGTGCATCTAGTGCCACCCCTAGTTGGTTTCGGTGTATTGACGATAAAGTTGGTTGAGGGACTAATGCGTTTGTAAGAATTGCAGGATAACGCAGGTAGTGTCCCTCATTGATTCGGTTTACCTGCCGGAGATGACCCCTAAAAATGTATGAAGACATTGAAGACAATGGTGATATGAGAATATATTTATATTGAAGACTATGACATGAGAAGACATTGCGTGAAGACTATGGAGCGTGAAGACTGTGTGGTTTCGTTGTTTCCTTTTCTTCTTTGTTGAGTCATAGGAACCACCGTACTGTTAAGTGGGGTCCAAGTGAACTAAGTCAGAGTGACTGAAGTGATGCTCAACCCAAATCCTATGTCTTCGAGCGAAGACAATGAGAGCAAATCTTATCCAGAGCTGGATGAGTCATCTTTGCTTGTAGCCCAAGTAAAGTTGCCGCGTGTGTTTGAAACCTGACCGTTGGAACACGTGTCAGTTCCTTAGTGACCCAGTGTCATTTTGGACAAATCAGGTCGGGTTGCCTTGTGGCTATAAATAGCCCACCCCCTACACCATAAATTGGTGGCTGCTCAGAGTTAGTTTACGGCTTTTGTCGTTTTGAGAGCAACCCACCTCGAAGCCTTTGAGAGAGAAATCCTTGCGAGGACAAAGCCCAAACACCCAGAGCCAAAGAGTGTTAGGCATCACTGAAGTCTTTCTGTCTGTGTGACCTGAAGACTTATTACACTTGAGGACTGTGTATCCTCCAGCCGGTTAGGCGTCGCGTTCTGAGCATCCAAGAGTCATTGTGGATTGCCGGGTGAACAAAGTCTGTGAAGGTTTGGAAGTCTACCTTGAAGACTTACCAGAGTGATTGGGCGAGGACTAAGTGTCCTTAGCTCAAGGGGAATAAGGTGAAGACACGGTCTTCTGAGTTGAATCTCAGCCTCCCTAACCAGACGTACAGTTGTCACAGCAACTGGAACTGGTCCAACAAATCCTGTGTCTTCAACAAGTGACTGGTTCTATCTCTTCCCTCCTTTACTTTGAGTTTGTCTTTGTGAAGTCGTTGCTTATCTGTCTTATCTGATTGACTTCATTGCTTGACTACTATTGTTGATTGGCTTCATACTATCTTCCATCCTGATCCTACTACCTAGCTGCTATTAGTCTTCGTACGTTAACGCTATTGCATACTTGACTATGGCTTGCTTGTTTTAGTTTATCTTCCGCTGCATATCAATTAGGTCATTTCTATTGTTTGTCTTTGAAACTTCCACGTTTTGAAGACTTTGATAAAAATCGCCTATTCACCCCCCTCTAGTCAATAACTAGCACTTTCAATTGGTATCAGAGCAAGATACTCCCTTGTTCTGTGTGATTCAGTTTAACAACCTGGAGTTTCAGCTATGTCGACTTCAGGATTGAGGAATGTATCTTGCCCCACCTTTGACGGTCATGAGTATCCTCGGTGGAAAGCCATGATGAAGAAGCGACTCATGGCTATGGAAAACGAACTGTGGACTGTCACCGAGATTGGTCTTACCGACCTATGCAAGATGGAGGAGGCTCATGACATTCGCAAGTACACTCTACTGAACCTCACAGCGAAGGATGTCGTCTGCTCCTGCCTGTCCCGAAATCAGTTCAGGAACGTCATGTACCTCAATCACGCGAAGCTAATCTAGGACCGGCTTTTTGAGGTCTATGAAAGTCATCTTAATCGTCATGATCCTTGGCTTGATGACTACAAGGAGTCTCTTAAAGAGATGACCTTTCCACCTGAACCGTCTTCATCTTCACCATGCCTCATGGCAGGGGGTGCTAAGGTAACTGAATGCTATCTTTCTGAAACTAGTGATGATGAATCAGGTGATGAATTTGGCCCCAGCTATGTCAAACTTGCTTCCCTTGCCACTAAACAACAAAGAGCCTTGGAAAGGATTCAAAACATGCTTATTAAGAGCGATGATATGTTGGGCGAAGAAATGGATCAGTCAAAAGCTTTGGCTGAGAGTCTTCAGAGACTTCATTCTAAGTTTGACGCCCTTCAAGATCAACATAATGCTCTCTTGTCTGATCATGAGAAACTTTCTTCTGAATGTCTTCAAAGAGAGCAAGATCTTGAAAAGATAAGGGTGGATTATGAAGATCTTCTGAGGAAGCACGATTCATTACTTGATCAACAAATCAGCGTTGCTCAGGATGAATTTGAACCACCATGTCTAAAATGCATTGAGCGTGATAATGCTGCCTCTGTTGCTGAATGTTCCACTGCTGCTACTATTGCTCTGTCTTCAACTACTGATGTGGTAACTAACCCCTCATCTGAGGATACCACTACTATTGCTGATGAAAATGCTAGGTTGAAGACATTGCTTGAAACAGGGATGTATAAAAGTATGAAAGGGCATCAGACACTTTGTGATGTCCTCAAAAAGCAGATTCTGAACCGAAACCCTAGGAAAGAGGGTGTTGGGTTCGAGAGGAAAATGAATGCTGATGGTTCCTACTGGAAGCCTGAGCAGTATCCCAAAACCACATGGGTTGCTGCAAAGGAACCTTCAGTGGATCCATCCACTTTATCTGGCTTTACCTATGCTAATCCTATTATCATTGATGAATTCTTTGATGCAAACTAAAAACTGTTCAAAAATCAGAATGGTGAAGTGTTTGCCAGGTATATTGGTACTAACTGCAGGAATGGACCGCCAATGAAGAAGATCTGGGTTCCCAAAAGCTGTCTTGAGAATCTTCCTGTGAATGTTGTCATGACACCACCAGGGAAGAAGACAAACCCCAGACCAAAGGCGTCACATGGTCCAACGGCTTCATACGGAAACAGGACTCACCCGAGTCACCCTAACGCCAATGTTTTGCAGGGAAATCACACTCAAACTTATGAATATGAGCGTTTGTCTTCAAACCGCTATGTTCATAATACTAAGAACTTTTCTGCTTATTCATATGAGTATCATTCATCTCCTGCAAGGCTATTTGCTAGGGCTTCAAAGCCGAAATTCTCAGATGCTGCACTTAGACTCATTGCTTCTAAGCCACCCCTGAAAATGTGGGTGGTGAAGAAGAATTAACTCTCTTTTGCAGAATGTGGTCTCCAACCAGCAATCAAAGGCGTCTGATATTATTGCTGGGGACCTAAAACACAAAGGGACGCATGATAAAATGACTTACTATGTATTCCACATATGAATCACTTACCTGTCATACTGTGTGCTAACTTTCATCTATGTTGTGATAATCCAAGTGTGCATCAACTGCTTATGCTTCACAACATACCTTGTGAAGCCTATCCTCCTAACTGCACTGTAGGGTATGACACCAAAGCTTCAGAATGGATTATGGACAGCGGATGCACTAATCATATGACTGGTGATCGAAGTCTTCTCATGGACTCAACCTTACGTCCATCCGACAAGAGTCAAATCACATTTGCTGACACTGGTAAAGGCAAGGTATTGGGTCTAGGTAGAGTTGCAATCTCAAAGGATCAACACATGGATAAAGTGATGCTTGTTGAATCCCTTGGATTCAACTTAATGTCTGTCTCAATGCTTTGTGACTTAAACATGATTGTGATATTTGGAAAATATCGTTGCCTTGTACTAATGGAATCTGACAAGTCTCTAGTCTTTGAAGGGTATAGGAAAGGTGATCTATACATGGTAGATTTCTCAGCAGGTCCACAGCTTGCCGTATGTCTTCTTGCAAAAGCTTCAGAATGCTGGCTCTGGCATCGAAGGCTGGGGCATGCTGGCATGAGGAACTTGCACACTCTCGTCAAGAAGAAGCATGTCATAGGCATCGAAGGTGTCAAGTTCAAGAAAGATCATTTGTGTGGTGCTTGCGAAGCTGGGAAGATGACGAGGGCCAAGCACCCCTCGAAGACAATCATGACGACATCTCAACCCTTTGAGCTGTTGCACATGGACTTATTTGGCCCTACTCACTACTCCACCCTCACAACAACGGCGTGTCTCTATGGCTTCGTCATTGTTGATGACTACTCAAGATATACATGGGTGCACATAATTCTCTACAAGACTGAAGTACAAGATGTCTTCAGACGATTCGCCAATCGAGCAATGAACAATTATGGCGTCAAGATCAAGCATATCAGAAGTGATAACGCACTGAATTCAAGAACACCGGCCTTGATCTTTATCTGGATACAATGGGAATCACTCATGAATTTTCTGCTCCATACACACCTCAGCAAAATGGCATTGTTGAGCGCAAGAACAGAACCCTCATTGAGATGGCTCGAACAATGCTCGACGAGTACAAGACACCAAGAAAGTTCTGGCCTGAAGCCATTGATACAGCTTGTCACATCATCAACCGTGTCTACATCCATAAGCTTCTGGGCAAAACATCCTATGAGCTCCTTACTGGCAAGAAGCCAAATGTCAGCTACTTCAGAGTCTTTGGTGCTAGGTGCTGGATCAAGGATCCCCATCACAAGTCAAAATTTGAACCCAAATGAAACCAATGGTTCACAACGAGAGCTCCTGCCAAGCACACTTGATGAAGCTCCTTCCAGTGAATCTATCAAGCTGATGGGAACTGGTGAAATCATGCCCTCTGAAGCACAGCCTAAAGAGGAACTTATCATTTCTGCACCAAACCAACCTGAAGACAATGCTCAGACCGAAGACAATACTTCCAATGATGACAATGATCAGCATGAGCAAGGTCTTCGTCCAGTTCATCCTCGTGTTGCAAATGAAGTACAAATTGAGAAGATAATTGATAGCATCAACGCACCTGGTCCGCTTACTCGATCAAGAGCAACACAGTTAGCAAATTTCTGTGGGCATTTTTCATTTGTATCAATATCTGAACCCAAGAAAGTTGCTGAAGCCTTTATGGAACCTGAATGGATTCAAGCCATGCAAGAAGAACTTCAACAGTTCAAGCTGAATAATGTTTGGGAACTTGTCAAGCGCCCTGACCCTCGCAAGCATAACATTATTGGCACAAAATGGATATATCGAACAAACAAGATGAGCATGGTCAAGTCATCAGAAACAAAGCACGTCTTGTGGCTCAAGGATATACTCAAGTTGAAGGAATTGACTTCGATGAAACATTTGCTCCTGTTGCTAGGCTTGAAGCTATTCGCATACTGCTAGCCTATGCTAATCATCACAACATCTTGCTATATCAAATGGATGTAAAGAGTGCATTTCTCAATGGCAAGATTGAAGAAGAAGTGTATGTTGCTCAACCACCTGGCTTTGAAGATCCAAAACATCCTGATATGGTGTACAAACTCAACAAAGCACTGTATGGCCTCAAACAAGCTCCTCGCGCTTGGTATGATACAATCAAAGACTTCCTGAAGAGCAAAGGCTTCAAACCTGGATCCCTCGATCCCACACTCTTCACGAAGACATATGATGGTGAACTGTTTGTGTGCCAAATATATGTGGATGACATAATCTTCGGCTGCACCAACCAGAAGTATAGTGATGAGTTTGGATACATGATGCAAGAGCAATATCAGATGTCCATGATGGGTGAGCTGAAGTTCTTCCTTGGTCTTCAAATTCGTCAGCAAAGAAATGGCATCTTCATATCTCAAGAAAAATATCTCAAAGATTGTCCTGAAGAAGTTCGGAATGCAAGATTGCAAAGGTTACACGACGCCAATGCCAGCCAAACATCATCTTGGTCCCGACGACAATGGTAAAGAGTTCGATCAAAAGGTATACCGCTCCATGATTGGTTCTTTACTTTACCTATGTGCATCTAGGCCAGATATTATGCTTAGTGTTTGCATGTGTGCTCGATTCCAAGCGGCACCAAAGGAATCGCATCACTTAGCTGTGAAGCGAATTCTTCGATATTTGGCTTACACCCCAACACTCGGATTATGGTATCCAAAGGGCTCAAGGTTTGATCTAGTTGGATTCTCGGATGCTGATTATGCTGGTGACAAGGTGGATCGCAAGTCAACATCAGGAACATGTCACTTTCTGGGACGATCACTGTTCTGTTGGTCTTCAAAGAAGCAGAACTGTGTATCACTCTCAACTGCTGAATCTGAATACATTGTTGCTGGATTTTGTTGTGCTCAACTTCTATGGATGAAGCAAACTCTCAAGGACTATGGCATCAATCTGAAGCAAGTCCCTCTCTTCTGCGACAACGAGAGTGCCATCAAGATAGCCAACAATCCAGTCCAACACTTGAAGACAAAGCACATTGAAATTCGTCATCATTTTCTCAGAGATCATGTCATGAAGAAAGATATTGACATCATTCACGTCAACACTGAAGAGCAACTGGCAGATATCTTCACAAAGCCCTTGGATGAGAAAAGGTTTTGCAAGTTACGGTGTGAGCTAAATATCTTGGAATCCTCTAATGTCCTGTGATCAGGCACACATTCTAACACTTATGCATGTTGATGACTTAGATGTGCAACACACAAAGTAATGTATATCTTCAATCAATGAAGACTTACACTCTGAGTGTGAATACATTAACATGGAATTTGACTTCGGAGCGCCACGATAATTGTGCGCCGTGTCTGGGTCTAATACTTCCTATACGGTGGGTAACGCCACCACCAAATTTCTCTGTTTGAAGTGTTTCACTCATGGCGTTACTTTTGCAAAGACTTCGCATTTGGTTTGTCTTCAGTTTCAATTTATCTTCATGATTTTCTGCGCTATGATGATTTGATTGCATATATATATACTAGTGTTCTGTCCTCTAGAGCATTCACTTATAGCTATGTCTTCAAGTTGAATCTTTTGAACTAAGTGAATGTGATCGGACCCTAACCTCTCTATGCTTTCTATCTCAAACTCTATCTGTCCAAATCATATGCATTCTATTGAAACTGTCGAATGTCTTCTCTGCGTCCTAGTCAGCAGAAGACACAGAGACAAACATCAAGTCCTATTTAAATGATTCATCTTATTGTTGAAATCCGGAGAAGCCGGAACAACCATCCGACAACCTGGCGGGCGTGGGAACGTGGGACAACTCTGAGTATGTTGCATGCTTGCCACGTGTCCCACGGATGTGAACAGACAGGGGCACCTGCGTAATTGCGCTGTGCCGCACACCTACTTATAAATACGTGTCCCCTGCGGTAAAGAAATCCTTCTTCCACCTCTCCACCTCGTCAAAACCCTAGCGCCACCGCTAGCTCTCGACGACGCCGGCGACGAAGCGCTTAGCTGCCGCGACTTCTCCGACGCCGTCCTCACGCCGGCCGCGGACATCGTCCTCTCCGCCATCGCCGTAGGTGTCCTCCGTCGCCAAGTTAGGGCACGGTGGGCTGAACTGCTCGGTCTCCTATTCATCCCATCTAGCAGTTCTTCGTGCGGTAATTATAACTCTATTTTTACCACCTTTTTGATCTTCATAGATTCATCCTATTTACCGAAAGTGGTTTCTACCTACTCAATGTTAGATCTATTCTGTCTGCATCTCATAATGCCTAGTCTATTCACTTAGATTTCCTATCTAGTTTGATTCCTCACTTGTACTTATTCACGGATTGGTACAAATCTGGAACCAACTCACCTCATATAAGTGAATGTCTTCGCATCATGAGGTCAATGTCTTCAAACTGATTTATCTTCAAAATCTTCTGAGAATGCATATGACCTCTTCCCCTTCCCTCGCATCTCTAATGCTGTCACAGGTACATGTCCGTGGGAGAATCCCTAGGTTCTCATAGTCTGCATTCGTTTGCAGAATTCTTACAGCAACACATTGATTCTCCTGAAGCCAGTTCCTGTCTGACCAGCAAGCGAAAGCCTTGAAGCCTTTGAACATATTGAAACCGTTCAGTTTGAAGTTCATGGCTGCAGAGAAATCAGTAAGGAAGGGTGGCAAACAGCGTCGTGGGGGAACTTCAAAGGATCTGCCTGATGATCTTGCAGAAATATATAAAACAGATCCTGAAGAAGATTACAATCAGCGCAAGACTCGAATCCAATGGATTCGACGCTATTGGGCTGAACAGTGGTACAAGTACAAGTTTGTGACCCAGGAGTACGCAGAGAAAAATGCTATCAAGAGCCCTTGGGGTGATATTCTCTATCGAGGCCTTCCCCCCAAGAACAAAGCTGAAGCCATTGCGCAAGAATTCTATCCTTGCATGGTCCGTGGACCACAGCCTGAAGAAGCCGACCCATCATCATTGCTCTGGTGTCGTGACAACAATCTCTTCAAGCGCAATTTTCAGTATGCTAAGGCTTCAGCAAAGGAAAACAAGAAGTCATGGGGATTAGACTTCAATCCTGGCCCCTCTGCTCCCCGTGATGATGGCACACGTGAAGTTGAAGAAAATAGAATTGGCCCCTTTGCAAACCTTGATGGCCTCATCTCCTACATCTTGGTACAAGGTGCCAAAGTGGATCATTCTGACAATGATGCTGATTCTGATGAAGCCCCAGCTCCTCCTCCAAGGCCGCAGAAGCCAAAGAAGATTAAGGCTTCATCATCAGCTGCACCTCCAAAAGCTTCTTGTGTGAAGCCACTGGCCACTGCACCTCCTGAAGCTAGTGTGTAGTCTGAAGATCTTTCACGCATCTCCAAGAAGACGGAGAAGAAAAAGAAAATCGTCAAGAGTACTGATCAGGCTTTGACTCCTGCTGCTATTCTGCGTGAAGAGCCCATTGATCTGTCCAGTGATGAAGATCTTGCTGATGATGCCCTTGAGCAACTGATCAAGAGCAAGGAAGAAGCAGAAATCTTCAACAACTTGCCTCTCTTTGATGTGGCAATCATCCATAACTTCATTGATGAGTGGTTTGACACCCCCAATCTAAGCTTTGAAGATTTGCAGCTTCCCATTGGCCTCAGCGTCTCTTTCAATGGCGCCATTGCTTCTGAGCTAGCTCTTGCTCAGCGCATCGTTGAGCTGAAGAACAAAATTGATTATGAGAAGGCTCAATTCAAGAAGCATGTGGCGAAGCTCAGTGTTCAAGACGTCAGAAACTTCAAGGTCATGCTGCATGAGCTTAAAGAAGCTTTTCTGAAGAAGCGCCAAGAAGCTCAAGGCTCTCGTGAGTGCATGAAGAGTTTGGCTGATAAGTGTGTGCTTGCCTACAATGAGGCTGAGAAGCGCAAGTCACTTGGCCGTCCTGGCATTAACCCCAGGATGGCTGCAAAGAAAAAGAAGAAGCTTCCTGCTGACCAGCCTGCACCTTCAAGCCAAGAAGCCCCTCGCATTATCTTCCCAAGCAGCATGACTGGCTCGAAGCCAAGAGTCACGTCAACCGCTTCAGAACAGAAGAAGAAAAGGGCTGCAGAGGCTGAAGCCAGAAAACGGAAAACCTTAGAAGCCTCTGAAGCTGCTCCCTCCAAGAAGAAGCGCAGGATCAAGAAGAGTCGGGCTGCTCCCACAGAGCCCCTTGTTGTTGAACCCATCTCAGTGGTTCGTCCTGCATCTGCATCCCAAGAACTTCGCATGACTGTTCATGAGCCTGCTTCCACAGAGGCTCCTGAAGCTGAAGAGATTCCAGCAGCTGAACCCACCGCTGCTGAAGACATTGGTCAAGATGACAATGTTGAAGATGATGAAGTTCTTCCTCAAATTGAATATAATGTGGTATCATCGCCTGTTCGTACGAACAGCAAAATCATCAGCATTGGTCGTCCTCTGATGCCAATTGCTAAGGATGCTTCATGGGCTGATCGCCCGCAAGAACAAGACTCCCCCAGTACTCCCCAACAACAACAAACCACACCATCCGTACAAGTTGAAGAGGATGAGGACCTGCCCACTCCATCTCCAAAGGCGTCGCCTGTACTACAAAGGCTTCGCAAAGGACCAAGGCCTCAAGTCCCTCTTCCGAGCGTTCTAGAAGGAGAAGTGCATCATCAACCTGTTGCACGTCAAGTGTTTTCAGAAGCCACTCCTGCTGTGAATGTCTCTATGTCTGAAGCCCCAGCTGCTGAAGACAATCCGGCTGCATCAGCCGACGAAGAACGTCAAGAAGAACGTGTCCATACTCCCCCCATTCCTGAAGAAACTGTTCATGAAGTGAACGTGTCTGTGCCTGACCCTCCAGCTCAGCAAGTGGAGGTTGAAAATCCTGAAGCTGCCACTACCAACGCAAGTGAAGCTCATGACGTTGTCATGACTGAAGCTAATGTGGATCTTGAACCAAACAGTGTACCTGAAACCAATGAGGCAACTGCTCCTGAAGCACCTGTTGTGCAGCCTGAAGCCTAAGCTGCTGCGACTGCTCCTGCTCCGCCACCAAGGCCCTATACAATCGAGCAAGCATACAACCATGGCGAGCTAATCACAGTAAGATGGCCCGTTCTGGTCCCTCCGCCCATTGTCTCTGGTCCTCAATTTGACTATCACATTGAGCATAGGCCTCAGGTCCAGAAGCCCAAGCCAAGACTGCCAAGGTTTCCTGGTACTGCCACATCTGTCAGGGTCTTTCAATGCAAATGGCTTCAAGAGCCACAACACATTCTTTGACAGCTCAAAGAACCCCTACACGAAGCCAAGAATATCATCAGATCGGTTCTGGAGTCATCAGCAGCGAAGCTATTACTCCTGTGTTCTGTATGATCAAGGGCGCATTTTCCCTCATATGCGCCTCGACACTGAAGCCATTGCTGGACTGCCGTGCTTAGAAGAAGCACTTGATTGCTTTCGTGATGCTGGTCTGCTCAGCTTTGTCACAGACAAAGAACACTGGAATGAAGAGCTATTGCTTCAATTCTATGCTACTCTCCACATTCGCGGCTACAACAGAGATATCGAAGACATGGGTTCTCGAGTGGATGACAGGAAATGTTCATCATGAAGCCAAAGCTCTTGACATCATTGAGCTTACAGGCCTATCCACTCCCGGAGAGCTCTATGAACCTGGTTGTCAAAACCACCGCAATGCATTGGAGAGCATCTTCCATAAGCCTGAACCCAATATGAGCCAGATGTTGAGCATGATGAAGCCTTTGCCACGTGATGCTGAATATCCAAAGGAGTTCTTTGTTGATGACCTTGAGTATCTGCCACGCACCATATATCACATCATCAAGCGGACTCTATGGCCTATCAAAGGACATTCATCAGGTGCAAAACTTGAAGGAGCCATGAAGACATTGGTCTTTTACATCCTCAATGGCATCAGCTTCAATGCGCAAGATTTCTTCATCAGACAACTGGCTGCATCTGGATCTGACCTCTTCGGACTGAAATTATATGCTCCATGGGTCATGCGCCTCATCAAGCGACACTCTGCTATGAACTATCAACCATCTGCTCGCAATCATGTGATCTTCCTACTAGAGGTTGATATGTCAGTTGAAGCCATATATCCTGAACCTGCCAAGAAGCCTCTTTGTCTTCAGAATGCTGAACATCAAAGCTTCACTCATCCTATGGAAGGAGTCCAAGCTGTCACGCGTGTCTATCCAATGGCTGGAAATATTCGTCTGCCTCATCGTGCATCAACTGAATCCACTGCGAGCACCATTGCTCAAAGGCCTCGGAAGCGCTCTCGGGTCCTCAATGACCGAGAACTTCTTGTGGCCCTACATTAGAAGCAAGATAAGCATCATTTTTGGCTGAAGCGTCAGATGCAAAGCCTCTTGGTGGATGTAAATCGCATTCGAAACCTTTCCACCAAGAATGCTTTTGTCACTCACGAAACTTGTCGGTGTTCATGGAAGAGTTTGACCCTACTCAGTGCTGAAGCTGATCTTCAAGACGATGGCTTCACTAAAAGATTCAAGTTTGACTCCACTCCTCCACGGAATGCTGTCCTACGAAGAACTCCATCTCTTGAAGACTCTGATTATTCTTCCTCCGCGGCAACTATCAATGCCAATGTCATCGATGATGAAGACGATGCAACTTCACCGCCCCCTACTTCTGCACGCATCGACACTGCACCAAGTTCGTCTGCACCGCCAAACGACAACGACAACCCTGCTGCTTCAACTACTCCTCCTGAGGACAAGTAGATGCTCTATGTCTTCAAACCTTTTTGGTCATTACTGACAAAAGGGGGAGAAGCGTATGAGTTTGATAGTCTTCAAGCGGGTTCATAAGGGCGGTTGCTTTACATTTTTTCCTAGTGCTTACAACTCTTGCCTTTGATACACTTCGTTCTTTGAGTTGTAACACTTAAACTTGATGGTCGTCTGCTACTTATTTGCGTTTCCACGTGCGATGATAACTTCCGCACTTAGATCATTCTGCAGACGTCCATTTTTCATTATGCATGTCATTCTCTTAGCTATATCATTTTATGCATGATGAATTATCTTCATAAGTTGAAGAGGATCTCCACAAGTACAACCTGCCATGTGGATTTGCATTCCAAAAGAAAATTATTTATATGCACATCTTCAGGGGGAGCCCTTGCCACTTATGAAGACAATACGCTATCCTTTACAATTTCACATACTTCTTTCCCGTTGAAAACTTCAACCAGTTTGTCATCAATCACCAAAAAGGGGGAGATTGTAAGTGCATCTAGTGCCACCCCTAGTTGGTTTTGGAGTATTGACGACAAAGTTGGTTGAGGGACTAATGCGTTTGTGAGAATTGCAGGATAACGCAGGTAGTGTCCCTCATTGATTCGGTTTACCTACCGGAGATGACCCCTAAAAATGTATGAAGACATTGAAGACAATGGTGGTATGAGAAGATATTCATATTGAAGACTATGACATGAGAAGACATTGCGTGAAGACTATGGAGCGCGAAGACTGTGTGGTTTCGTTGTTTCCTTTTCTTCTTTGTTGAGTCATAGGAACCACCGTACTGTTAAGTGGGGTCCAAGTGAACTAAGTCAGAGTGACTGAAGTGATGCTCAACCCAAATCCTATGTCTTCGAGCGAAGACAATGAGAGCAAATCTTATCCAGAGCTGGATGAGTCAGCTTTGCTTGTAGCCCAAGTAAAGTTGCCGCGTGTGTTTGAAATCTGACCGTTGGAACACGTGTCAGTTCCTTAGTGACCCAGGGTCATTTCGGACAAATCAGGTCGGGTTGCCTTGTGGCTATAAATAGCCCACCCCCTACACCATAAATTGGTGGCTGCTCAGAGTTAGTTTACGGCTTTTGTCGTTTTGAGAGCAACCCACCTCGAAGCCTTTGAGAGAGAAATCCTTGCGAGGACAAAGCCCAAACACCCAGAGCCAAAGAGTGTTAGGCATCACTGAAGTCTTTCTGTCTGTGTGACCTGAAGACTTATTACACTTGAGGACTGTGTATCCTCCAGCCGGTTAGGCGTCGCGTTCTGAGCATCCAAGAGTCATTGTGGATTGCCGGGTGAACGAAGTCTGTGAAGGTTTGGAAGTCTACCTTGAAGACTTACCAGAGTGATTGGGCGAGGACTAAGTGTCCTTAGCTCAAGGGGAATAAGGTGAAGACACGGTCTTCTGAGTTGAATCTCAGCCTCCCTGAGCAGACATACAGTTGTCACAACAATTGGAACTGGTCCAACAAATCCTGTGTCTTCAACAAGTGACTGGTTCTATCTCTTCCCTCCTTTACTTTGAGTTTGTCTTCGTGAAGTCGTTGCTTATCTGTCTTATCTGATTGACTTCATTGCTTGACTACTATTGTTGATTGGCTTCATACTATCTTCCATCCTGATCCTACTACCTAGCTGCTATTAGTCTTCGTACGTTAACGCTATTGCATACTTGACTATGGCTTGCTTGTTGTAGTTTATCTTCCGCTGCATATCAATTAAGTCATTTCTATTGTTTGTCTTCGAAACTTCCACGTTTTGAAGACTTTGATAAAAATCGCCTATTCACCCCCCCTCTAGTCGATAACTAGCACTTTCAGATGCACACTTGGATTATCACAGCATAGATGAAAGTTAGCACACAGTATGAGAGGTAAGCGATTCATATGTGGAATACATAGTAAGTCATTTTATCATGCGTCCCTTTGTGTTTTAGGTCCCCAGCAATAATATCGGACGCCTCTGATTGCTGGCTGGAGACCATGTTCTGTAAAAGAGAGTTAGTTCTTCTTCACCACCCACATCTTTAGGGGTGGCTTAGAAGCAATGAGTCTAAGTGCAGCATCTGAGAATTTCGGCTTTGGAGCCCTAGCAAATAGCCTTGCAGGAGATGAATGATACTCATATGAATAAGCAGAAAAGTTCTTAGTACTGTGAACATAGCGGTTTGAAGACACACACTCATATTCATAAATTTGAGTATGATTTCCCTGCAAAACATTGGCGTTAGGGTGACTCAGGTGAGTCCTGTTTCCGTATGAAGCCATTGGACCATGTGACGCCTTCGGTCTGGGGTTTGTCTTCTTCCCTGGTGGTGTCATGACAACATTCACAGGAAGATTCTCAAGACAGCTTTTGGGAACCCAGATCTTCTTCATTGGCGGTCCATTCCTGCAGTTAGTACCAATATACCTGGCAAACACTTCACCATTCTGATTTTTGAACAGTTTTTAGTTTGCATCAAAGGATTCATCAATGATAATAGGATTAGCACGGGTAAAGCCAGATAAAGTGGATGGATCCACTGAAGGTTCCTTTGCAGCAACCCATGTGGTTTTGGGATACTGCTCAGGCTTCCAGTAGGAACCATCAGCATTCATTTTCCTCTCGAACCCAACACCCTCTTTCCTAGGGTTTCGGTTCAGAATCTGCTTTTTGAGGACATCACAAAGTGTCTGATGCCCTTTCAGACTTTTGTACATCCCTATTTCAAGCAATGTCTTCAACCTAGCATTTTCATCAACAATAGCAGTGATATCCTCAGAAGAGGGGTTAGTTACCACATCAGTAGTTGAAGACAGAGCAACAGTAGCAGCTGTGGAACATTCAGCAACAGAGGCAGCGTTATCATGCTCAATGCATTTTAAGCATGGTGGTTCAAATCCATCCTGAGCGGGACTGATCTGTTGAGCGCGAAATGACTCATTCTCTTTTTGAAGATCTTCATGAGTCGCTTTCAATTTCTCAAGCTCTTGCTTCCTTTGAAGATAATCATAGGAGAGTTTTTCATAAGTGGTTGAGAGCGTCTCATGAAGACTTTCAAGTTCTTGATACTTAGCATAAAGATTTTTTATGTCTTCAACTAAGGACTGTGAATGTGTCATTTCTGCGTCCAACAGGTCATCGCTTTTGTCTAACAGTTTTTGAGTATGTTCCATAGCCCTTTGTTGTTCAGTAGCAATTTTAGCAAGTGTTTTGTAGCTGGGTTTAGATTGACAATCAGAATCATCTTCACTTGATGTTTGAAAGTAAGCATCGCGTGATTTTACCTTGGCACCGCGTTCCATGAAGCAGTAGGTGGGAGCAGGATCGTCCTTGTCATCATCAGCGTTGGTGTGGGAGTCATTATCTTCAGTGTTGAAGATGGACTTGGCAACGTAGGCTGTGGCTAGAGCCAGACTTGCAACGCCAGAGTCGGACTCAGCTTCAGATTCCACCTCTGCCTCCTCAGAAGCAGACTCCTTCTCTGAATCCATTTCCTTGCCAACAAAAGCACGAGCCTTGCCAGATGAGCTCTTCTTATGAAATGAAGACTTTGATGTGGACTTGGAAGAAGACTTTGATGATTTCTTCTTCTTCTTGTCATCAGAGTCATATTCCTTGCTCTTCTTCTTCTTCTTCTCGTTGTCCCACCGAGGACACTCAGAGATGTAGTGCCCAGGCTTCTTACACTTGTGACATGTTCTCTTCTTGTTGTCTTGAGTGGAAGCTTCATCATTTCTTGAACTGGATCGTGAAGACTTTCTGAAGCCCTTCTTCTTGGTGAATTTCAGGAACTTCTTCACAAGCATAGCAAGCTCCCTTCCAATGTCTTCAGGATCATCAGAACCGCAGTCAGATTCTTCTTCTTCAGATGAGGAAACAACTTTTGCCTTCAAAGCATGAGTTTGGCCATAGTTGGGGCCATAGATATCTCTTTTCTCAGAAAGCTGGAACTCATGTGTGTTGAGCCTCTCAAGTATATCAGACGGATCGAGAGTCTTGAAGTCAGGACGTTCTTGTATCATGAGGGCAAGGGTGTCAAAGGAGCTATCAAGAGATCTCAGCAGCGTCTTGACGATTTCATGCTTGGTGATCTCAGTGGCGCCGAGAGCCTGAAGCTCATTTGTGATGTCAATGAGGCAATCAAACGTGAGCTGGACATTTTCATTGCCGTTTCTCTTGAAGCGGTTGAAGAGATTGCGAAGAACACTGATCCTATGGTCTCTCTGTGTAGAGACGCCTTCATTGACCTTGGATAGCCAGTCCCAGACTAGCTTTGACGTTTCCAGAGCACTAACACAGCCATACCGTCCTTTGGTCAGATGACCACAGATGATGTTCTTTGCAGTCGAGTCCAGTTGAATGAACTTCTTGACATCAGTAGGGGTGACACCTTCACCAGTTTAGGGAACGCCATTCTTGACGACATACCAGAGGTCGACATCAATGGCTTCAAGATGCATGCGCATCTTATTCTTCCAGTAGGGATATTCTGTTCCATCGAACACGGGGCAAGCAGCAGAGACTTTGATTATCCCTGCAGTTGACATAGCTAAACTCCAGGTGGTTAAACCAATCACACAGAACAAGGGAGTACCTTGCTCTGATACCAATTGAAAGTGCTAGTTATCGACTAGAGGGGGGGTGAATAGGCGATTTTTATCAAAGTCTTCAAAACATGGAAGTTTCGAAGACAAACAATAGAAATGACCTAATTGATATGCAGCGGAAGATAAACTACAACAAGCAAGCCATAGTCAAGTATGCAATAGTGTTAACGTACGAAGACTAATAGCAACTAGGTAGTAGGATCAGGATGGAAGATAGTATGAAGCCAATCAACAATAGTAGTCAAACATTGAAGTCAAACAGATAAGACAGATAAGCAATGACTTCACGAAGACAAACTGAAAGTAAAGGAGGGAAGGGATAGAACCAGTCACTTGTTGAAGACACAGGATTTGTTGGACCAGTTCCAGTTGCTGTGACAACTGTACGTCTGGTTAGGGAGGCTGAGATTCAACTCAGAAGACCGTGTCTTCACCTTATTCCCCTTGAGCTAAGGACACTTAGTCCTCGCCCAATCACTCTGGTAAGTCTTCAAGGTAGACTTCTGAACCTTCACAGACTTTGTTCACCCGGCAATCCACAATGACTCTTGAATGCTCAGAACGCGACGCCTAACCGGCTGGAGGATACACAATCCTCAAGTGTAATAAGTCTGCAGGTCACACAGACAGAAAGACTTCAGTGATGCCTAACACTCTTTGGCTCTGGGTGTTTGGGCTTTGTCCTCGCAAGGATTTCTCTCTCAAAGGCTTCGAGGTGGGTTGCTCTCAAAACGACAAAAGCCGTAAACTAACTCTGAGCAGCCACCAATTTATGGTGTAGGGGGTGGGCTATTTATAGCCACAAGGCAACCTGACCTGATATGTCCGAAATGACCCTGGGTCACTAAGGAACTGACACGTGTTCCAACGGTCAGATTTCAAACACACACGACAACTTTACTTGGGCTACAAGCAAAGCTAACTCATCTAGCTCTGGATAAGATTTGCTCTCATTGTCTTCACTCGAAGACGTAGTATTTGGGTTGAGCATCACTTCAGTCACTCTGACTTAGTTCACTTGGACCTCACTTAACAGTACGGTGGTTCCTATGACTCAACAAAGAAGAAAAGGAAACAACGAAATGACTCAGTCTTCGCGCTCCATAGTATTCACTCAATGTCTTCTCATGTCATAGACTTCAGTGTGAATATCTTCACACACCACCATTGTCTTCAATGTCTTCATACATTTTTAGGGGTCATCTCCGGTAGGTAAACCGAATCAATGAGGGACACTACCTACGTTATCCTGCAATTCTCACAAACGCATTAGTCCCTCAACCAACTTTGTCGTCAATACTCCAAAACCAACTAGGGGTGGCACTAGATGCACTTACAAAATCCCCATTGTTCGGGGCTGTTAATGGGTTACCGCATCCAAAACTGGACCTGATAGCTTAACGGCGTTCTGTTACGATGGATGCCACATGTCGGCCACCCTTGACGAAAGCACTTCTTTGACGCGCAATTTATCGTCATGGAAGTGGACACTTCTGTGATGATAATTTTGGTAATGTCATAACACTTCTACGACAGCACAGGTATGACTATCTTGATTCTATCATAAAATCGTCATGGATGTACATGCATGACAGAAAACGTGACCTACTGTGACAAACACGTATCATCACAGAAGTGTATTTTTTTGTAGTGTCCCTAGAAAGGAGGTGGGAGAGAGGTATTTATAGGCTAGTCCCTGAAGGGGTAAGTGAGGGGGAAAAGTGGGAAAGTTACATGGCTACTAGGCCTATTCTGCGTGCAGGCAACGAGGTGATCCGGAAGGAGGCTCGGACGATCCGGAAGATGCCCGCATGATCCGGAAGGGGGGCCGAATGATCCGGCTCCAGGGATGGCTTTCGGGTGTCTTCGGCTGCCATAGCCAGATGATCCGGGAGGGCATGCGGATGATTCGACCGATGCCCGGATGTCCGGGAGGAGGTCCGAACATCCAGCTTGGGTCCAGTAGCCACTCCGTCTTCTTCTCCTTTCTTCCGACTTCTCTTCCATGCTTCCCTCACGGATGGTGTAGGCGTACATATGCACTCACACTCCTCCTCGTTGATGGTGAAGCTCCGGTAATACCTATGCGCACACGAGAGGGGTGTCAAGTAGTATACCATCCTCGAAGGGGTTAAGTGAACACGTGTAAAGGAGATGATTCACCTTTATGTATGTGAAGTAGGTGTCACATGTGTCACTTGCCAAACCGATTGATGACATGGTGTTGTTCGTAGGATGCTCCGCCTCAGGTAGTCTCTCTCTCACACACACATACACATTTTATGGCATATTTTGAGCATGGGTACTACAAAGCTGCTTTTGGATTTGAAACACTAGTGGAGCCATAATTCAAATTTATAGTGCAAACACTAGTTAAGTTCGGTCACACACGCAAAGGAGTGCTTTTCGGATTCCGGATACTACTTAATGGAGTGCGTGACTGAACTTGACCAGATGTTTTTTGGAGATTCAACCGAGGAAGATTATTTCGAACACAGGGGAGAGAAGAACTCGCCCGCAAGCCGGAGACTGCAGATTCAGGAATTACAAGACGCCGACGTTGGAGGCTAGTTCATGGGCTACTAAGGGAGTCCTGGACTAGGGGGTCCTCGGGCCGCCGACCTACTTCTTATGGGCCGACGGGTGGCTCGCGATATGACTACTACGAGACCAAGCTACGAGGCGACTCCGTGTCCGGACAGGAAACCTCGAAGTCTTGGTGTGTCCTCAAAATCAAGATGGAAGATTCGACATGTTTATTTCCCTTGTTGTAACTGACTATGCGTAAACCTAGTACCCCTGGTGTCTATATAAACCATAGGGTTTGGTCCATAGAGGCTAGAACAACAACCATGATCCTACTAGCCTAGGGTTTAGTTCATCTGATCTCGTGGTAGATCGACTCTGTAACCATCCTATACACTTCAATATAATCAAGCAGGATAGGGTTTTACCTCTTAGAGAGGGCCCAAACCTGGGTAAACATTGTGTCCTTCGCCCCCTGTTCCCCATTGGTCCAAGATCCACAGCTCGGGACCCCCTACCCGAGATCCATCGGTTTTGACACCGACATTGGTGCTTTCATTGAGAGTTCCACTGTTGGATCGCTGAAGGACCGATGGCTCACCTGATCATCGGAGATGGCATCACCACCAGGGACATTTTGTCCCCGACCAGCTTTTTGCGTAAGGCAGCATCGTTTTGCATGCCGACTAGGCCGGTCATTTGGACCAGGTCCATAGTTTCGCCCCTGAGCATCAAATCAGGTTTGGTAACCTAGAGTATGTCGCAGACACTCGGGGCAATATGATCTTCACCGGCTTTTCAACCTCGTGTGAGGCGCCTATGGACCCTAAAGCATCGACTTTAGGACATCTTCCGACCCCGATCTCTGGATCAGCTCTCACCTCGCACTCGGCTTCGAGCCTGGATACGACTATCGCGTCCGAACACCAGGAGTCAACCCTGTCTGGACCCTCCCTCCTTACCACGGACCTGGCTTTGAGCCCTGAGGCAACTTCATTGTCCAAAGACCCGGGGTTAACCCCGACCGGACTCTTCCTCCTTGCGGTCTACCCGGCTTTGAACCTTGATATAAGTTCGGCCTCCGAAGACCGGGAGTCAGCCCTGGCCGGACTCACCCCTCGCTGCATCATCACACTAGAGGTCAACTCCGAAGAAACCTCATGCTATGACCCGGCTACTCTCACCCTAATGAACGAGATGCTAGACCGTATCCAGATGATGACTATCTTGGATGGCCCATCCTCGGCTTACACTCAGCGGTGCCTTGAGGCGGACCATAGGGCATTTCACGCCCCACCCATTGAGGGAGTCCTGGATTAAGGGGTCCTTGGACAGCCGTACTATATACTTTGGCCGGACTGTTGGACTATGAAAATACAAGATTGAAGACTTCATCCCGTGTCCAGATGGGACTCTCCTTTGCGTGGAAGGCAAGCTTGGATATTCGGATATGTATATTTCCTTCCCTGTAACCGACTCTGTGTAACCCTAGCCCCCTCCGATGTCTATGTAAACCGGAGGGTTTAGTCCGTAGGACAAAAAAAACAATTATAATCATAGGCTAGCTTCTAGGGTTTAGCCTCTATGATCTCGTGGTAGATGAACTCTTGTAATACTCATATCATCAAGATCAATCAAGCAGGAAGTAGGCTATTACCTCCATCGAGAAGGCCCGAACCTGGGTAAACATTGTGTCCCCTGTCTCCTGTTACCATTAGCCTTAGACGCACAGTTCGGGACCCCCTACCCGAGATCCGCCGGTTTTGACACCGACATTGGTGCTTTCATTGAGAGTTCCACTGTGCCGTCGCTGTAAGGCTTGATGGCCCATTCGATCATCTTCAACAACGCGGTCCAGGAGGAGGTTTTCCTCCCCGGACAGATCTTCGTATTCGGCGGCTTCGTACTGCGGGCCAACTCGCTTGGCCATCTGGAGCAGATTGATAGCCCCTGGCCATCAGGTCAGGTTTGGAAGCTTAAACTATACTGCCGACATCCGCGGATACTTGATCTTAGACGGATTCGAGCCCATGATAGGCACGCCGAACAGTCACGACGGACATGACTTTGATCTGCCGTCGGAAAGTATTCGGGAGATCACACCTGCGTTGGCACCGGGAATCAATCCGGAGCAGATCGTGCCTTCCGAGGACGGGTGGATCAACCCCACCACGGAGGCCGTATACTCATCGGCGTCGGAGCCGAACACTGATCCCACCTCCTGTCAGAGTGGCATCACCGGACCCCCGGACTCGTCTCCGGCCACAGGATCCGAACCGTGTGCATCCGTGCCTATCGAATCTGATTGGGCACCGGTCATGGAGTTCACCGCCGCGGATATTTTTCAGCACTCGCCCTTGGGTGATGTGATGAACTCATTAAAGTCTCTTTCCTTGTCAGGAGATTCTTGGACGAACTATGTCCGGCTCGAGTGGGGAGCGGACGACAAAGAAATTCGTCCCCCACCCACCACCCACTTTATAGCCATTGTCGATGACTTAACCGACGTGCTTGACTTCGGCTCCGAAGACATCGACGGTATGGACAATGATGCAGGAGAAGAACAGAAACCACCGCCTATAGGGCGCTGGACCGCCACCTCATCATATGATATTTATATGGTGGACACCCCTAAAGAAAACAATGGCGATGAGGCAACGGAAGATAACCCCTCGGGAAAGCAATCCAGACACCGGCGTCATCGGCGCCGCTCCAAGCCCCGCCATAGCAAAAATAGTGATACCGGCACAAGAGACAACAATCCGGATAGTGCCGAAGATGAAGAAAATCCCGCCCAGCCAGACTTCGAATAGGCCGAGCAAGAGGATGGGAAAGCTAGCCCTAAAGAACAGGCAACTGACGAAGAATCAGAGGACGATAACTACATGCCTCTCTCCGAAGATGAAGTGAGCCTTGGCGACGAAGAATTCATCATGCCTTAGGATCCCGTCGAGCAGGAGTGCTTTAAATGCCGGCTTATAGCCACTGCAAAAATCTTGAAGAAAAAGGAGCAACAACTTCAAGCTGATCAAGATCTGCTAACCGACAGATCAACCGTGGTCCTGGCTGCCGAGGAATACAGACTCGAGCGACCTAGCAAAAGTTACCCAAAGCGCAGATTGTTACCTCAACTTGAGGAGGAGGCTTTGAAGCCCACGCTACCAACGCATGATGCAGCTGACCGGCCACCCCGCATCCGTGACAAAGCGGCGTACCAGCCCGAAGTCCAGACCGCACCTCGTCGCCAACCAAACGATAATACCAAGGCCCAGGGCTACAGGAAGGACCTGCGAGATTTATTGGAAAACAAAGCAGGACAATCAAGATCTATCTACAGATCACGGGGGCGTGCCACAAGACGCGATGATGACCATCACGCCGGATACAACAAACCAAAGTCCGGCCGGGCCAAATACAACAGGCCGGACTCATTTGAACTACTTTGGGATGTAGCCCAACATAGAGGCGCCGCACACCGCCTATGCTTCACTGATGAAGTTATGGATCATGAATTCCTAGAAGGGTTTAAACCCATAAACATTGAATCATACGATGTCACAACAAACCCCGTGGTATGGATCAACGATTTTCTTCTCCACATCCACATGGCCCGCGGTGATGACTTACATGCCATAAAGTACCTACCACTTAAGCTCAAAGGACCGGCTCGGCATTGGCTCAATAGCCTGCCAGCAAGCTCTATTGGCAGTTGGGAGGATCTGGAAGACACATTCCTCGATAACTTCCAGGGCACTTACGTGCGACCACCAAACGCCGACGACTTAAGTCACATAACCCAGCAGCCTGGAGAGTCAGCCAGGAAATTCTGGACTCGGTTCCTGACTAAAAAGAACCAAATTGTCGACTGCCCGGATGCCGAAGCCTTAGCGGCCTTCAAGCACAACATCCGCGATGAATGGCTCACCCGACATCTCGTTCAAGAGAAGCCAAAGTCCATGGCAGCCCTCACGACACTCATGTCCCACTTCTGCGCGGGCGAGGACAGCTGGCTGGCTCATAGCAACATCACACCCAAAAACTCAGGCGATTCAGATGCCAGGGATAGCAACGGCAAGCCATGACGGAATAGACACAAGCGTTGTAATAATGGAAACAAAGCCGAAGACACGACAGTCAATGCCGGATTCAGAGGCCTTAAATCCGGACAGCGGAAAAAGCCATTCAAAAGAAACAGTTCGGGCTCGTCCAGTTTGGACCACATACACGATCGCTCATGTCAAATTCACGGCACCCCCGATAAACCAGCCAACCACACCAACAGAGAATGCTGGGTGTTTAAACTGGCCGGCAAGTTGAATGCCGAAAACAAGGAAAAGGGGCTGCATAGTGACGACGACAAGGAGCCCCGACCGCCGAACACGGGAGGACAGAAGAAATTCCCTCCCCAGGTGAAAACAGTGAATATGATATACGCGACCCATATCCCCAAGCGGGAACGGAAGCATGCACTAAGGGACGTCTATGTGATAGAGCCAGTCGCCCCAAAATTCAACCCATGGTCCTCTTGTCCGATCACTTTCGATCGCAGGGACCATCCTACCAGTATCCGTCATGGCGGTTCAGCCGCATTGGTCCTTGACCCCATCATCGACGAATTCCATCTCACACAAGTCCTCATGGACAGTGGCAGCAGCCTGAACCTGCTATATCAGGATACAATGCGCAAAATGGGCATTGACCCCTCAAGGATCAAGCCCACAAAAACCACCTTCAAGGGTGTCATACCCGGTGTGGAAGCTTGTTGCACGGGCTCAATCACACTAGAAGTGGTCTTTGGATCTCCGGACAATTTCCAAAGCGAGGAGTTAATCTTCGACATCGTCCCCTTCTGCAGCGGCTATCACGCACTGCTCGGACGAATCGCATTTGCCAAATTCAATGCGGTACCGCATTACGCATACCTCAAGCTCAAAATGCCAGGACCTCGCGGGGTTATTACAGTTAATGGAAACACAGAATGCCCGCTTCGTATAGAGGAGCACACTATGGCCCTCGCGGAGGAAGTACAAAACAGCCTTCTTAGGCAAACAGCCAATTCGGCGATAAAGAACCTGGATACTGTCAAGCGAGTCTAGAGTACTCCACAACAGGATCGTCCGGCACGTCCAGAGCTCGACTAGCAATTCGGCCTCCGCCCTAGTCCCAGCCAAGCGGTGACATTCATGCGGCGCGTACACAACTACGTACTTAAAATACCATGGGCATAGGCGGAGGCACGACCATGACATGGTCCTCAATGCGGTTCGACCGCCTAGGACACACACATTGTTGCACCCCTTTTTTCTTTCAGGTCCCTATCTTCAGGAGGCTCTTCCGAAAGACCGACTATGGGACACATAACGGGACGGACACACCAGGCGGACAAGAAGCTTTGGCGTACGAGGGAATCCTCAGGTGGTCTCTGATAACAATCATTATACCTGTTTTACATACCCGCATACAGCCCGCTCCTGCTTAGGATGTGTCAAACAGTCCTATCCTGCTTATCACACTGCTTGTACATGTATGCTTTGACATATCATTTGAATAACAAGGGAAAATATTATACAGCGTTAGCTTGCTATTAAGCTTATTTGCCACTTTTTCTTTACTGCTTATTTATTATACCCATGCATTTCGGCACGACCAGTTTGCTAGGGGGCTTCAGTACCCCATAACCTGGCAAGACAAGTCCGAACACTTTCGATAGTGCGGCACCCTGAACTTATAGCACTATATGCATCAGCTCCGAATCATGTCTTGGGTCAATAGTTGGGTTTGCCCGGCTCCCTTGTTTTGGTACCTTATGTTTCGCTATATCGGCTAAGATAGCGCAGGCTGCGATTGTGTCCCGGTTCTTCCGGATGAGGGCCTCAGTAGAGAATGTAGAAAACTGACTGTCATGATAAGGCGAGAGCTGGTCGCTATTCAAGAGGTCTCAAATCCTTAAAGATTTTTTCCGCTTCAGGCGAGGAATCAGCCTCGTCCGATTTAGGCGTGTATAGCGCCCCGAGTCCGGCTTTCCGGATACTAGGGGCTTCGCCAAAATTTAAAATTGTAGACTTTTATGGCTAAGTGAGGGCGATAAAGCCGTATAGTCCGATTGCCTCGTTCGTGGCGCTGAACACCTCCTTGAAAGGACCCAAAACTTGGATAAAGAGTGTTATCCCAAACACCCCAGTACTAGTTACATGGGGGCGGAAGCCGACGACTAGCCAACTCTCAAGATTTTTTAAACGGCCGCACAGAAGGTAATATTTTAAATTAACAAGTGCTACATACAGCAAATGAACTAGTTTTCATAATACAGGACGACATGAGTACATTCATTCAAATATTACGTCCTTGGTACATTCATCTGCCACAAGGCGGGCACCCTTCATGACATTTTCATAATACTGTTTGGGGTGACGATGCTCCTTGCCCTTCGGTGGCCCCTCTATCACCAGCTTCTCGGCGTCCATCTTCCCCCAGTGCACCTTCGCACGGGCCAAGGCCCTGCATGCACCCTCAATGCAGACGGACTTCTTGACGACTTCAAGCCGCGGACAGGCATTCACCATCTGCTTGACCAAGCTGAAATAGCTGCTGGGCAGGTGCTCGCCAGGCCACAGCCGGACTATGAAGCCCTTCATGGCTAGTTCGGCCGCCTTGTGAAGTTCGACCAGTTACTTTAGCTGATCGCTCAAGGGCATCGGATGTTCGGCCCCAATATACTGGGACCAAAACAGCTTCTCCGTCGAGCTCCCCTCCTCAGCCCGGTAGAACTCTGCGGCATTAGAGATGTTGCGCGGCAGATCTGCGAATGCTCCTGGAGAGCTCTGAATTCGGGTAAGTAAAAGGAAAGTCTCCTCCACATGCTTGCTTTGCATAATGAAAGCCTTACCTACAGCTATCTTCTTGGCCACCTCAATTTCCTCGAGGGCCTTCTGGGCTTCGGCCTTGGCGTCTAGTGTGCACCGACGGGTCTTTGCAAGCTCCGACTCTTGCGTCTTGGAGTCACGCTCCAAGGACTCAAATTTTTTGACGAAGTCCTGGAGCTCTTGCTGGACCTCATCAACTCGCGCCTCTTGTTTTTCACGCTCAGTGCGCTCCTTAGCCGCTTTGTTTTCAGCCTCAGACAATGCCTTCTTAAGGGCCGCCACTTCGGTCGTGGCCCCTAGTAAAATTTATCATGCTTCTATTAGCATCCATGATTTTTTCCTTCATATATAACATTCATACGGGGTATTGCTTACCTTTGTTCTCCTTGAGCTGCCTCTTCACGAGGCCGAGCTTCTCTTCGGCCCGCCCCAGGCTCTGCCTCAGTCCGGAGACCTCTGCAGTAGCTGCGGCGGTGACCAACAGCGACGCCTGCTTATTCACATAGACGTAATATGATTAGACTCCTAGGAATAATATTAGATCATCTGTTCGCCTTCTCTTGCCGAACACCAAACAAAGCATCAGGGGCTACTGTCTACACCGTGATACTTTCTCATAATTTAAATTACTTACCTCAAAGCCTGTCAGGAGGCTAGCGCAGGCCTCGGTCAATCCGCTCTTGGCGGACTGAACCTTCGCAATCACCGTACTCATAAGAGTACGGTGTCCTTCACCAAGGGAAGCGCTCTGAAGCGCTTCCACCAGGTTATCCGATGCCTCTGGATGGATAGAGGTCATTGGCACAGACGGCTCGCCCACCTTGGCGGGTGGCTGCCTGCTTGAGTCCGGAACCACTGGAGGTTCCGGTGCAGTATTCGGCTGGGGGCCAAGCCTGCTGTAGCCCTCCTCATCCGAATCCATGGGGATCTTTCCCCCCATGATCCCAGCATCGGGAGTCTCGCCTTGAGGCGTCTCCAGGACTACCTCCTCCTGGCCCGACATCCTCTGAGATAACACCTCAGTGTCATCCGTGGGCCGGGGAGTGGAAGCCGTCGGGAGCGAATAGCTATTCATCTCCGACGAGCTCAAGGACCCATCCAAGGAGGGCAAGTCGATATGGGCTTTGGGCAGACTGCACAAACAAATCTTGACATAATAAGAAGCCATGAAGCTAAAATATGTAAGAAGTATCCTGCTTTACGAATACTTACGACTTCGCCAGGGGCTTGGCCCTGGGTAGCCACTCCTCCTCGCTATAGGCGGCGGTTGTGGAGTGGTCCAGAGGGAGGGTCCGTCCCTTCTTGGACCCTTCGGCCTCCCGGAAGGGGTGGCCTTCCTCTTCTTCTCCCCCTCGTTTTGGGGGAGAGGGTTTTCCTCCTTCTCCTCCTCGTTGTCGTTGGAGGAGTGCGCCCTGGTGTCTTCGGACGATGAGTCCGGCACCATGTTGCACCAGGAACTTATTCTGGTCCCCATGGCCTTCTTCTTGGCCTTCTTCTCCGGCACCTCGTAGGGTGCCGGAACCAGCATCTCCGTCAGGAGTTCGTCTGCTGGGTCCTCAGGCAACGGAGCGGGACAGTCGATCTGCTCCGCCGTCGCCACATATTCCTGTTAAATCAGCACAGTGGCCTAAGTTTCCCCCACGAATATACTGAGGAAAGGCACATCTTGCAAAATGTAGAATGCTTACCGCATTGGCCTGTCGCCTGGCGCTGAGTCCGCGATCCTCAGAGGTGGGAGGAGGAACTTCGCTGGCCTTGAACAACACCTTCCAGACGTCTTTGTGCGTCGTGTCAAAGAGCTCTCGCAGTGTCTGCTGTTGGGCCGCATCAAACTCCCATAGGTTGAATGCCCGTCTCTGACACGGGAGAATCCGGCGAAATAGCATGACCTGGACCACATTGACTAGCTTGATATTCTTGGTTATCATGTTTTTGACGCAGTTCTGGAGTCCGGTCAGCTCCGCGGATGCGCCCCAGGCTAGGCCCTTCTTCTTCCAGGAAGTGAGCCGCACAAGGATGCCGGATCGGAATTCGGGGGCCGCCACCCAGTTGGCGTCGCGCGGCTCGGTGATGTAGAACCACCCCGATTGCCACCCCTTCATGGTATCTACAAAGGAGCCTTCGAGCTAGGTGACGCTGGGAATCTTGCCCACCATGGCGCCACCACACTTCGCTTGCCGGCCGACCACTATCTTTGGCTTCACGTTGAAGATCTTTAGCCACAAGCCAAAGTGGGGCCTGATGCGGAGAAAGGCCTCGCACACGCGATAAACGCCGAGATGTTGAGGATGAAGTAGGGGACAGATCATGAAAATCCAGCCCCTAATAGAACAAGAGCCCGCGGACAAATGTGTGGAGGGGGAATCTCAGTCCGCGGACGAAGTGGGCGAGGAACACGACCCTCTCGTGGGGTCCTGGAGTCGGAATGATCTGCCCTGCGTCAAGGAGCCGGTGCGCAATGTCTGCGGCCAAGTATCCGGCCGCCCGGAGCTTCGTAATGTCCTCCTCCTTGACGGAGGAGGCCACCCACTTGCCTCCCGCTCCGGACATGTTTAGTTGTGCGGAGAAGGTGAGAACTAGGGCGCTGGAGCTCGAGCGTGCAAGAATGGATGAGCGGAGAAGGAAGTAGGCGTGGGTGGAGGAGGAGAATCCTTATCTCTTTATAAAGGCGGTAGAAACTGTGCGCCTCCCCACTTGCCCGTTAAGATCGCTTATTTCCCAAGCGCCACAATTGATGGCGCGGTTGGGTTACCCGTACCTGTATTGATGAGAATCTCGTGATAAGGGGACACGATCTTTGCTTCGACAAGACGTGTCAAGGAAACCACCTTGCATTACGTGCGGAGGCTGGTTGTGAAAACGGTTCGAATAATGACCGAGCCATGGTGTGATGTCACGCTATAAAAAGCTGTCAGCAGATTAGATTTGTGGAAACTTATACTCTACGGTGGTATGTGGGATTTGTTTTGCAGAGCCGGACACGATCTTTGTGTCCTAAATCTTCTATGGAGTATTCGGAGAAGGAACCCACCTTGTAGTGCCGAAGACAATTTGCGCGCCGGACTCGTCGTCATTAAAGCCTGGTTCAGGGGCTACTGAGGGAGTCCTGGATTAAGGGGTCCTTGGACAGCCAGACTATATACTTTGGCCGGACTGTTGGACTATGAAGATACAAGATTGAAGACTTCGTCCCGTGTTCGGATGGGCTCCCTTTGCGTGGAAGGCAAGCTTGGATATTAGGATATGTAGATTTCCTTCTCTATAACCGACTCTGTGTAACCCTAGCCCCCTCCAGTGTCTATATAAACCAGAGGGTTTAGTCCGTTGGACAAAAAACAATCATAATCATAGCCTAGCTTCTAGGGTTTAGCCTCTACGATCTCATGGTGATTCAACTCTTGTAATACTCATATCATCAAGATCAATCAAGCAGGAAGTAAGGTATTACCTCCATCGAGAGGGCCCGAACCTGGGTAAACATCGTGTCCCCTGTCTCCTGTTACCATTAGCCTTAGACGCACAGTTCGGGACCCCCTACCCGAGATCCACCGATTTTGACACCAACACCCACCACTCACTTAGTAGCCACTTTCGAGGACTTAACCGACATGCTGGACTACGCCTCTGAGGAGGCCTGGACGATGACAACAAACCATGGCCCATGCTGACACCAACCCTCCCGTCACCGGCTGATGGACGAGCACCTCCACCTACAACGTCCACATGGTGGACACTGATACGTCTCCAACGTACCTATAATTTTTTATTATTCCATGCTATTATATTAACCGTTTTGGATGTTTATGGGCTTTACTTTACACATTTATATTATTTTTGGGACTAACCTACTAACCGGAGGCCCAGCCCGTATTGCTGTTTTTTTGCCTATTTCAGTGTTTCGAAGAAAAGGAATATCAAACGGAGTCCAAACGGAATGAAACCTTCGGGAGCGTGATTTTTGGAACGAACGTGATCCAGAGGACTTGGAGTGCAAGTCAAGAAGCGGTCTAGGCGGCCACGAGGGTGGAGGGCGCGCTCACCCCTATTGGGCGCGCCCCCCTATCTCGTGGGCCCCTCGGGAGTCCACCAACATACTTCTTCCTCCTATATATACCCACGTACCCCGAGAACATCAAGGGAGCCAATGAAAAACTATTTCTACAACCGTAACCTTCTGTATCCGCGAGATCCCATCTTGGAGCCTTCGCCGGAGCTCCACCAGAGGGGGAATCGACCATGGAGGGCTTCTACATCAACACCATAGCCCCTCTGATGAGTTGTGAGTAGTTTACCACAGACCTTTGGGTCCATATTTATTAGCTAGATGGCTTCTTCTCTCTTTTTGGATCTCAATACCATGTTCTCCTCGATCTTCTTGGAGATCTATTCGATGTAACTCTTTTTGCGGTGTGTTTGTCGAGATCCGATGAATTGTGGGTTTATGATCAAGTTTATCTATGAGAAATATTTGAATCTCCTCTGAATTCTTTTATGTATCATTAAGTTATCTTTGCAAGTATCTTCGAATTATCAGTTTGGTTTGGCCTACTAGATTGATCTTTCTTGCAATGGGAGAAGTGCTTAGCTTTGGGTTCAATCTTGCGGTGTCCTTTCCCAGTGACAGCAGGAGCAGTAAGGCACGTATTGTATTGTTGCCATCGAGGATAAAAAGATGGGGTTTATATTATATTGCTTGAGTTTACCCCTCTACATCATGTTATCTTTCTTAATGCGTTACTCTGTTCTTTATGAACTTAATACTCTAGATGCATGCTGGATAGCGGTCGATGTGTGGAGTAATAGTAGTAGATGCAGACAGGAGTCAGTCTACTTGTCACGAACGTGATGCCTATATACATGATCATGCCTAGATAATCTCATAATTATTCGCTTTTCTATCAATTGCTCGACAGTAATTTGTTCGCCCACCGTAATACTTATGCTATCTCGAGAGAAGCCACTAGTGAAACCTATGGCCCCCGGGTCTATCTCTTATCATATAAGCTTTCAATCTAATTTTATTTGCATCTTTACTTTTCCAATCTATATTATAAAATACCAAAAATATATTTATCTTATCATATTATCTCTATCAGATCTCACTTTTGCAAGTGGCCATGAAGGGATTGACAACCCCTTTATTGCGTTGGTTGTGAGTTCTTTGTTTGTTTGTGTAGGTGCGTGGTACTTTTGAGGAGCCTCCTACTGGATTGATACCTTGGTTCTCAAAAACCGAGGGAAATACTTACGCTACTATTGCTGCATCACCCTTTCCTCTTCAAGGAAAACCAACGCAAGCTCAAGACGTAGCAAGAAGGATTTCTGGCGCTGTTGCTGGGGAGGTCTTCGCTCAAGTCAAGACATACCAAGTACCCATCACAAACTCATCTCCCTCGCATTTACATTATTTGCCAGTTGCCTCTCGTTTTCCTCTCCCCCACTTCACCCTTGCCGTTTTATTCGACCTCTCTTTCCCAA
Organism: Triticum aestivum; assembly: GCF_018294505.1. NCBI lineage: Eukaryota > Viridiplantae > Streptophyta > Magnoliopsida > Poales > Poaceae > Triticum > Triticum aestivum. The sequence continues at coordinate 394,324,289 of NC_057798.1, read as the reverse complement.
TCTCCTCTCTCTCTTTCGCTTGCCTTTTCCTGTTTGCTCGTGTGTTAGATCGTTTACCTTGTCATAATGGCTAGTCCTCCTATCCTTGTCATTACTCCCAAACATGAAATTCTTAATTTTAAGCAAAGGGAGGGAGAAAATTTAAAAGATGCTTGGCGTAGAATTTGCAATGCTCAAAATAAATCCACTAGGAAGCTTTCTACTTCCGTTCTTCTTCGCAATATTTATGTAGGCATTACTCCTTGGAATAGATGCATTCTTGATACCATTACCGGAGGGGATTTCTTGAGTAGCCATACGTTTGATGCTTATAATGCTATGTTAGATTTGTTTGGCCCACCACCTCTTTTGGTTAATGGAACTGTTTTAACTTTGGAACATGTGATGCAACGACTTGAAATTATTGAAAATAAAGTTGCCACTATTGAGTTGATTGAAAATTTGGATAAAAATATTCATAATCACATTACCCAATCTGGATCTAGGGTTGGTGTTACTTTGAATTTTTTTAAAGAGAAAGAACCTATAGTTAATGAAAAAGTAGATCTAGATTCTGCAAGAATCGGTAAACTTGAGGATATCATTACCAACTTAGGGTCGGTTTTTTCTTCCATGAAAAACACTCCAAAACCTCATACCAAAACTGCCAAATTTATTTATGTTCCTAAAAATAAGGGTGAATCTTCTAGTAAGGGAGACACAAATCTCAAATCAATAAGTGTTCATCCCAATTGTCTCTCTATCATTAAGGAACCTTTTGCTACAAATGAAATTATTGAATTTTTTGCCTAAGGGTTTAAAAATTGCTAAAAAGGGATAAACCCCTAAAGATTAAGAGTGCTATATTGAAGAATTGAGTGCCAAAGATGGTACTACTTAGATCTATCCTCGCTTTATGCCTAGCTAGGGGCGTTAAACGATAGCGCTAGTTGGGAGGCAACCCAATTTTATTCGTGTTTTTTGTTTTTGTTTCTGTTTATTAATAAATTTTGCATCTACGTTCTGTTTAGATTTGTTTTTATGTTATAATTAGTGTTTGTGCCAAGTAGAACCTATAGGATAACCTATGGTGATAGTTAATTTGATTCTGCTGAAAAATAGAAACTTTGCACGCACAAAAATAATTTTGTTAAATCACAGAAACGTGATTTTGCATTGATTCATTTTGCTGTAGATCAATAAACAAATTTCCCAGGACTTCCTATTTTGGTAGGATTTTTAAAGTTCCAGAAGTATTCGAGGGTTACAGATTTCTATAGACTGTTCTGTTTTTGACAGATTCTGTTTTTCGTGTGTTGTTTGCTTATTTTGATGCATCTATGGCTAGTATTAAGTGGTATGAACCATAGAGAACTTGGAATACAGTAGGTTTAACACCAATATAATTAAAGAATGAGTTCATTACAGTACCTTATGTGGTGGTTTTCCTTTCTTTCACTAACGGAGCTTATGAGATTTCCTGTTGAGTTTTGTGTTGTGAAGTTTTCAAGTTTTGGGTAAAGATTTGATGGACTATGGAATAAGGAGTGGCAAAAGCCTAAGATTGGGGATACCCATGGCACCCCAAGATATTCAAGAATATCCAAAAGCCTAAGCTTGAGGATGCCCCGGGAAGGCATCCCCTCTTTCGTCTTCCTTCATTGGTAACTTTACTTGGAGCTATATTTTTATTCGCTACATGATATGTGTTTTGCTTGGAGCGTCTTGTATGATATTAGTTTTTGCTTTTAGTTTTCCACGATCATCCTTGCTGTACACACCTTTTGGGAGAATCCCACTTGATTGGAATTTATTAGAATACTCTATGTGCTTCACTTATATCTTTTGAGCTAGATAGTTTTTGCTCTAGTGCTTCACTTATATCTTTTAGAGCACGACGGTGGATTAATTTTGTAGAAATTGTTAGTCTCTCATGCTTCACTTATATTATTTTGAGAGTCTCTTAGAACAGCATGGTATTTGCTATGGTTATAAAATTGGTCCTAGAATGGTAGGCATCCAAGTTGGGTATAATAAAAACTATCATAGGAAGTGAATTGGATGCTATGATAAATTTCATACTTGATAATTGTTTTGAGATATGTAGGTAGTGATATTAAAGTCATGCTAGTTGGGTGATTATGAATTTAAAGAATGCTTGTTTTGAAGTTTGTGATTCCCATAGCATGCTCGTATGGTGAACCGCTTTGTGATGAAGTTGGAGCACAATTTTATTTATTGATTATCTTCCTTATGAGTGGCGATCGGGGACGAGCGATGGTCTTTTCCTACCAATCTATCCCGCTAGGAGCATGCGCATAGTACTTTGTTTTTAATTACTTTTAGATTTTTGCAATAAGTATATGAGTTCTTTATGACTAATGTTGAGTCCATGGATTATACGCACTCTCACCCTTCCACCATTGCTAGCCTCTCTTGTGCCGTGCAACTTTCGCCGGTACCATACACCCACCATATACCTTCCTCAAAACAGCCACCATACCTACCTATTATGGCATTTCCATAGCCATTCCGAGATATATTGCCATGCAACTTTCCACCATTCCGTTTATATGACACACATCATTATTGTCATATTGCTCTTTGCATGATCATAGTTGACATCGTATTTGTGGCAAGGCCACCTTCATAATTTTCATACATGTCACTCTTGATTCATTGCATATCCCGGTACACCGCCGGAGGCATTCATATAGAGTCATATCTTGTTCTACGTATTGAGTTGTAATCTTGACTTGTAAAAGTGTGATGATCTTCATTATTAGAGCATTGTCCCAGTGAGAAAAGGATGATGGAGACTATGATTCCCCCACAAGTCGGGATGAGACTTCAGACTTTACAAAAAAAAGAGGTCAAAGAGCCCACCAAAGAAAAAAAAGAGGAAAAAAAGAAGAAGAAAAAGAGAAGAAAGGCCAAAAGAAAAAAAGAAAGGCCCAAAAAAAGAGAAAAAGAAAAAAATGAAATGAGGGAAGAAGAGAGAAGGGACAATGCTACTATCTCTTTTTTCCACAGTTGTGCTTCAAAGTAGCACCATGATCTTCATGATAGAGAGTCTCCTATGTTGTCACTTTCATATACAAGTGGGAATTTTTTCATTATAGAACTTGGCTTGTATATTCCAATGATGGGCTTCCTCAAAGTGCCCTAGGTCTTCGTGAGCAAGCGAATTTGATTCACACCCAATTAGTTTCTTTTGTTGAGCTTTCATACATTTATAGCTCTAGTGCATCCGTTGCATGGAATCCTTGCTCACTCACATTGATATCTATTAATGGGCATCTCCATAGCCCGTTGATACGCCTAGTTGATGTGAGACTATCTTCTCCTTTTTGTCTTCTCCACAACCACCATTCTATTCCACATATAGTGCTATGTCCATGGCTCATGCTCATGTATTGCGTGAAAGTTGAAAAAGTTTGAGATTACTAAAGTATGAAACAATTGCTTGGCTTGTCATCGGGGTTGTGCATGATTAAATACTTTGTGTGATGAAGATAGAGCAACAGCCAGACTATATGATTTTGTAGGGATAACTTTCTTTAGCCATGTTATTTTGAGAAGACATGATTGCTTTGATTAGTATGCTTGAAGTATTACTATTTCTTATGTCAATATGAACTTTTATTTTGAATCATTTGGATCTGAACATTCATGCCACAATAAAGAAAATTACATTGAGAAATATGCTAGGTAGCATTCCACATCAAAAATTCTGTTTTTATCATTTACCTACTCGAGGACGAGCAGGAATTAAGCTTGGGGATGCTTGATACGTCTCCAGCGTATCTATAATTTTTTATTTTTCCATGCTATTATATTACCCGTTTTGGATGTTTATGAGCTTTACTTTACACATTTATATCATTTTTGGGACTAACCTACTAATCATAGGCCCAACCCGTATTGCTGTTTTTTTTGCCTATTTCAGTGTTTCGAAGAAAAGGAATATCAAACGGAGTCCAAACGGAATGAAAACTTCGGGAGCGTGATTTTTGGAACGAACGTGATCCAGAGGACTTGGAGTGCAAGTCAAGAAGCAGTCGAGGCGGCCACGAGGGTGGAGGGCGCACCCACCCCTACTGGGCGCCCCCCTATCTCGTGGGACCCTTGGGAGTCCACCGACGTACTTCTTCCTCCTATATATACCCACGTACCCCGAGAACATCAAGGGAGCCAACGAAAAACTATTTCCACCACCATAACCTTCTGTATCCGCGAGATCCCATCTTGGAGCCTTTGTCCGTGCTCCGCCGGAGGGGGAATCGACCATGGAGGGCTTCTACATCAACACCATAGCCCCTCCGATGAGTTGTGAGTAGTTTACCACAGACCTTCGGGTCCATAGTTATTATCTAGATGGCTTCTTCTCTCTTTTTGGATCTCAATACCATGTTCTCCTCGATCTTCTTGGAGATCTATTCGATGTAACTATTTTTGCGGTGTGTTTATCAAGATCCGATGAATTGTGGGTTTATGATCAAGTTTATCTATGAGAAATATTTGAATCTCCTATGAATTATTTTATGTATGATTAAGTTATCTTTGCAAGTCTCTTCGAATTATCAGTTTAGTTTGGCCTACTAGATTGATCTTTCTTGCAATGGGAGAAGTTCTTAGCTTTGGGTTCAATCTTGCGGTGTCCTTTCCCAGTGACGGCAGGGGCAGCAAGGCATGTATTGTATTGTTGCCATCGAGGATAAAAAGATGGGGTTTATATCATATTGCTTGAGTTTATCCCCCTACATCATGTCATCTTTCTTAATGAGTTACTCTGTTCTTTATGAACTTAATACTCTAGATGCATGCTGGATAGCGGTCGATGTGTGGAGTAATAGTAGTAGATGCAGGCAGGAGTCAGTCTACTTGTCACGGACATGATGCCTATATACATGATCATGCCTAGATAATCTCATAATTATTTACTTTTCTATCAATTGCTCGACAGTAATTTGTTCACCCACCGTAATAGTTATGCTATCTTGAGAGAAGCCACTAGTGAAACCTATGGCCCCGGGTCTATCTCTTATCATATAAGCATTCAATCTACTTTTATTTGCATCTTTACTTTTCCAATCTATATTATAAAATACCAAAAATATATTTATCTTGTCATATTATCTCTATTAGATCTCACTTTCGCAAGTGGCCGTGAAGGTATTGAAAACCCCTTTATTGTGTTGGTTGCAAGTTCTTTGTTTCTGTAGGTGCGTGGGACTTTTGAGGAGCCTCCTACTAGATTGATACCTTGGTTCTCAAAAACTGAGGGAAATACTTACGCTACTATTGTTGCATCACCCTTTCCTCTTCAAGGAAAACCAATGCAAGCTCAAGACGTAGCAGACACCCCCAAGGACAACGATGATGGCACTAATAGTGGGGACGACACCCCCAGGAGAGATAGTAACAAGCCCGGCAAGGAGCTGCCCAAACGCCGGAAGCAACGCTGTAGATCCAAGGGTCGCCGAGGTAAGGAAAGCAACACAGGCATCGGAGACAATGACACCCCGAACAATGCGGAGGAACTCGGCGACCCCGCCCCCGAGGAACATCCCAACAACTCAGAAGGGCATGGGGCTCAGTATAACCCCGAGGACCCCAACGAATTCGAAGTTAGCAACTACATGCCTCTCTCCGAAGAGGAGGTTAGCCTCGAAGCCAAAGACTTCATCGTTCCGGAGGATCCATTGGACCAAGAGCGGTTCAAGCAACAACTCATAGCCACCACACAAAGCTTGAAGAAGAAGCAACTACAGTTGAAGGCCGAGAAAAACACCCTTAACGATAGATGGACAAAAGTCTTGGCAACCGAAGAGGGGTACGACTACCAACAACAAACGAGAAGCTACCCAAAGCGGAAGCTGTTGCCACAGTTTGATGACGAGGCCCTTCCACCCATGCCACCAAGATACACATAGGCAGACCAGCCCGATCGCCCCCCTCGAGGAAGGGACAAGCCAGGTGGAGAGACCGAATACCCACCCACTCCCCCTCGCCGTAAAGGAAAGGAGGCGGCACATCCAGAATACTAATATGATCTCTGTCACGACCTAGTCATTAGGGCAGGACACACAAGATCCATTTATGGATCTCAATATTACGCCCCTGCTAGAAGGGACGGATACCAAACTTGGCGTGACCGAAATGATAGAGTCCGGGAGAAGCATCGGGCTGACATGGCAGCCGATCTCCGACACGATGTAGCCCGGGTCAGGGGCTCCGCTCATTCGATGTGCTTCATGGATGAGGTAATGCGGCATCAGTTCCTCGAAGGGTTTAAACCCGTAAACATCAAACAATACGATGGGACAATAGACCTGGTGGTATGGGTCGAAGATTTTCTTCTCCACATTCATATGGCTCGAGGAGAAAATCTCCACACCATGAAATACCTACCACTTAATCTCAAGGGACCGGCCAGGCATTGGCTCAATAGCCTCCCTGAAAACTCCATAGGAACCTGGGAAGAACTCGAGGATGCTTTCCGAGCTAACTTTCATGGCACTTATGTCCGGCCTCCGGATGCCGGTGACCTGAGCCACGTGGTCCAACATCCCGAAGAATCAGTCCGACAATTTTGGAACCGGTTTTTGACCAAAAATAACAAAATCGTCAACTCCCAAACACTGAAGCTATAGCCGCATTCAAACATAGTATCCGGTATGATTGGCTCGTACGCCAACTAGGCCAAGTTAAGTCGAGGACGATGTCGGCACCCACCTCTCTCATGACCCGCTTTTGTGCGGGAGAGGATAACTGGTTGGCTCTCATAAGCACCATCCCCGAAGACCCCGGTGAAGGAAATATGCCCTAGAGTCAATAATAAAGTTGTTATTTGTATTTTCTTATATCATGATAAATGTTTATTATTCATGCTAGAATTGTATTAACCGGGAACTCAGTACATGTGTGAATACATAGACAAAACAAAGTGTCCCTAGTATGCCTCTACTTGACTAGCTCGTTAATCAAAGATGGTTATGTTTCCTAACCATAGACATGTGTTGTCATTTGATGAACGGGATCACATCATTAGAGAATGATGTGATGGACAAGACCCATCCGTTAGCTTAGCATAATGATCGATAAGTTTTATTGCTATTGCTTTCTTCATGACTTATACATGTTCCTCTGACTATGAGATTATGCAACTCACGAATACCGGAGGAAAACCTTGTGTGCTATCGAACGTCACAACGTAACTGGATGATTATAAAGATGCTCTACAGGTGTCTCCAAAGGTGTTTGTTGGGTTGGCATAGATCAATAATAGGATTTGTCACTCCGTGTATCGGAGAGGTATCTCTGGGCCCTCTCGGTAATGCTCATCACTATAAGCCTTGCAAGCAATGTGACTAAAGAGTTAGTTGCGGCATGAAGCATTACAGAACGAGTAAACAGACTTACCGGTAACGAGATTCAACTAGGTATGATGATACCTACGATCGAATCTCGGGCAAGTAACATACCGATGACAAAGGGAACAACGCATGTTGTTATACAGTTTGACCGATAAAGATCTTTGTAGAATATGTAGGAGCCAATACGAGCATCCAGGTTTCAATATTGGTTATTTATCGGAGATGTGTCTGGATCATGTCTTCATAGTTCTAGAACCCGTAGGATCCGCACGCTTAACGTTCGATGATGATATGTATTATGAGTTATGAGTTTTGGTGACCAAAGTTTGGTCGGAGTCCCGGATGAGATCACGGATATGACGAGGAGTCTCGAAATGGCAGAGAGGTAAAGATTGATATATTGGAAGGTGGTATGCGGACACCGGAAGGGTTCCGGAGTGTATCGGGTACAAACCGGAGTACCGGAAGTGTTACCGGAACCCCCCGGTGGAAGATATGGGCCATATGGGCCATGGGAAGGAGGCTAACCATACCACAAGGGCTGGTGCCCCTTCCACAAGGGAGGAGGCCGAATTGGACTAGGGAAAGGGGGCGCCATCCCCCTTTCCTTCTCCTACTCCCTCTCCTTTCCCCTTTCCACCTCCGTAAGAAAGAAAGAAAGAGGGGGCCGAATCCTACTAGGAGTGGATTCCTAGTAGGACTCCCCCCTCCCTAGGCGCGCCCCTGGTGGCCGGCCTCCTCTTCCCTCCTTTATATATGGGGTAGGGGACACCCGAAAGGCACAACAGACAATCTCTTAGCCGTGTGCGGTGCCCCCCTCCACGGTTTAACACCTCGGTCATATCGTCGTAGTGCTTAGGCGAAGCCCTGCGCCGGTAACATCATCAACACCGTCACCACACCGTCGTGCTGACAGAACTCTCCTTCGTCCTCAACTGGATCAAGAGCTCGAGGGACGTCATCGTGCTGAACGTGTGCTGAACACAGAGGTGCCGTACTTTCGGTACTTGGATCGGTTGGATCGTGAAGATGTTCGACTACATCAACCGCGTTACTAAACACTTCTGCTTTCGGTCTATGAGGGTACGTGGATACACTCTCCCGTCTTGTTGCCATGCATCTCCTAGATAGATCTTGCGTGATCATAGGAATTTTTTTTGAATTACTACGTTCCCCAACAGTGGCATCTGAGCCAGGTCTATGCGTAGATGTTATATGCACGAGTAGAACACAATGAGCTGTGGGCAATAATAGTCATACTACTTATCACCAACGTCTTAATTTGATTCGACAGTATTGTTGGATGAAGCGGCCCGGACCGACATTACATGACCGCGTTCATGAGACTGGTTCTACCGACGTGCTTTGCACATAGGTGTCTAGCGGGTGTCTGTTTCTCCGACTTTAGTTGAATCGAGTTTGACTACGACCGGTCCTTGTTGAAGGTTAAAACAACACAATTGATGAAAAATCGTTGTGGTTTTGATGCATAGGTAAGAACGATTCTTGCTAGAAGCCCGTAGCAGCCACGTAAAACTTGCAACAACAAAGTAGAGGACTTCTAACTTGTTTTTGCAGGGCTTGTTGTGATGTGATATGGTCAAGACATGATGTGATATAAATTGTTGTATGATATGATCATGTTTTGTAACAGAGTTATCGTCAACTAGCAGGAGCCATATGGTTGTCGCTTTATTGTATGAAATGCAATCGCCATGTAATTCCTTTACTTTATCACTAAGCGGTAGCAATAGTCGTAGAAGCAATAGTTGGCGAGACAACAATGATGCTACGATGGAGATCAAGGTGTCAAGCCAGTGATACTGGAGATCATGACGATGCTTTGGAGATGGAGATCAAAGGCACAAGATGATGATGGCCATATCATGTCACATATTTTGATTGCATGTGATGTTTATCCTTTATGCATCTTATTTTGCTTAGTACGGCGGTAGCATTATAAGATGATCCCTCACTAAATTTCAAGGTATAAGTGTTCTCCCTGAGTATGCACCATTGCTACAGTTCGTCATGCCGAGACACCACGTGATGATCGGGTGTGATAAGCTCTACGTTCACATACAACGGGTGCAAGCCAGTTTTGCACGTGCAAAATACTCGGGTTAAACTTGACAAGCCTAGCATATGCAGATATGGCCTCGGAACACTGAGACCGAAAGGTCGAACGTGAATCATATAGTAGATATGATCAACATAGAGATGTTCACCATTGAAAACCACTCCATCTCACGTGATGATCGAACATGGTTTAGTTGATATGGATCACGTGATCATTTAGATGACTAGAGGGATGTCTATCTAAGTGGGAGTTCTTTAGTAATATGATTAACTGAACTTCAATTTATCATGAACTTAGTCCTGATAGTATTTGCAAATTATGTTGTAGATCAATAGCGCGCCTTGCAGCTTCCCTATGTGTTTTGATATGTTCCTAAAGAAAACTAAGTTGAAAGATGATAGTAGCAATGATGTGTACTGGGTCCGTGATCTGAGGTTTATCCTCATTGCTGCACAAAAAGAATTATGTCCTTGATGCACCACTAGGTTATAGACCTATTGCAGGACCAGATGCAGACGTTATGGATGTTTGGCTAGCTCAATATGATGACTACTTGATAGTTTAATGCACCATACTGTACGGCTTAGAACCGGGACTTCAAAAACGTTTTGAAATGCCACAGAGCATATGAGATGTTCCAAGAGCTGAAATTGGTATTTCAGACTCATGCCTGTGTCAAGAGGTTTGAGACCTACGACAAGTACTTCGCCTAAAAGGATGGAGGAGAATAGCTCAGCTAGTGAGCATGTGCTCAGAATGTCTGGGTACTACAATCACTTGAATCAAGTGGGAGTTAATCTTCCAGATAAGATAGTGATTGACAGAGTTCTCTAGCCACTATTACCAGGTTACTGGAACTTCGTGATGAACTATAAGATGAAAGGGATGACAAAAGCCATTCCCGAGCTCTTCGTGATGCTAAAATCAACGAAGGTAGAAATCAAGAAAAAGCATCAAGTGTTGATGATTAAACAAGATCACTAGTTTCAAGAAAAAGGGCAAAGGGAAAGAAAGGGAACTTCGAGAAGAATGGCAAGCAAGTTGTCACTCCCATGAAGAAGCCCAAAACTGGACCTAAGCCTGAAACTAAGTGCTTCTACTACAAAGGAAATGGTCACTAGAAGCGGAGTTACCCCAAATATTTGGTGGATAAGAAGGATGGCAAAGTGAACAAAGATATATTTGAAATACATATTATTGATGTGTACCTTACTAGTGCTCGTAGTAACCCCTGGGTATTTGATACTTGTTCAGTTGCTAAGATTAGTAACTCGAAACAGGAGTTGCAGAATAAATAGAGACTAGTTGAGGGTGAAGTGACGATGTATGTTGGAAGTGGTTCCAAGATTGATATGATCATCATCACACCCCCCTATACTTTTGGGATTAGAGTTGAACCTAAATAAATGTTATTTGGTGTTTATCCCGAGACAAAGAGACACAACACTTTATCCTGGTTCAGGCCACCTTGCAGTGCAATACCCTACTCCAGCATTTTGGTGGATTGCCTCGGAGGGCTGAGGATGAACTAGTACAGTGGATGAACTGTCCTCAGGAGGTGAGGTGTTCTTGAGCTCGAGAGAGCTCGTGAGGTGGTCAGGTGAGAATGGATCTGATCCCCCTCTACGGTGGTGGCTAAGTCCTATTTATAGTGGCCTTGGTCCTCTTCCAAAATGTTGGCGGGAAGGGATCCCACAATGGCCGGATTTGAAAGGGGACAAGTAGTACAACTTATGCTGACAAAAGTAGTCTTCGCCTGCGAAAAGCCTCTGGTTGTGACGCTGCGGTGGGCTCGGCGATGACCTCCGTCCTGCCGTCTTGGCGGTCTTGGTCTTGTTGCACCATAATGGAAACCTTTGGTTGATTCCTTGGGACTCCATGCCTGTGGCTTGCCTCCCTTGCACCGAAGAGGAAACCTGCGCTCTGCGCCCGCCTAGCGCCCGCCTGGCCTTGGTCGTCATGGCTCACGTCAGCTGAGCCTCGTGCGGTATACCTTGCATAGAACTCTCCGCCTCTCGAGAGCCAGCCTGAGGAGGCCGATCCCCTCGGAGGTCTTGGCGTCGTCCGCCTCGCGAGGCTTGGCCCCTCTCGAGGGTCTTGAGCTGTTGATGTCGAAGCTGGGCCGTACCATGCCATCGATGGAGCCACGTGGTGGGCCACGGGTAGGCAGGGCTGGATACCCCCATATCTAGAATGCCGACATGTTTATTGAATCTCGATCGTAGTGATACATATATTCATAATATTGATGCCAAAAGATGTAAAGTTGATAATGATAGTGCAACATACTTGTAGCACTACCGTTTAGGTCATATTGGTGTAAAGCGCATGAAGAAACTCCATGCTGATGGGCTTTTGGAATCACTTGATTATGAATCATTTGATACTTGTGAATCGTGCCTTATGGGCAAGATGACTAAAACTCCGTTCTTCGGAACAATGGAACGAGCTAATGACTTACTGGAAATAATACATACTGATGTATGTGGTCCGATTAGTGTTGAGGCTCGTGGCAGGTATCATTATTTTTTGACCCTCACAGATGATTTGAGCAGACATGGGTATATCTACTTAATGAAACACAAGTCTCAAACATTTGAAAAGTTCAAAAAAATTCATAGTGAAGTGGAGAATCATTGTACAAAGAAAATAAAGTTTCTACAATGTGATCGGGGAGGTGAATATTTGAGTTACGAGTTTGTCCTTCATTTAAAACAATGTGGAATAGTTTCACAGCTCACGCCACCTGGAACACCACAATGTAAAGGTGTGTCCGAACATCGTAACGGCACTTTATTGGATATGGTGCGATCTATGATGTCTCTTACCGATTTACCACTATCATTTTGGGATTATGCATTAGAGACAACTGCATTCACGTTAAACAGGGCACCGTCAAAATCCGTTGAGATGACACCGTATGAATTGTGGTTTGGCAACAAACCTAAGTTGTCGTTTCTTAAAGTTTGAGGCTGCGATGCTTATGTGAAAAAGCTTCAACCTGATAAGCTCGAGCCCAAATCGGAGAAATGTGTCTTCATAGGATACCCAAAAGAAACTGTTGGGTACACCTTCTATCACAGATCCGAAGGCAAGATATCCGTTGCTAAGAATGGATCCTTTCTAGAGAAGGAGTTTCTCTCGAAAGAAGTGAGTGGGAGGAAAGTAGAACTTGATAAGGTAATTTTACCTTCTCCCGAATTGAAAAGTAGCTCATCACAGAAACCAAATCCAGTGCTTCCTACACCAATTAGTGAAGAAGCTAATGATGATGATCATGAAACTTCAGATCAAGTTACTACCAAACCTCATAGGCCAATCAGACTACCGTCCGCACCAGAGTGGTACGGTAATCCTATTTTGGAACTCATGTTAATAGACCATGATGAACCTACGAACTATGAGGAAGCAATGATGAGCCCATATTGCACGAAATGTCTTGAGGCCATGAAATCTGAGATGGGATCCATGTATGATAACAAAGTGTGGACTTTGGTAGACTTGCCCGATGATCAGCAAGGAATAGAAAATAAATGGATCTTCAAGAGGAAGACAAACGCTGATAGTAGTGTTACTATCTATAAAGCTAGAGTTGTCACAAAAGGTTTTCGACAAGTTCAAGGTGTTGACTACAATGAGATTTTCTCAACTGCAGCGATGCTTAAATCCGTCCGAATCATGTTAGCAATTGCCATATTTTCTGAAATCTGGCAAATGGATGTCAAAACTGCATTCCTTAAATGGATTTCTTACAAAAGAGTTGTATATGATGCAAACAGAAGGTTTTGTCGATCCTAAAGGTACTAACAAGGTGTGCAAGCTCCAGCGATCCATCTATGGATTGGTGCAAGCATCTCGGAGTTGGAATATACGCTTTGATGAGTTGATCAAAGCATATAGTTGTCGGATGTTGGGTTCCGGCAGACCCTTAAGGTTCGAACTCTGGGGTGCGCACGAAGATCTCTCCCCTACCGATCTACGTCCGATCGCCTCGTTAGATATAGGCTGAAAACGATGAACAACACAAGGGACACAAGATTTATACTGGTTCGGGCCACCGTTTAGGTGTAATACCCTACTCCGGTGTGTGGTGTGGTGGATAGCCTCAGGGGCTGATGATGAATAGTACAAGGGAAGAACAGTCTCGCGAGAGGTGTTCTTGAGCTGGTGCGATGAACTGCTTGGGTGAGTTCGATCGCCTCTCTCTCTCTCTCTGGCTAGGGTTCTATCAGATGTTGATCCCCCTTACTCTATGGTGGCTAGCTCTATTTATAGAGGCCCTGGGCCTCTCCCCAAATATTGAGTGGGAAGGGCGCCAACAATGGCCATTTCAAAGGGCAACATCTAGTACAAGTTATCCTGACTAAAGTTGGTCTTCGGCTGCCAAAAGCACTGGCGATGACGCCGTCTTGGGCTCCACGGTGACCTCCATCCCGCCGCTCTGCTGGTCTTGGTCTCGTTGCACTAAAATGGCAACCTTTGCCTGATGCCTCGGTACTCCATGTCTGTGCTTGCCCCCTTTGCACCAAAGAGGAAACAAGGACACTGCGCAGGTCGGCGCCCGCCTGGCCTCGATTGTCATGGCTTGCATCACGAGCACCTCGCGAGGTACCCTGCCTTGATCTCTCCGCTTCCTCGCGAGCCAGCCTGGCGTTGTCATCAATGAGGAAGCCTTGCGTCGTCCGCCCCGCGAGGCCTGGCCCCTCGCGAGGGTCTTGAATCTTGTGCTGATGAAGACGGGCCGTACTGGGCCACCACTTGAGCCACGCCGCAGGCCGTAGGAAGGCAAGTCTGGGGACCCCCATTCCCAGATCGCCGACAGTAGCCTCCGGGCCCAAGGCGCGCTCGGACTTGGCTTAGCGGAGAAGCAAAGGGGCCAGTGCGGAGCGCTGCGGGCCCCATCAGCCTGCGGCCTTGGGCGCCGCGTGGCGGTTGATTGGACATGGGCGTCTTTGCTTCCCCACGCTGCCTTGGCAACTGCTCGACTTGACAAGTCCCTGGATGCAAAAATGGGTCATGATTACCTGAGATCGTGGTGGTTGACGGTTGGCCTCCTCCGGACTATAAGTATGGACGGGCGAGAGCCCCTGTAGTCCATCCCTTCCCGCTACTCCCTTTCTTCTTCTTCCTCTCCTTTGCTCCACCTTACGCCAATGGCGCCGATCCGCCGGTTTTCCACGAAAGAGAAGGGAAAGTCCCCCCGAGAGGGTCCTAACCCACTTCCGCCGAAGAAGCGACCTATCCTCGGCCGTTGCGACATGGTCGCTTGGCAGGGGTCATCACGGCCCTGGTACGAGCAGCCGCTGCCTGGGTTCCCGCTGCCCTTGTACGCCCGAATCGAGGGCCCTGGAGAAGAAGCCACCAAGAGACATCACCGGCACCGCAGGCGACGCCGGTGAGTCATTGCAGTTCGCGTCATCACCCCTGGCGTCCACGCCGAGGGCTCTTCCCGCGAATTCGTGCTTCACGCCGCCATGCCTCCGCGATCTTGGATTCGTCTTCCTCCCTCCTTCGCCTTCGAGATGCCGTCGAGCGGGTCTCTGGAGCTCTGGCTACAGCACGCCGACTGCAGCACCCTTGCAACCGGAGCGGAGGTTGCGGTCGTCGCTCCTGGCAAGGTCTTCATGACCCGGGGCTGTGGCGAGATCGCTCGGGTCTGCCAGACAAGGGGCGCCCTCGTAATTCATCTTGAATACGATGGCGCCTCCTTGATGTTCTTCAAGGTCTTCGACGCAGAAGGCCACCGGCTGGAGTGCTGCCCCAAGAAAGGCAGCCGGGGCACCGGTGTGGCGTGGGACAGGCCGGTCAATCGCCTCCCCAGCAGCCCCTCGGGCAGCAGCGGAGGAGCCAGAGGATCCAGCGACTCCGTCGAGCTTCACGCGACTCCAGAGACAAGCGACGACAGCTACGAGCCCCCAAGCTCGTGTTGCGCCCGGAGCAGGGCAGCTGCGTCAGGCCGTCAACGCAGCTGATCTGGATGGGGTTGGCACCGACGCCCGGCGGCCCACTGTTGATGATGGCGTCTCCTCCGGAGGCGCGCGTAGTTAGCACTCCTTAGGATAGCACCTTTTGTTCCCTGCGAGGAATCGAAATGACACCCCATGGGGGTAAGTAAGGCGCTTGCCATGTCTTTTGTGAATTGTACATCCTTATCATGAATCAATGCGAGATGCGTGCTCTGCCCCAGCTCGGCTCCCCCTTTCTTTCCTCACAAGGGCTTGGTGCTCTACGCTGACAGGTCCCGGTCCCCAGGCAGGCTTCAGCCATCGCTGGTATGCCAGGTCGCGATGGCGTGGTCAAGGCTAGGAGGTGAGCGGCCCAAGGTCCAGTAAGAGCCCCTGAGTCGCGATGCTCAGGAGGTCCCCCTTAGCGCTCAAGCAGCCTCCGCTGGGCGAGAAAGGCAGGCAACGTCACCGCGACAGAGCTTCACTAGTCGTGGGTTTGGTGTTGAGTTGATTTAGCTTTTCTAAAGCGTGACTTATCTCATAGGTTCGGAGTAGTTCTTCGGTGAGGTGCCGGGCCTACGTGCCGGTAGCTGGGGTGTTGTTGGGTCAGTCCCTCGTGAGCTTCTCCCCCCTTCCCTGCAATTTCCTTCATGCTCTACGTCCTCAGGTCCCGGCCCTCGGGCGAGCTCAGCCGCCACTGGTATGACAAGTCGCGATGCCGTGGGTCAAGGCTAGGGGGTGAGGGATGGAGAGCCAGTAAGAGCCCATGAGTCGCGATGCTCAGTCGCCCCCCTTTTAACGTGCGAGCGGATCATACGGGGAATAGGGAGAGGAAGCTCACGACACCCCCCACGTTACTCCTTAAGTGGATCCTGCACACCAATCATGAGGGAAAACAAGGGATGCCGTTACGGTTGCCAGCCAGCCATTGGTTGCTCCGAGGGAGTGATTGGGGCACTAAGGGCCTGGTGAGGTGGCGCTATGCAGGGCTGCCGCGGCCAGAGCTCGACCACTGATGACCCACAAGTATAGGGGATCTATCGTACTCCTTGCGATAAGTAAGAGTGTCGAACCCAACAAGGAGCAGAAGGAAATGATAAGCGGTTTTCAGCAAGGTATTCTCTGCAAGTACTGAAATAAGTGGTAACAGATAGTTTTGTGATAAGATAAATAGTAACCAGTGACAAGTAACAAAAGTAAATAAAGTCCAGCAAGGTGGCCCAATCCTTTTTGTAGCAAAGGACAAGCCTGGACGAACTCTTATAATAGGAAAAGCGCTCCCGAGGACACATGGGAATATCGTCAAGCTAGTTTTCATCACGCTCATATGATTCGCGTTCGGTACTTTGATAATTTGATATGTGGGTGGACCGGTGCTTGGGTACTTCCCTTACTTGGACAAGCATCCCACTTATGATTAACCTCTATTGCAAGCATCCGCAACTACAACAAAAGTATTAAGGTAAACCTAACCATAGCATGAAACATATGGATCCAAATCAGCCCCTTACGAAGAAACGCATAAACTAGGGTTTAAGGTCCTGTCACTCTAGCAACCCATCATCTACTTATTACTTCCCAATGCCTTCCTCTAGGCCCAAACAATGGTGAAGTGTTATGTAGTCGACGTTCACATAACACCACTATAGGTTAGACAACATACATCTTATCAAAATATCGAACGAATACCAAATTCACATGACTACTAATAGCAAGACTTCTCCCTTGTCCTCAGGAACAAACGTAACTACTCACAAAGCATATTCATGTTCATAATCAGAGGGGTAATAATGTGCATATAGGATCTGAACATATGATCTTCAACCAAATAAACCAACTAGCATCAACTACAAGGAGTAATCAAGACTACTAGCAACCTACTAGCACCAATCCCGGACTTGGAGACAAGAATTGGATACAAGATATGAACTAGGGTTTGGAGATGAGATGGTGTTGGTGAAGATGTTGACGGAGATTGCCCTCTCCCGATGAGAGGAGCGTTCGTGATGACGATGGTGATGATTTCCCCCTCCGAAGGGAAGTGTCCCCGGCAGAACAGCTCTGCCGGAGCCCTAGATTGGTTCCGCCAAGGTTCCGCCTCGTGGCGGCGGAGTCTCATCCCGAAAGGTTGCTTGTTATTTTTTCCCATCGAAAGACTTCATATAGGAGAAGACGGGTGTCGGAGAGCCACCAGGGGGCCCACGAGGTAGGGGGCGCGCCCAGGGGGCGCTCCCCACCCTCGTGAGCAGGGTGTGGGCCCCCTGGCCTTCATCTTTGGCGACGATTTTTCTTTATTTATTTTAAGGTATTCCGTGGAGTTTCAGGACTTTTGGAGTTGCGCAGAATAGTCCTTCAATATTTGCTCCTTTTCCAGCCCAGAATTCCAGCTGCCGGCATTCTCCCTCTTCATGTAAACCTTGTAAAACAAGAGAGAATATCCATAAGTATTGTGACATAACGTGAAATAACAACCCATAATGCAATAAATATTGACATAGAAGCATGATGCAAAATGGACGTATCAACTCCCCCAAGCTTAGACCTCGCTTGTCCTCAAGCGAAAAGCCGATAATAATAAATATGTCCTTATGTTTAGAGGCAGAGGCGTCGATCAAAATAAAATACGGACATGCAGGCATCATGATTATTTCATAGCAGCAACATAAAAAGATTTTTGTCATATGATTACTCATGTTCAAGTGATGATCTTTTCACAAAGCCAAAGTATGAATCAGAAACCTTATTGAGCACCAACAGATTATACCCTCAGTCATTGAAGCAATTGCAATTTATCATAACATCGGAAAGAGTCTATGTCAGAGCTTAAAAGCAGGTCCACATACTCAACTATCACCTAGTCCCTCATAATTGCTAGCACTCACACGATACTTGTGGTTGCGGAGTTTTAATCGGACATAGAGAAAGATAGGGGCTTATAGTTTTGCCCCACAACCTTTTACCTCAAGGGTAATGTCAACAATAATAATTCATGCTCCCCCACATCCAATTAAATATATATATATCATGTTCTTTCCAACGTGCTGAGCTTGCCAAAGGATAAAATAAAAAGAAAGGTGAAGATCACCGTGACTCTTGCATAAGGTAAAAGATAATAATAAAAGATAGGCCCTTCGCAGAGGGAAGTAGAGGTTGTCATGCGCGTTTAGGGTTGATGCACAAAATCTTAATGCAAAAGAACGTCACTTTATATTGCCCCTTGTATGTGAACCTTTATTATGCAGTCCGTCGCTTTTATTGCGTCCACAACAAGTTCGTACAAAGATTATTTCTCTGCATTAATAAGTCATGCATATTTAGAGAGCAATTCTTATTGCTTGCACCGATGACAACTTACTTGAAGGATCTTACTCAATCCATAGGTAGATATGGTGGACTCTCATGGCAAAACTGGTTTAAGGGTATTTGGAAGCACAAGTAGTATTTCTACTTGGTGCTGAGAATTTGGCTAGCATGAAGGGGAAAGGCAAGCTCAACACGTTAGAGGATCCATGACAACATACTTTATCTCAGATGTAAGAAAACATAACTCATCATGTTGTCTTCCTTGTCCAACATCAACCCTTTAGCATGTCATATTTTAATGAGTGCTCCCAATCATAAAAGATGTCAATGATAATATATCTATATGTGAAACCTCTCTTTCCTTATTACTTCCTATTAATTGAAATGATGACCAAAGCTATATTTGCCAACTCCCAACAACTTTTAATCATCAAACTCTTTCTATGTGAAGTCATTACTTTCACTAGGATCAATATGAACTCTTTGATTCTTTTTATTCTTTTTCTTCTAATCACCCAAGATCATGGCAAAATACTCAAGCCCTTGACTCAACACTAATCTTTATTATATAGCTCACGGACTCGATTACAGAGAAGGATCATAAAGCAAAACTCGAAACTAGATCATGCCATAACTTTATTCTACTAAATCAAGATACTACTAAAAGGATCGAACTAAGAAAACGGTAAAGATAGGAGTTGTGATGGTGATACGATACCAGGGCACCTCCTCCAAGCTTGGCAGTTGCCAACGGGAGTGCCCATACCCATGTTATTATATCCTCGGAGGTGATGGAGGTGGTGATGAAGACGGTGGATAATCGCACATTGAGCGTAAAAGTTCTTCCAACTTGCGGATAATGCCCTTGAGCCTAGCAATATGATCCTTCAACAAAAATTCTCCTGTGTAAGATACTTGTTCTGTATGCGGGCTAACTCAATCATCTGGAAGGCTTCAATTTCTGTTGGAGTGAAAAGATTAGGTAAAGGTTGAGGGATGTCTTCTTCTTTCACCACCGGAGCTTGAACCTCCATAGCCTTCTTGATCCTTTCATCCTTGTTGATCTCTTCTGGTTCCTCTCCTTTCAACTCTATCTTCAATAGCTAGGCATCCTTGTCTTCGTTGTTGGAGGAGGGAGAAGTCATGGTGCTCTAAATCTGCAACAGAAATAGCTCAAAACGAAAATAGAGGATATTTGCGTGATACGAGAGTCAAAACCTTCTGGAGTGTATATAATAAATTTTTACCGACCAAAATACATATCGTGCAAGGAAACAGAGTCCGGAGGGCACACGAGGTGCTCACGAGGTAGGGGGCGCGCCCAGGGGGTAGGGCGTGCCCTCCACCCTCGTGGAGGCCTCGTGTCCTCCCCGGACTGCTACTTATTTTTCTATTTTTCTAAATATTCCAAAACGGAGAAATATTGCCTTAAAAATTGTTTTGGAGTCGGTTTTCTTACCGTACCACATACCTATTCCTTTTTGGAGTCTGGAACGTTCTGGAAAGTGTCTCTTATGTATTCCTCCGGGGTTACGGTTTCAATAATATTAGTTTCAACATTTATAGGGTTACCTGAGATATAGTGTTTGATCCTTTGACCGTTTACCACCTTCGGATTTGTGCCTGCAAAGTTGTTGATTTTTATGGCACCGGAACGATAGACCTCCTCGATAACGTAGGGACCCTCCCATTTGGAGAGAAGTTTTCCTGCAAAAAATCTTAAACGAGAGTTGTATAGCAATACATAATCACCTACATTAAACTCACGCTTTTGTATCCTTTTGTCATGCCATCTTTTGACTTTTTCCTTAAAGAACTTCGCATTTTCATAAGCTTGGGTTCTCCATTCATCAAGTGAGCTAATATCAAATAACCTCTTCTCACCGGCAAGTTTGAAATCATAGTTGAGCTCTTTAATAGCCCAATATGCCATATGTTCTAATTCGAGAGGTAAGTGACAAGCTTTCCCATAAACCATTTTATACGGAGACATACCCATAGGATTCTTGTATGCAGTTCTATAGGCCCATAATGCATCATCCAGTTTCTTGGACCAATTCTTTCTAGACCTATTCACAGTCTTTTGCAAAATGAATTTGAGCTCTCTGTTGCTCAATTCTACTTGACCACTAGACTGCGGGTGATATGGAGATGCAATTCTATGATTAACATCGTATTTAGCAAGCATCTTACGGAAAGCACCATGAATAAAGTGTGAACCACCATCAGTCATAAGATATCTAGGGACTCCAAACCTCGGAAAAATAACGTCCTTAAGCATTTTAATAGAGGTGTTATGATTAGCACTACTAGTTGGAATGGCTTCTACCCACTTGGTAACATAATCAACAGCAACTAAAATATGAGTATATCCATTAGAGGCAGGAAAAGGTCCCATATAATCAAAGCCCCAAACATCAAATGGTTCAATAACAAGTGAATAGTTCATAGGCATTTCTTGACGTCTACTAATATTACCAATTCTTTGACATTCATCACAAGATAAAACAAACTTATGGGCATCCTTGAAGAGAGTAGGCCAATAAAAGCCGGATTGCAATACCTTATGTGCAGTTCTATCTCCAGCGTGGTGTCCTCCATAAGCTTCGGAGTGACACTTGCGTAGGATCTGTTCCTGTTCATGCTCAGGTACACAACGTCTAATAACACCATCTACTCCTTTATAAAGATGTGGGTCATCCCAAAAGTAATGTCGCAAGTCAAAGAAAAACTTTTTCTTTTGCTGGTATGTGAAGCTAGGTGGTATAAATTTAGCAACAATATAATTAGCATAATCAGCATACCATGGAGTGCTATGAGAAGTACTTATGGCATTTAATTGCTCATCAGGAAAGCTATCATCAATAGGTAGTGGGTCATCAAGAACATTCTCTAGCCTAGACAAGTTGTCTGCAACAGGGTTCTCAGCTCCTTTTCTATCAACAATATGCAAATCAAATTCTTGAAGCAAGAGAACCCATCTAATGAGTCTAGGTTTTGCGTCTTTCTTTTCCATAAGATATTTAATAGCAGCATGATCAGTGTGAATAGTTACTCTAGAATCAACAATATAGGGTCTGAATTAATCACAAGCAAATACAACCGCTAAAAGTTCCTTTTCGGTAGTAGCATAATTTCTTTGAGAATTGTCTAGAGTCTTACTAGCATAATGGATAACATTCAATTTCTTATCAACTCTTTGCCCTAGAACAGCACCTACAACATAATCACTAGCATCACACATAATTTCGAAGGGTAAATTCCAATCAGGTGGCTGAACAACAGGTGCAGAGACTAATGCTTTCTTAAGTATTTCAAATGCTTCTACACAATCATCATCAAATACAAATGGTACATCTTTTTGTAATAAATTAGTCAGAGGTCGAGAGATTTTTGAGAAGTCCTTAATGAACCTCCTATAAAATCCGGCGTGACCAAGGAAACTTCTTATACCTCTGATGTCCTTGGGACATGGCATCTTTTCAATAGCATCAACCTTGGCTTTATCAACTTCAATACCTCTTTCAGAAAGTTTATGCCCCAAGACAATACCTTCATTCACCATAAAGTGGCACTTTTCCCAATACAAGACAAGATTAGTTTCTTCACGTCTCTACAAAACTCGAGCAAGATTGCTCAAGTAATCATCAAAAGAGGAACCATAGACGGAAAAGTCATCCATGAAAACCTCACAAATTTTCTCACAAAAGTCAGAGAATATAGCCATCATGCATCTTTGAAAGGTAGCAGGTGCATTACATAAACCAAAAGGCATACGTCTATAAGCAAAAGTACCAAAAGGACATGTAAAAGTAGTCTTTGATTGATCCTTAGCCGACACAGGTATTTGAGAAAAACCAGAATAACCATCTAGAAAGCAATAATGTGTATGTTTGCATAATCTTTCTAGCATTTGATCAATAAAAGGTAAGGGGTAATGATCTTTCTTAGTAGCCTTATTTAACTTGCGGAAATCAATTACCATCCTATAACCTGTGATAATTCTTTGCGGAATCAATTCATCTTTATCATTAGGGACAACAGTAATACCTCCCTTCTTAGGGACACAATGGACAGGACTTACCCACTGACTATCAGCAACGGGATAAATTATACCTGCCTCCAGAAGCTTGAGTATTTCTTTTCTTACCACTTCTTTCATTTTAGGATTCAAACGTCGTTGAGGATCACGAACTGGTTTGGCATCAGCTTCCAAATTTATTTTATGTTGACATAGAGTGGGACTGATGCCCTTAAGATCATCCAGAGTATATCCAATAGCGGCACGGTGCTTTTTCAGAGTTTTCAATAATCTTTCTTCTTCATGCTCTGAAAGGTTAGCACTAATAATAACAGGATATATTTTCTTTTCATCAAGATAAGCATATTTAAGATTATCAGGCAACGGTTTAAGCTCAAACACGGGATCACCCTTGGGTGGAGGAGGATCCCCTAGGATTTCAACAGGCAAATTGTGTTGCAGAATAGGTTCCTGTTTAAAGAATACTTCATCTATTTCCCTTCTTTCATTCATGAACATATCATTTTCATGGTCTAGCAAATAGTGTTCTAAAGGATCACTAGGAGGTACAGCAATAGAAGCAAGACCAATAATTTCATCCTTACTAGGCAATTCTTCCTCACGATGTTGTTTACTAAATTTAGAGAAATTAAACTCATGAACCATATCATCCAAGCCAACAGTAACAACATTCTTTTCGCAATCTATTTAGCATTAACAGTATGCAAGAAGGGTCTACCAAATATAATGGGACAAAAGCTATCTTGTGGAGAACCAAGAACAAGAAAATCAGCGGGATATTTGGTTTTCCCACACAAGACTTCAACATCTCTAACAATTCCCATTGGAGATATAGTATCTCTATTGGCAAGTTTAATTGTAACATCAATTTCCTCTAACTCAGCAGGTGCAATCTCATGCATAATTTCTTTGTATAAGCCAATGGGTATAACACTAGCACTAGCACCCATATCACATAAGCCATGATAACAATGATCTCCTATTTTAACAGAAATAACAGGCACGCCTACCACAGGTCTATGTTTATCTCTATCACAGGGTTTAGCAATTCTAGCAGTTTCACCAGTGAATTGAATAACATGCCCATCAATATTATCAGACAAGAGATCTTTAACAATAGCAATATTGGGTTCTACTTTGACTTGCTCAGGAGGTGTATAAGTCCTAGTATTGCTTTTACGAACAACAGTTGAAGCTTTAGCATGATCCTTCATTCTAACAGGGAAAGGGGGTTTCTCAACATAAGAAGTAGGAACAATAGGATCATTATAAGTGACAATCTTTTCTTCAACTTTAATAGGTGCAGCTACTTTTACTTCTATGGGAGGATGATATTTAAACCACTTCTCCTTGGGGAGATCAACATAAGTAGCAAAAGATTCACAGAAAGAAGCTACTATCTCAGAGTCAAGTCCATATTTAGTGCTAAACTTACGGAAAATATCGGTATCCATAAAAGATTTAACACAATCAAACTTAGGTGTCATACCTGACTCCTTACCTTCGTCGAGGTCCCAATCTTCAGAGTTGCGTTTAATTCTATCCAATAAATTCCATCCAAATTCAATAGACTTCATCATAAAAGAGCCAGCACAAGAAGTATCGAGCATGGTGCGATTGTTATCAGAAAGCCGAGCATAAAAATTCTGCAGAATTGTCAATTTTGAGAGCTCATGATTGGGGCATGAATATAACATTGATTTAAGCCTCCCCCAAGCTTGAGCGATGCTTTCTCCTTCGCGAGGCCAAAAATTATATATATAATTGCGATCACGATGAACAAGATGCATAGGGTAATACTTTTGATGAAATTCCAATTTCAATCTTTTATAGTTCCATGATCTCGTATCATCACATAGCCTATACCATGTCAATGCGTCTCCCTCCAAAGATAAAGGGAAAGCCTTCCTCTTAACAACATCATCGGGTATACCTGCAAGCTTAAATAGTCCACAAATATCATCCACAAAGCGTAGATGTTCGTCAGGATGCTTTGTTCCATCTCCTGCGAAAGTGTTAGCTAGCAGTTTTTCCATCATACCCGAAGGAATCTGAAAAGCAGTTACATTTTCAATAGGTTCAGTAGGTTGAGGAGCAACTCTTGGCTCAACCGTACGGGGTGAAGATACCCCGAACAAGCCCCTCAAACAATTACTTTCCATAGTAACAAGTGACAGAAAATTTCAGCACACTAAATAAATTTTTCCTTACCAAATTCCACCTACCAAAGGCGCTTCACTCCCCGGCAACGGCGCCAGAAAAGAGTCTTGATGACCCACAAGTATAGGGGATCTATCGTAGTCCTTTCGATAAGTAAGAGTGTCGAACCCAATGAGGAGCAGAAGGAAATGATAAGCGGTTTTCAGCAAGGTATTCTCTCGAAGTACTGAAATAAGTGGTAACAGATAGTTTTGTGATAAGATAAATAGTAACCAGCAACAAGTAACAAAAGTAAATAAAGTGCAGCAAGGTGGCCCAATCCTTTTTGTAGCAAAGGACAAGCCTGGACAAACTCTTATAATAGGAAAAGCGCTCCCGAGGACACATGGGAATATCGTCAAGCTAGTTTTCATCACGCTCATATGATTCGCGTTCGGTACTTTGATAATTTGATATGTGGGTGGACCGGTGCTTGGGTACTGCCCTTACTTGCACAAGCATCCCACTTATGATTAACCTCTATTGCAAGCATCCGCAACTACAACAAAAGTATTAAGGTAAACCTAACCATAGCATGAAACATATGGATCCAAATCAGCCCCTTACGAAGCAACGCATAAACTAGGGTTTAAGCTTCTGTCACTCTAGCAACCCATCATCTACTTATTACTTCCCAATGCCTTCCTCTAGGCCCAAATAATGGTGAAGTGTTATGTAGTCGACGTTCACATAACACCACTAGAGGTTAGACAACATACATCTTATCAAAATATCGAACGAATACCAAATTCACATGACTACTAATAGCAAGACTTCTCCCTTGTCCTCAGGAACAAACGTAACTACTCACAAAGCATATTCATGTTCATAATCAGAGAGGTAATAATGTGCATATAGGATCTGAACATATGATCTTCCACCAAATAAACCAACTAGCATCAACTACAAGGAGTAATCAACACTACTAGCAACCTACTAGCACCAATCCCGGACTTGGAGACAAGAATTGGATACAAGAGATGAACTAGGGTTTGGAGATGAGATGGTGCTGGTGAAGATGTTGATGGAGATTCCCTCTCCCCGATGAGAGGAGCGTTGGGGATGCGATGGTGATGATTTCCCCCTCCGGAGGGAAGTGTCCCCGGCAGAACAGCTCTACCAGAGCCCTAGATTGGTTCCGCCAAGGTTCCGCCTCGTGGTGGCGGAGTCTCGTCCCGAAAGGTTGCTTGTTATTTTTTCCCATCGAAAGACTTCATATAGGAGAAGACGGGCGTCGGAGAGCCACCAGGGGGCCCACGAGGTAGGGGGGCACCCCCCACCCTCGTGAGCAGGGTGTGGGCCCCCTGGCCTTCATCTTTGGCGGTGATTTTTCTTTATTTATTTTAAGGTATTCTGTGGAGTTTCAGGACTTTTGGAGTTGCGCAGAATAGTCCTTCAATATTTGCTCCTTTTCCAGCCCAGAATTCTAGCTGTCGGCATTCTCCCTCTTCATGTAAACCTTGTAAAACAAGAGAGAATAGCCATAAGTATTGTGACATAATGTGAAATAACAGCCCATAATGCAATAAATATTAACATAGAAGCATGATGCAAAATGGATGTATCAACCACTCAGATTTGTCGGTGTTGCAGGGACGGACCAATGCACAAGCGCAGTGCCAGAGCGAGCGGCTCCAAAGGTAGGTGTCAATCGAGCAGGCAATTATCTCAAGCAGGCTAATCATGAAGGAGCAAATTAACTTAGACAGATGCGGAGAAAGCAAACGCCACTGGGTTAGGCCCAAGCGGCTTGGGGATGATGCAGCCCGAGGGGCGCCCCCAACCAGGTAAGCTGAGAACATAAGCAAAATGGATG
Source organism: Triticum aestivum (assembly GCF_018294505.1). Classification (NCBI taxonomy): domain Eukaryota; kingdom Viridiplantae; phylum Streptophyta; class Magnoliopsida; order Poales; family Poaceae; genus Triticum; species Triticum aestivum. The sequence continues at coordinate 394,297,546 of NC_057798.1, read as the reverse complement.
CATGCCGCAGGGATGGACCCACGCGACCTGGGAATGATGCAGCCCTGTGGGCGCTCCCAGCTGAAACAAAAACTGAAAAGAAGTCACCTGATACTATCGCAGAATGATTGTCGGAGTAGCTGACAATGAGGGTTGAAGGAGCAGATCCTCACGAGCCCTCGGAACTCCGAGCCCCGGGAGACTCGGGAGGTCCGAGCGGCCTGACGAGGTCCATCTCCGTCTCCAACAAGAACGCGCGATGCTTGGCCACCTGAGCTTCCAGAATGCTCCTCATCATGCGCTGGTAGGCTGCAGCCACATTCGGCAAGCCGAAGGGCATGCGAACGTACCTATGTGGTGGGACCGTGCAATGCCCCACGCGCGAAGGCCAGAAGCACTCCTGAGAAGCGACTCGATTGAGCCCTGGGTAGTCGATGCAGATGCGTAGCCCGCCATCCTCACCTGGATGGGGAGTCGCGCTGGGTAGGCGGCGGTTGCCGCGCATGACTCTCGATTCTTCCAACTCCTGAGCGGCCTTGGTGATGAACTCCCGAGGGTTGGGTCCTTCTTTCCTTACGCCTTACTGAGGGAAATGTGCCATGAAGAATGCCTCCAAGTGGTGCCCAAGCGCCTCCCTCGTGATCTTGGCAAGGTCGGTGGCTCCCAAGGAGAGAGCCCCCGAGCCCTGCCCGAGGAGGGCGCTGGGCGTGCCTTCCTATGCGATGGAGGGTGGCGCCCCTTGGACGGGCGCATGTCCTGATGTGGCGCCTCCGGAGGTGCTTGCCTCCTGAGACCTTGATCCAGGTGATGTCTTCTTCTTCTTGGGAGCTGCTCCGGGGAGGTTTCCACTCTTGCTGTTCGGGTCCTCGATCGACGCGACCTGGAAGGCGCGCTCGAGGGAGCACACTGCATCCTTCTCTTCACAAGGGACCGTGATGACCCCACCGCTTCCTGGCATCTTGAGGACGTTGTGGCCATGGTGAGTCACTGCCATGAACTTGTCCAGGGTCGGATACCCGAGGATGGCATTGTATGGCAGGCGAATGTGAGCGACGTCGAAGTCAATGAGCTCGGTGCGGTAGTTGTTGCACTATCCAAAGGTGATAGGAAGGCGGACCTGCCCTATCGGGACAGTGGAACCATCAGTGACTCCTGAGAAAGGCTTGGTTGGCTGAATCTGATCATATGGCACTTGGAGATTGTTGAACGTCTCGACGGACAGAACGTTGAATCCTGCTCCGCCCTCGATGAGGGTCCTGGTGACTTGCACATTGCTGATGACTGGGGAACAGAGCTTTGGGAGGACACCGGCCATCGCCGCGCACTTGAGCTGATCCGCTGAGCTGAACGTGATGGCGCACGCAGACCATCTGAGAGGGCGTGTGGCCTCAAGCTTGGGGAGGACTGCATTCACCTCGCGAGCAAACTGCTTGAAGATGCGCTGTGAGGCTGGGGCCTGAGCGCTGCCCAGGGTGCAAGCGATTGCACGTGGCACCTGGAAGCCCCCAGCCCCCTCGTCCTGATGATGGTCTTCATTCCTTCTTGGTGGTGGTGACAGAGGAGGAAGGCCTACGTTGCCTTGTGGGCGATCCTCACGAGGTTGATCCCTCCAAGCTCCCTCGCGAGGCTGGTCCTGCCAGCAGTCCTCGCGAGGTCGGTCAGGCCACCCTTGGTGAGGGCCACGGTCATCCCATCGTCCTCCACCTCTTGCTCTGCCTTGGCCGTAGCCCCGATCGTTGCGCTCGGGACATCAACCGACGCGGCCTTTTTGCACGGCCCTGAGCTCTTGGTATTCGTTGGTGTTGTGGTGTGGAGATCGTGGTACACACAGTACCGGTTGCCTATGGACGACTCCGGCTGGTCCCTTTCGCGCTTGGTGTCCGGCTCCGCTGCGAGCACAACTGCTCCCTTGCGCTTCACATCTTTGGCCTTGGCTTTCTTCTCTTCTGGGCCCGCTGCCGGGAGCTCAAGAAGGGAGAGGCGTCCCTCCTCAGCCCTTGCGCACTTGGTCGCCAGGTTGAACAGCTCCAGAGACATGCACAGATCTTCATGGATTGCCAGCTCCTCCTTCATCTTGATGTCGCAAACACCATCAGAGAACGCAGAGATAATCGCCTCCTCAATCACCCTGGGAATCTTGAGGCGAGCGTTGTTGAAGCGCTGGATGTACTTCTGCAAGGTCTCTCCAGGCTGTTGCTTGATGCGGCGCAGGTCACCCACGGCCGGCGGGCGGTCGCGGGTGCCCTGGAAGTTGGCGATGAAGCGGGTGCGCATCTCATCCCAGGAGGAGATCGTGCCAGGAGTTAGGGTCAGGAGCCAGGTGCGGGCGTCGTCCTTGAGTGCCATGGGAAACTAGTTCGCCATGGCCTTTCCGTCCCCGTTGGCGGGTTCGATGCCTATTTCATAGAGTTGTAGGAACTCCGTGGTGTCTGCAGTGCCGTTGTAGCGAGGAGGCAGGTCAGGCTTGAACTTGCCTGGCTAGGCGACCCTGCGTAGCTCGGGGGTGAAGGCACGGCAGCCTGCGGTGGCCACCGGAGCCCTCTGCTAATGTTGGGCTTGCTCCTAGGGATTCCCACACGCCGCCACTTGGAGCAGCGCGGGGTCTTGGCATGCTGGCGTAGGGATGCGGTCATGGTGCACCAGTGCTGGGAGCACGCGGGCACCGTCTTGGGGATGAGGGATCTCTTGGCAGCTCCTTTCTTGTCGCGAGGGTGCCGAACGCGGTGGATCTCGCCTTGGGGCCACGCGCTTTGGAGCCAGGGCGCCTCCTTGGGGAGGAGGTGGCGGAGGCACCTCCTGATCTGCGTCTCCTGCGCAGGACGGAGGGCGAGGCAGCGAGAGGGACGACATTGGAGAGCCCCTGCAGCGCTGACAAGCTCAGTGATGCAGGCGAGCAGTCCTCGTATAGGTTGTCGATGGGACGGTAGTGTAGGAGCTCATGCGCCAGGAGCAACGCGACATGCGCGTCCGTGGGGGCGCGTCGGGCGTGGGACGACGAACCGGCTGGAGTTAGCGACGGGGTGGTGGTGCGGCCTTCCTGCCACACCGATGGATGCAGAGACGAGGCCTGCTGCTCGTTCCCCACCGGGCCGGTGGCGGCGTTGGCGGCAGGCGACGGGGAACGACGGGGACACCCGCCGACGGGCGCCGTCTGGGCGACGCGAGCGGCGAGAGCAGCCTGACACTCGGCGCGAGCCCGGCGAGCGTCAGCCATGGACACGACAGAAGATCGAACACAAACAACGGAAGAAAGATTCCAGCGCACCCCTACCTGGCGCGCCAAATGTCGGATGTTGGGTTCCGGCAGACCCTTAAGGTTCGAACTCTGGGGTGCGCACGAAGATCTCTCCCCTGCCGATCTACATCCGATCGCCTTGTGATATCTAGGCTGAAAACGATGAACAACACAAGGGACACAAGATTTATACTGGTTCGGGCCACCGTTGTGGTGTAATACCCTACTCCAGTGTGTGGTGTGGTGGATTGCCTCAGGGGCTGATGATGAACAGTACAAGTGAAGAACAGCCTCGCGAGAGGTGTTCTTGAGCTGGTGCGATGAACTGCTTGGGTGAGTTTGATCGCCTCTCTCTCTCTCTCTCTCTCTCTCTCTCTGGCTAGGGTTCTATCAGATGTTGGATCCCCCTTACTCTGTGGTGGCTAGCTCTATTTATAGAGGCCCTGGGCCTCTCCCCAAATATTGAGCGGGAAGGGAGCCAACAATGGCCATTTCAAAGGGGAACATCTAGTACAAGTTATCCTGACTAAAGTTGGTCTTCGGCTGCCAAAAGCGCTGGCGATGACGCCGTCTTGGGCTCCAAGGTGACCTCCATCCTGCCGCTTCGCTGGTCTTGGTCTCGTTGCACTGAAATGGCAACCTTTGCCTGATGCCTCGGTACTCCACGTCTGTGCTTGCCCCCTTTGCACCAAAGAGGAAACAAGGACACTGCGCAGGCCGACGCCCGCCTGGCCTTGATCATCATGGATTGCATCACGAGCACCTCGCTAGGTACCCTGCCTTGATCTCTCCACCTCCTCGCGAGCCAGCCTAGTGAGGCCGTCCCTGAGGAAGCCTTGCATCGTCCACCCCGTGAGGCCTAGCCCCTCGCGAGGGTCTTGAATCTTGTGCTGATGAAGATGGGACGTACTGGGCCACCACTTGAGCCACGCCGCAGGCAGGCAAGTCTGGGGACCCCCATTCCCAGAACGTCGACAATAGTTTTATACAGACTTGTGGCGAAGCCTGTATTTACAAGAAAGTGAGTGGGAGCACTACAACCTTTCTGATAAGTATATGTGAATAACATACTGTTGATCAGAAATGATGTAGAATTTTCTGGAAAGCATAAAGGAGAATTTGAAAGGAGATTTTCAAAGAAATACCTCGGTGAAGCTACTTACATATTGGGCATCAATATCTATAGAGATAGATCAAGACGCTTGATAAGATTTTTCAATGAGTACATACCTTGACAATATTTTGAAAGAGTTCAAAATGGACCAGTCAAAGAAGGAGTTCTTGCCTGTATTACAAGGTGTAAAGTTGAGTAAGACTCAAAGCCCGACCACGGCAGAAGATAGAAAGAGAATGAAAGGCATTCCCTATGCCTCATTCATAGGTTCTATAAAGTATGCCATACTATGTACCATACCAGTTGTGTGCCTTGCTATGAGTTTGGAAAGGGGGTACGATAGTGATCCAGGAGTGGATCACTGTATAGAGGTCAAAGTTATCCTTAGTTACCTAAGAGGACTAAGGAAGTATTTCTCGGTTATGGAGGTGATAAAGAGTTCGTCGTAAAGAGTTACATTGATGTAAGCTTTACACCAATCCAGATGACTTTGAGTCTCAATCTGGACACATATTGAAAGTGGGAGCAATTCCCTAGAGTAGCTCCATGCACAACATTGTAAACATAGAAAATTTGCAAAATACATACGGCTCTAAATTTAGCAGACCCGTTGGCTGAACTTCTCTCACAAGCAAAACATGATCACATCTTAGTACTCTTTGGGTGTTAATCACATAGCGATGTTGATGCGGAGCATCCCATGATCATCCCCATGGACACATCTACATCCTCTACAACACCACTTGGACCTATGACTCGAGCATGTGCAAGAGCTCTTGAAACCGAGGTGACATCTCTCCTCTCTCAATTCCCTTTCGATTCACATGAGACATGGTTACTACCTCAAACGGAAATGCTATGCATACTCAGGTACCAAGGACTTCACCGTGAAGAAGCTAGGGAGCAAGGAGAACCGGAAGCGGAAGACATACGTGAAGACGGAGAGGAAAAGCGCCAAGGACCAGACTGGTCGGACGATCCGGATGGCGGCCCGGATGATCCGGACAGAGCCCGGACGATCCGGACCCCCATCCGGACGATCCGGCTAATTCGACCGAAGACTACAGAAGCCTCCCCCCTGAAGCCGGATCATCCGGACCCTGTCCTGGATCATCCGGACCCTGCCCGGACGTCCGGACCGCTAGCCGGACATCCGGCCCTGCGCCTCCACCAGCAGAGTCTCCGGATCATCCGGGCCTCCACCCGGACCATCCGGACCAGCCCGGATCATCCGGCTTTGGACCCGGATTATCCGGCCAGCGCCTATGTGCACGTGTTGGGCTGAGCCCGTGTACCCCTTCGACCCCTAGCCTATAAATAGGACTCCTCTTCCTCCTTTTGAGATTTAGCATTGGATTAGCTCATATTTGTGTGAGAGCCTTTGCTCATCCACTTGGGTACTTCTCCTCGGAGATCAGGACCTCTCCGGAGAAGATCCCCAAGCGGATTCAAGACCCCTCTTCAGGGAAGAACATCAAGGCCTCCTCTAGGAGAAGAACAATTCCGTTGTATCCTTTCCCTTTGTTGATTGTGGATCATATGGTACTCTATGTATTCGATGATCTAGCACTTGTGTGATCGATTCCTTGTTGGTTGAGTGATTCCCTCTCGTTTCCCCCCGAGTTTCTCTTTGTGCTTCCGCGTGTTCTTCGTGATTCCCCGTAGGATCCACTCCAAACGTAAAAGATCGACGCTATAGGGTCCCACCCTACATCATATGGTATCATGAGCCACGTTGATCACGTTTTTGGAGCCCCTACCCTTTGTTTTCTAGCTTGATTTTGTTGATTTCGTCCTAAATCCGAAAATCCCCACCAAAAATAGCCCCAAATTTTTGTGATTTGTTAGTTTTGATGATGTTTTGTTGATTTTGATCCGTGGATTCGGTGTGTAACTCGTGGATCTTGCTTTTCCCCACCTTCTCCCCCTTGAAATCCATCCAAAATCCGCGAAATCGTCAAATTTCTCCCCGTTTTCGTGTTCTTCCCGAGCAGTTCCCGAGCGAGATTGACCTGCCCGGATCATCCGGACTCCGACCCGGATCATCCGGACACGCCCGGATCATCCGGCTCCTGGCCCGGATCATCCGACTTCCTCTGCCGAAACTGCAGTTTTGCAGTCCTCCTCCACCACCACCACCACCACCACCTACATACCTCCCCACCCCAACCACCACCACTTACACCTGCCAAACCCCAGCAACACAACCTATGTACTACCATTCGACTTTGGGTTCGAGAATTTGAGTGAGATTTCCGTGTCCTTTTGTGTTTCGGCTATTTAGGCGCGGTGCGACATCAACAACTACCGCTCATTTTCGTCGACTACTCATTTTCGCTACGGACGGTAACTTCGACGACATCTTTGTCATACCTTGCAATTGCATTGATAACCATCATATACCATCTTTTGCGTTGCTTACCCATCGAGACTAGCCATTGAGTATTGCCAGCAACGTGACTTCTGCACATTAGTAAGCATACCCCATATAATACATATAATCGTGGTGCATATCTCGGAATCAACTTGTGTGTCACAAAGTTGTCATCGCATACACAATTGCTATCTTGGTTCGTGAAGAAAAGAGCTCAAAAGAGAAAGAGCCACTCAAGCTTTTAAGCAAAGAGGAAAGATAAGCAAAGAGCTTATGAACAAGAAGCATAGCATCATACAACATTAAGATTGTCATATAAGATCATCTTGGATCATTGCACCGAAATACCATACATATAGCATACTTGGGATAGAGATCATTGCATTTTTGCCTAGTAGGTTGTGCACAAGCTCTGTATCCGCCTATTGTGCAATCGTGCTAGCGTCTCTCTAGTATTGTGCAACAAGAGCATTTTCGTGGATTCCACATTTTGGCTCACTTTTGGTTTGCACAATCCCATTTATCTACTTGCGTGTGTGTTTCCGTGTACCACTACTTGCTTGGTCTACTTGTTACATTTGCGAATTCGCGAATCCTTTTCAACATTTTTGAGTCAAGCTAACAATTGCAATCAATTTTGTACCACCATCCTAACCAAGCTCCACCAAAAGCTTTTACTTGTGTAGGTGTGAGAATCGACAAGGATTGGTACCAATAGTGCTATTTCATTGTCCATATTTGAGTGAACTTGATTCATCTTCAACTTAGGTCAAAGGTACATTGGTATTAGTTCTTCTCCTTCTACCACTCACAATTTTACTTGGTATGATGGATAGGCCAAGTTCTTCTACAAATCCACCTCTCATCGAGAACGGCGACGACATGTCATCATTCGTCACAAAGAGCCACCTCTTTGGTGCTCAAAGGGCGTTACACCAAGAGCAACAAGCTATGAGCGACCGCATCGACAACCTCGCCACCGACTTGCGACTCTCCGAGCAACGTACAAGAGACTACTTCGACGACAAGTTCGACTCTCACAAGCAAGAAAATGATGCAAGAATGGACGAGATCCGCGCCTTGATGAGGAACCGGCATCATTCCACTTCTTCCTCCTCAAGACGGAGCCGCTCGAGTCGACACCCCGATGACACCTTCTCTGGCTCAAGTACACCGTCTTCGACCATTCTTCGACGAGCCGCGCATCAAGACCGTCATGCACCTCGCAACCCGCTACATGACAAGCATTCACAAGAGCAAGACGATGAGCAAGTCCCTCATCATCAATCAAACCAAGTGGCTTTTGCTCAAGCTCAAGAACGGCAACGACTTCGGCGCCAAGAAGAAGAACGAGCGCGTCTACACCAAGAAGAACAAGACGCCGAGGCTCAACGTCTTCAACAACAACAACGAGAAGCGCAAGCGCTTGAGGCGTAACGTGCCCTTCAAGAATCAAGTCGAGCCATCGCCAACCGCAATCGCGAACGGCGCAATCAAGAGGAAGCTCTTCGAGAAGAAATCCAAGAGAGGAACTACCTACCGCGTGTGCAACGTCAAGCTCCACAAGCCCCTCCTCAAGCTCGTCAAGCTCCCCTTCAACCTCAAGTTCAACAAGAGCAGGTTGATCATGGACTTCCTCCGCGCCAAGAGCAACATGAGGATGACTACCCTCCACGCCAAGGACGTCATCATCACCATCGCCAACAACACAATGAAGAGCAACGCTATGGCAAGCTCAAGTTCACAATGCCCAAGTTCAATGGAAGCAATGATCCAGAAGAGTACCTCTCATGGGCATTGAAGGTCGACAAAATCTTTCGTTTGCACAACTATGAGGAAGAGAAGAAGATCGCTATGGCATCACTTGAGTTCCAAGACTATGTGCTCATATGGTGGGAACAAGTCCTTGAACGCCGGGAAGCAAGAGGTGAACCTCCAATCACCACTTGGGCTCAAATGAAGGATGTCATGCGAGCACGTTTTGTGCCAACTTACTACAACCGCAATCTCTTCAAGAAGCTACAACTCCTCAAGCAAGGAACAAAGAGTGTTGAAGAATACTACAAGGAAATGGAGATTGCCATGATTCGAGCCAATGTCACGGAAGATGATGAGCAAACAATGGCACGATTCTTGAATGGACTCAATCATCCCATCAAGAAGACCGCTGACTTCCAACCCTACTCCAACCTCATTGAGCTCGTGCATCAAGCTACAAAGGCGGAACGTCAAGTGCAAGATGACCTCAAGTACGCCAAGTACTCCTACAAGACACACGGCTTCTCCAACAACCAAGCTTCAACAACTACTCCAACTTCGACATCAACCAAGCCTTCTCCAAGCAACGACGACAAGTCAAGTTACAAGAAAACTTCCACAAGTTCAAGTCGTCTTCCTCCTACTACGAGCAACTTCAAGCCGCGTGCTTCATCATCTACTCCAACCGATGAGACCGTCAAGACAAGCTCCTTTAAGTGTTTCACTTGCGGCGGCCGAGGCCACAAGTCCTATGAATGCACCAACAAGCGCACCATGATTCTCAACGACGATGGCACCTACGAATCAATGAGTGAAGATGAAATGGAAGCTATTGAGCAAGTGGCCATGCAACGCCGCGTGAACGAGGATGAAGATGATCAAGTCTTTTGTGATGAAGATATGAGCCCCGCTCTTGTTGTCTCCAAGGTCTTGACACTTCAACATCAATAAGAAGAAGACCAACGATGCCACATCTTCCACACAAAGGCCGGCATCAATGGACGATCCATCAAGGTCATCATCGATGGAGGTAGTTGCCACAACTTGGCAAGCGAAGAACTATGCTCCAAGCTTCAATTGGTCAAGAAGAAGCACCCGCACCCCTACAAGGTTCAATGGCTAAGTGACTCCGGCACTATACGAGTTGAGCATACGGTCCAAGTATCCTTCAAAATAGGTGCATATGAAGACACTCTCAAGTGTGATGTGTTCCCAATGACCGTTTGCCACCTCCTCCTTGGGCGGCCATGGCAATTCGACCGTGGTGTCTTCCACAATGGGCGTACAAACCACTATACCTTCAAGATGAAAGGAAAAGAATATGTCCTACGACCCATGTCTCCTAGTCAAGTGATAGCCGACAAACAAGCCACCAACCATGGAGATAAGAATGAGAAAGTCACCCACCCAAAAGTGAGTGAGAGCCACAAGCCAAATATGAGTGCCTCTTCGCCTAGAGAGAAAAACCTCATCTTATTTGCCAACAAAAGTGAGATAAGAGAAGTGTGTGAGAACCCATCGAGTGTGATGCACTTTGTCCTTGTGTGCAAGGATGGAGAACCAAAAACTAACACTTCTCACGAGCTACCTTTAGTGTTTCAATCTCTTTTGCAGGAATTCCGAGATGTTTTCCCCGATGAGCTACATCCGGGTCTACCTCCACTTCGAGGCATTGAGCATCGAATCGACCTCATCCCCGGAGCGCCACTTCCAAACAAAGCTCCATACCGTGTCAATCCCGAAGAGACAAGGGAAATCCAACGGCAAGTACAACAACTCATCGACAATGGTCATGTACGTGAAAGCTTAAGCCCTTGAACCATTCCCGTTATACTTGTGCCTAAGCCCGATGGAAGTTTCCGCTTGTGTTCCGATTGTAGACCTATAAATGCTATTACCGTTCGCTATAGGCATCCCATTCCTCGCTTAGATGATATGCTTGATGAACTTAGTGGAGCCAACTTTTTCTCAAAAATAGATCTTAAAAGTGGCTATTATCAAATTCGCATTCAAGAAGGTGATGAATGGAAAACTGCTTTCAAAACTAAATTTGGCTTGTATGAGTGGCTAGTCATGCCTATGGGTCTATCGGAAGCTCCCGGTACTTTCGTGCGTCTTATGCATCATGTGCTTAGACCTTACATTGGAGTATTTGTTGTGGTTTACTTTGATGACATTCTTGTGTTTAGCAAAACAATGAAAGACCATATTAATCATGTTAAATCTGTTTTGCAAACCCTTCGCAAGGAAAGCCTTTATGCAAATTTGAAAAAATGCACGTTTGGTGTTGACAAAGTGGTTTTCTTGGGATTTGTTGTCTCTTCAAAAGGTGTTCATGTTGACGAAACTAAAATTGAGGCAATTAAAACTTGGCCCCAACCAACCAATTTGCAACAAGTGCGTAGTTTCCTTGGCCTTGCAGGATTTTATCGCCGATTTGTGAAAAACTTTAGCACAATAGCCGCTCCTTTGCATGCTTTGAGCAAGAAGAATACTCCTTTTGTTTGGGGAAATTTGCAATCAACCGCTTTTGATGAGCTCAAGTCTTTGCTTACTCATGCTCTGATTCTTGCTTTGCCCAATTTTGACAAAACTTTTGAGGTTCATTGTGATGCAAGTGGTACCGGAATTGGCGGAGTTTTGATGCAAGAAAAACGAGCCATTGCTTATTTTAGTGAAAAACTCTCTGGTGCTCAACTTAACTATCCCGTATATGACAAAGAATTGTATGCTTTAGTGCATGTCCTACATGTTTGGGAACATTATCTTAGACCTCATGAATTTGTCATCCATACCGATCATGAAACGCTTAAGTACTTAAAAGGTCAAACTAAATTGAACAAGCGTCATGCAAAATGGAGTGAATTTATCGAATCTTTCCCATATGTGATCAAGTACATTAAGGGTAAGGAAAATGTAGTTGCCGATGCACTTTCTCGCATATGCACGCTCATGACTAAACTTGAGTTGAATGTTATTGGCTTTGAGCACATAAAAGATTTGTATGCTAATGATCCATCTTTTGCATCTCATTATGCTAAATGTTTGACGCATACATCTTGGGAACAATATTACCTCAAGGATGGTTATCTTATGAGAGCTAACAAAATATGCATTCCCGAGTCTTCTCTTCGTTTGCTCCTTTTGCAAGAGGCTCATGGAGGCGGACTCATGGGACATTTTGGACGCGACAAGACGTTCGCCACGCTCTCCAAGAACTACTTTTGGCCCAAGATGTTTCAAGACGTCTCACGCTTCACCACCCGATGCTCTACATGCCGCAAAGCTAAGTCAAAAGCTCAATCTCATGTTCTTTACATGCCTCTTCCTATTCCTTATCAACCTTGGGAAGACATTAGCATGGATTTTGTACTTGGTTTGCCTAGAACTCAAAATGGAAAGGATTCCGTTTTTGTTGTTGTGGATAGATTTTCTAAGATGGCACATTTCATTCCTTGCAACAAGGTAGACGATGCTTCACATATTGCAAATCTCTTTTGTAGGGAAATCTTGCGCCTCCATGGAGTACCAAAGACAATCGTCTCCGACCGCGACGTCAAGTTCTTGAGTTACTTTTGGAAGACTCTATGCGCCAAGCTCGGAATCAAGCTCTTGTTCTCATCCGCATACCATCCTCAAACCGACGGCCAAACGGAGGTGACGAACCGAACACTATCCACTCTACTTCGTGTGTTGATCAAAAAGAACATCAAGGAGTGGGAGGCGTGTCTACCCATCGCCGAGTACGCTTACAACCGTGCAAGACATTCGACCACCGGCAAGTCCCCCTTCGAGGTCGTCTATGGCTTCAACCCATTGTCCCCATTGGACATAGTACCTCTTCCTCTACAAGAGCACACCAACCTCGACGCAAGTGCCCGTGCAAGCTACATCAAGAAGATGCATGAAGATACAAGAAACACAATCGAGCGCCAAGTACAACGACTAGCGTCCAAGCTCAACATCAACAAGCAACCCATGTTATTCAACATCGGAGACCTAGTGTGGATGCACCTTCGCAAGGACCGCTTCCCCAACGAACGCAAGTCCAAGCTTCTCCCTCGAGCCGACGGACCATTCAAGGTGCTAGCACGCTACAACAACAACGCTTACAAGATCGACCTCCCACGCGACAAGTACAACGTGAGCGACATCTTCAACATCTCCGATCTATCCCCGTACCATGGTGATGAAGATTTTGATCCGAGGTCGGATCTTTCACAAGGGGGGGGGGAGATGATGCGGAGCATCCCATGATCATCCCCATGGACACATCTACATCCTCTACAACACCAATTGGACCTATGACTCGAGCACGTGCAAGAGCTCTCGAAACCGAGGTGACATCTCTCCTCTCTCAATTCCCTTTTGATTCACATGAGACATGGTTACTACCTCAAACGGAAATGCTATGCATACTCAGGTACCAAGGACTTCACCGTGAAGAAGCTAGGGAGCAAGGAGAACCGGAAGCGGAAGACATACGTGAAGACGGAGAGGAAAAGCGCCAAGGACCAGACTGGCCGGACGATCCGGGCGGTGGCCCGGATGATCCGGACAGAGCCCGGACGATCCGGACCCCCATCCGGACGATCCGGCTAATTCGACCGAAGACTACAGAAGCCTCCCCCCTGAAGCAGGATCATCCGGACCCCGTCTCGGATCATTCGGACCCTGCCCGGACGTCCGGACCGCCAGCCAGACATCCGGCCCTGCGCCTCCACCAGTCGAGTCTCCGGATCATCCGGGCCTCCACCCGGACCATCCGGACCAGCCCGGATCATCCGGCCAGCGCGTGTGTGCGCGTGTTGGGCTGAGCCCGTGTACCCCTTCGACCCCCTAGCCTATAAATAGGACTCCTCCTCCTCCTTTTGAGATTTAGCATTGGATTAGCTCATATTTGTGTGAGAGCCTTTGCTCATCCACTTGGGTACTTCTCCTCGGAGATCAGGACCTCTCCGGAGAAGATCCCCAAGCGGATTCAAGACCCCTCTTCAGGGAAGAACATCAAGGCCTCCTCTAGGAGAAGAACAATTCCGTTGTATCCTTTCCCTTTGTTGATTGTGGATCATATGGTACTCTATGTATTCGATGATCTAGCACTTGTGTGATCGATTCCTTGTTGGTTGAGTGATTCCCTCTCGTTTTCCCCCGAGTTTCTCTTTGTGCTTCCGCGTGTTCTTTGTGATTCCCCGTAGGATCCACTCCAAACGTGAAAGATCGACGCTATAGGGTCCCACCCTACATCAGATGTGAACTAGATTATTGACTCTAGTAAACCTTTTGGTTGTTGGTCACATGGCGATATGAACTATGGGTGTTAATCACATACAGATGTGAACTATTGGTGTTAAATCACATGGCGACGTGTACTAGATTATTGACTCTAGTGCAAGTGGGAGACTAAAGGAAATATGCCCTAGAGGGAATAATAAAGTTGTTATTTATATTTCCTTATATCATGATAAATGTTTATTATTCATGCTAGAATTGTATTAACCAGAAACTATTTTTATTCACCACATGATATGTGTTTGCTTGGAGCGTCTTGTATGATTTGAGTCTTTTCTTTTTAGTTTACCAAAATCATCCTTGCTGTACACACCTTTTGGGAGAGACACACATGAATCATGATTTATTAGAATACTCTATGTAATTCACTTATATCTTTTGAGCTAGGCAATATTGCTCTAGTACTTCACTTATATCTTTTTAGAGCACGGCGGTGGCTTTATTTTATAGAAATTTATGAAATCTCAAGCTTCACTTATATTATTTTGAGAGTCTTTTAGAACATCATGGTAATTTGCTTTGGTTATAAATTTAGTCCTAATATGATAGGCATCCAAGAGGGACATAATTAAAACTTTCATATAAAGAACATTGAATACTATGAGAAGTTTGATTCTTTATGATTGTTTTGAGGTATGAAGATGGTGATATTAGAGTCATGCTAGTGGAGTAATTGTGAACTTGAGAAATATTTGTTTTGAGGTTTGTGAGTCCCATAGCATGCACGTATGGTGAACTGTTATGTAACGAAGTTGGAGCATGAAGTATTTTTTTATTGTCTTTCTTATGAGTGGCGGTCGGGGATGAGCGATGGTCTTTTCCTACCAATCTATCCCCTAGGAGCATGCGCGTAGTACTTCGTTTTAATGACCAATAGATTTTTGCAATAACTATGTGAGTTCTTTATGACTAATGTTGAGTCCATGGATTATACGCACTCTCACCCTTCCACCATTGCTAGCTTCTCTTGTGTCGCGCAAGTCTCGCCGGTACCATACACCCACCATATACCTTCCTCAAAACAACCACCATACCTACCTATTATGGCATTTCCATAGCCATTCCGAGATATATTGCCATGCAACTTTCCACCGTTCCGTTTATTATGACACGCTTCATCATTGTCATATTGCTTTGCATGATCATGTAGTTGACATCGTATTTGATGCAAAGCCACCTTTCATAATTCTTTCATACATGTCACTCTTGATTCATTGCACATCCTGGTACACCGCCGGAGGCATTCACATAGAGTCATATTTTGTTCTAAGTATCGAGTTGTAATTTTCCGAGTTGCAAGTAAATAGAAGTGTGATGATCATCATTATTAGAGCATTGTCCCATGTGAGAGAAAAAATAAAAAAGGGGGCCAAAGAAACCAAAATAAAAAAGAGGCCAACGAAGCCAAAAAAATTAAGAAAAAAGAAAAAAAGAAAAATGAGAGAAAAAGAGAGAAGGATGAGACTTCAGACTTTACAAAAAAAAGAGGTCAAAGAGCCCACCAAAGAAAAAAAAAGAAGAAGAAAAAGAGAAGAAAGGCCAAAAGAAAAAAAGAAAGGCCCAAAAAAAGAGAAAAAGAAAAAAATGAAATGAGGGAAGAAGAGAGAAGGGACAATGCTACTATCTCTTTTTCCACACTTGTGCTTCAAAGTAGCACCATGATCTTCATGATAGAGAGTCTCCTATTTTGTCACTTTCATATACTAGTGGAAATTTTTCATTATAGAACTTGGCTTGTATATTCCAACGATGGGCTTCCTCAAATCATCCTAGGTCTTCATGAGCAAGCAAGTTGGATGCACACCCACTAGTTTCTTTTTGAGCTTTCAGACACTTATAGCTCTAGTGCATCTGTTGCATGGCAATCCCTACTCAATCACATTGATATCTATTGATGGGCACCTCCATAGTCTATTGATAAGCCTAGTTGATGTGAGACTATCTCCCTCTTTTTATCTTCTCCACAACCACCATATTCTCTTCCACCATAGTGCTATATCCATGGCTCGCGTTCATGTATTGCGTGAAAGTTGAAAAAGTTTGAGAACATCAAAAGTATGAAACAATTGCTTGGCTTGTCATCGGGGTCGTGCATGATTTGAGTATTTTGTGTGATGAAGATGGAGCATAGCCAGACTATATGATTTTGTAGGGATAAGATTTCTTTGGCCATGTTATTTTGAGAAGACATAATTGCCTTGTTAGTATGCTTGAAGTATTCTTGTTTTTATGTCAATATTAAACTTTTGTTTTGAATCTTTTGGATATGAACATTCATGCCACAATAAAGAGAATTACATGGATAAATATGATAGGTAGCATTCCACATCAAAAATTCTATTTTTATCATTTACCTACTCGAGGACGAGCACGAATTAAGCTTGGGGATGCTTGATACGTCTCCAACGTATCTATAATTTTTTATTGTTCCATGCTATTATATTATCTGTTTTGGATGTTTTATATGCATTAATATGCTATTTTATATTATTTTTGGGACTAACCTATTAAGAGCCCAGTGCCAGTTTCTGTTTTTTTGCCTATTTTAGAGTTTCACGGAAAAGGAATACCAAACGGAATAAAACTTTCGTGATGATCTTTCTTGGACTAGAAGTAAACCAGGAGACTTGGAGATGAAGTCGGAGAAGCAACAAGGCGGCCACGAGGGTGGAGGGCGCGCCCAGGGGGGTAGGGCGCGCCCCCCTACCTCGTGGGCCCCTCACAGGTCTCCTGACCTAATTCTTTCTCCCATATATACTCTTATACCCAAAAACCATCAGGGGGAGCCACGAAAACACTTTTCCACTGCCGCAACCTTCTGCACCTATGAGATCCCATCTAGGGGCCTTTTCCGACGTCCTACCGGAGGGGGATTCGATCATGGAGGGCTTCTACATCAACACCATTGCCCTTCCGATGAAGCGTGAGTACCTTACCATAGACCTACGGGTCCATAACTAGTATCTAGATGGCTTCTTCTCTCTCTTTGATTTTCAATACCATATTCTCCTCGATGTTCTTGGAGATCTATTCGATGTAATACTCTTTTGCGGTGTGTTTGTCGAGATCCGACAAATTGTGGATTTTTGATAAGATTATCTATGAATATTATTTGAGTCTCCTCTGAATTCTTATATGCACGATTTGATATCCTTGCAAGTCTCTTCGAATTACCGGTTTAGTTTGGCCTACTAGATTGGTTTTTCTTGCAATGGGGGAAGTGCTTAGCTTTGGGTTCAATCTTGCAGTGACCTTTCCCAGTGACAGTACGGGCAGCAAGGCACGTATTGCATCGTTGCCAGCGAGGATAAAAGATGGGGTTTTCATCATATTGCTTGAGTTAATCCTCTACATCATGTCATCTTACTTAATGCATTACTCTGTTCTTCATAAACTTAATACTCTAGATGTAGGCAGGAGTCAGTCGATGTGTGGAGTAATAGTAGTAGATGACGAATCGTTTCGGTCTACTTGACACGGATGTGATGCCAATGTTCATGATCATTGCCTTAGATATCGTCATAATTATGTGCTCTACTATCAATTGCTCGGCAGTAATTTGTTCACCCATCATCTTATTTGCTATCTTGAGAGAAGCCACTAGTGAAACCTATGGCCCCCGGGTCTCTTTTCCATCATACAAGTTCTCCTTTCCATCATATTAGTTTCCGTTCTACTATTTTGCAATCTTTTACTTTCCGAACTATAAACCAAAAATACCAAAAATATTTACTTTACTGTTTATCTATCTCTATTAGATCTCACTTTTGCAAGTAATCGTGAAGGTATTGACAACCCCTTTATCGGGTTGGGTGCAAGTTTGTTTGATTGTTTGTGAGGTATTCGGTGACTTGTGTGTTGTCTCCTACTAGATTGATACCTTGGTTCTCAAACTGAGGGAAATACTTACTTTCCTTTGCTGCATCACCCTTTCCTCTTCAAGGGAAAAAAGCAACGCAAGCTCAAGAGGTAGCACTGGCTCAGCCATCTGATCCAGCTCCATTAGCTGCTTCATCTGGTTGCTCGGGAGGGGAGGGTGTTCGGGCGCCTGGAACTGTGCCCAGAATAGCTTGTGTTTGAAGTCACCCTCCCGAGCTGCATAGTGCCTCGCCGCATCCGCCTCACTCCTCGGGAGCTCCGCAAATGCGCCTGAGGAACGCTAGACCCGTGTGAACAACGCGAACCTGTTACCTCCAAAGACACTCTGCAGTAAATACAGATTACCATCAGCAATTTGCTTCACTTGGCGGAGCTCTTCTCGGGCGCCCCGCACCTCCATCCTTGCCTCCTGGAACTCCTGGTTTACCTTGGATAGCTCGGAGGACTGGTCCTTATTCTTCTGCTCAAGGTCCTCACATTTAGTGATGGCATCCTTGAGCTCCTGCTGCACTTCGGCCACTCGGGCCTCGTGCTTCCTACTCATAGTTTTCACCGTCTTGAGTTTAGCGGCTGCTTTCTCAGCTGCCGCCTTCTGTTCGGCTGCTTCCTCCTTGGCCTTCTTCAGCTCGTCCTTGAGGCCCTCGACCTTTGCGGCGACAGCTGCAAACATAGTTAAGCATAACTCGCTTAGGAATAATTGTCGGTGTTCTGGAAACGGGGGTCCCCAGACTTGCCTACCTGCGGCCCGCGGCGTGGCTCCACCAGTGGCCCAGTACGGCCCGTCTTCATCAACCAACACTCAAGACCCTCGCGAGGGGCCACGCCTCACGGGGCGGACGACACAAGGCCTCCTCAGAAGCGGCCTCACTAGGCGGGCTCGCGAGGAGGTGGAGAAATCAAGGAAAGAGGTACCTCGCGAGGTTCCCGTGACGCAAGCCATGACGACCAAGGCCAGGCGGGCGCCAGGCGGCCGCCAGTGCATGCAGTGCCCTTGTTTCCCCTTTTGTGCTAAGGGGGCAAGCGCAGGTGCGGAGTACCGAGGCATCAGGCAAAGGTTTCCATATCGGTGCAACAAGACCAAGACTAGTAGGATGGCAGGACAGAGGTCACCATGGAGCCCAAGACGGTGTCACCACCAGCGCCTTTGACAGGCGAAGACCACCTTTAGTCAGGATAGCTTGTACTAGCTGTCCCCTTTCAAATTGGCCGTTGTTGGATCCCTTCCCGCTCAATATTTGGGGAGAGGACCAAGGCCTCTATAAATAGGGCTAGCCACCACAATAGAAGGGATGGATCGATTCCTCCCCGAGCAACCCGCCAAGCACAAGAACACCTCTCCTCGCGAGGCTGTTCTTCCCTTGTACTATTCATCGTCAGCCCAAGAGGCAGTCCACCACACCACACACAGGAGTAGGGTATTACACCACAACAGTGGCCCAAACCTGTATAAATCTTGTGTCTCTTGTGTTGTCAGTTTGTTGAGCTAGCTTAGGGATCGCGGTGAGGCTGAGAGTGAGATTCGGTAGGGGGAAATCTTCGTGTGCACCCCAGTGTTTGAACCTCAAGGGTTTTGTCGGAACCTGATATCCGACATTTGGCGCGCCGGGTAGGGGTGCGCCAAAGTCTTATTTCCGCTGATCCGTGCCCCATCGCTTCATCGCATCCATGTCTGACACCCGCTGAGCCCTCGCCGAGCGTCGGGCTGCTCTCGCTGCTTGCGTCGCCCAGACGGCTCCTATCGGCGGACTTCCCTGTCGTTCTCCGTTGCTGCCACCAACGCCGCCACCGGCCCGGCGGGGAACAAGCAGCAAGCATCCTCGCTGCACCCCTCGGTGCGGCGGGATGGCCGCACCGCCACTCCGTTGCTCACCCCAGCCAGTTCGTCGTCCCACGCTCGTCGCGCCCCCATGGACGTGCAGGCCGCATTGCTCATGGCACGCGAGCTCCTGCGTTACCACCCCATCGACGACCTCTACGAAGAATGGCTCGCTCGCATCACCGAGCTCGTCAGCGCCGCAGGGGGCTCTCCCGAGCCGTCCCTCTCGCTGCCTCGCCCTCCGCCAGGCATGGGCGACGTGGCTCATGGAGCGCCTCCACCACCTCTGCCCCAAGACGGCGCCCTGGCTCCAAGACGCGCCGCCCCTGGACGTGACCCACCGCATCTGGCACCTGCGCGAGAAGAACGAAGCTGTCAAGAAGTCCCTCGGCCTCAAGAAGGCACCCCCGTGCTCCCGGCACCAGCACGACAAGACCGCGTACTGCCTTTGGCAGCGGTGCGCGGGTACCATCAAGAGCAATCTCTGCGTCAGCAAAGGGCCCCGGTGACCACTACAGGTTGCCACGCCTTCACCCCCGAGTTGCGTAGTGTTGCCTGGCCGGGCAAGTTCAAGACGGACCTGCCTCCTCGCTACGATGGCACCCCCGACCCCATGGAGTTCCTACAGCTCTACGAGTTGAGCATCGAGGCAGCCAAGGCGACGAGAAAGTCATGGTGAATTGGTTTCCCATGGCGCTTAAGGATGGTGCCCGCTCGTGGCTCCTGAACCTGCCTCCCGGCTCGATCTCCTCCTGGGACGAGATGCGCAGCTGCTTCATCGCCAACTTCCAGGGTACTCGCGACTGCCCCCCGGCCGCGGGTGACCTGCGCCGCATCAAGCAACAGCCTGGGGAGACCCTGCAGAAATACATACAGCGCTTCAACAACGTCCGCATCAAGATCCCCAAGGTGACGGACGAGGCCATCATCTCAGTGTTCTCTGATGGCGTCCGTGACTTCAAGATGAAGGAGGAGCTCGCCATCCACGAGGAGTTGTGCACATCCCTGGAGCTGTTCAACCTGGCGACCAAGTGCACAAGAGCTGAGGAGGGACGCCTCTCCCTCCTCGAGCTCCAAGCTGCCGACCCAGAAGAAAAGAAGACCAAGGCCAAGGACGTGAAGCGTAAGGGAGTAGCCGTGCTTGCGGCAGAACCAGACACGAAGCGCGACAGGGACCAGCCGGAGTCGTCCAAGGGCAGCCGACCGTTCTGCGCCTACCACAACCTCCACACGCACAACACCAACGATTGCTAGGAGCTCAGGGCCGTTCAAGAAGGACGCTTCGGTCGACGCCCTGAGCGCAATGACCGGGGCTATGACCGAGGAGGAGGACGTGGAGCAGGACGATGGGACGACTGTGGCCCTCGCCAAGAGTGGCGTGACCGACCTCATGAGGATCGCTGGCAGGACCAGCCTCGCAAGGGCGCCTGGAGGGATCAGCCTCGCGAGGACCGCCCGCAGGGTAACGCAGGCCTTCCTCCACTGCCGCCACCGCCAAGAAGGAATGACGACCATCATCAGGACGAGGGGGCTGGGGGCTTCTAGGAGCCACGTGCTATTGCTTGCATCTTGGGTGGAGCTCAGCCCCCAGCCTCTCAGCGTATCTTCAAGCAGTTTGCTCATGAGGTGAACGCAGTCCTCCCCAGGATCGAGGCCACACGCCTGCTCAGGTGGTCCAAGTGCGCCATCACCTTCAGCTCGGCAGATCAACTCAAGTGCGCGGCTATTGCTAGCGTCCTCCCGATGCTCTGTTCCCCAATCATCAACAGTGTGCAAGTCATCAAGACCCTCATCGATGGCGGCGCAGGGCTTAACGTCCTATCCGTTGAGATGTTCGACAACCTTCAAGTGCCATACGATTAGCTCCAGCCTACCAAGCCTTTCTCAGGAGTTACTGACGGTTCCACCACCCCGATAAGGCAGGTCCGCCTCCCTGTCACCTTCGGACAGCGTGACAACTACCGCACCGAGCTCATCGACTTCGACGTCGCCCACATCCACCTGCCGTACAATGCCATCCTCGGGTATCCAGCCCTGGCCAAGTTCATGGCGGTGACCCACCACAGCAACAATGTCCTCAAGATTCCAGGAAGCGGCGGAATCATCACGGTCCCCTGTGAAGAGAGAGATGTGGTGTGCTCCCTCGAGCGTGCCTTCCAAGCTACATCAACCGAGGACCCGGACAACAAGGGCGAGAACCCTCCTAAGGCCATCCCCAAGAAGAAGAAGCAACCTCTCCGCACAAGGCCTCAGGAGGTCGGCATCTCGGGTGGTGTCGTGTCAGTATCAGCGCCCGTGCATGGGGCGCCTCCTTCCATCGCATAGGAAAGCGTGCCCGGCACCCTCCTCGAGCAGGGCTCGGGGGCTCTCTTCTGGAGGGCCTTAGACCTTGACAACATCACGAGGGAGGCACTCGGGCACCACTTGGAGGCGTGCTTCGCGGCACGTTTCCCTCAGGAAGGCACAGGGCGTGGAAAGCCCAACGTTCAGGAGTTCATTGCCAAGAACACTCGGGAGCTTCAGGAAGCAAGGGTTGCGCGTGGTGACCGCCGCCTACCCGGTGCGGCTCCCCATCCAGGCGAAGATGGTTGGCTGCGCATCTGCATCGACATCCCAGGGATCAACCGGGTCGCATCTCAGGAGCGCTTCTGGCCCTCGCGCGTGGGACGCTGCGAGGGTCCACCGCACAGCTACGTTCGCATGCCTTTCGGCCTGCCAAACGCGGCTTCCACCTACCAGCGTCACCTGTGGAGCATCATGTCAGCTCAGGAGGCCAGGCACCACGCGGTCCTAGCAGAGATGGAGACGGTCCTCGGGGAACCACCAGGACCCCCAGAGCCTCCTGAGGCTCAGGGCCCCAGTGGCTCGTGAGGGTCGGCCCCTTCACCGCGCATCTTCAGCTACTCCAACACCCCTTCTACAACGGAATCAGGTGACATCTCCCAAGTTCATTTCAGCTGGGAGCACCCTCAGGGCTGCATTATTCCCAGACTGCGTGGGTCCGTCCCTGCGGCATGTATCCCTTTTATGCTTTATGCTTACCTTGCTGGGGGCGCCCCTCGGGCTGCATCATCCCCAAGCCGCTTGGGTCTGACCCAGTGGCATGTATCTGTTCTGCATTTACCTAAGCTGATTTGCCTTTCATGCCTAATCCACCTGTGATTATCACCTGCTCGATTGCCACCTACCACGGGAACGCCCCTCTCTCATGCAATTTGCTTGCGTGTTAAAAGGGGGGCTCCTGAGCATCGCGACTCAGGAGCTCTTACTGGCTCTCCAACCCTCACCCCTGGCCTTGACCACGACATCGTGACCTGGCATACCAGCGGCGGCTGAGCTCGCTCGAGGGCCGGGACCTGAGGACGCAGAGCATTTGTACCTAACCATCTCGCAGGAACACACAGCTGTCAAAGATCCCAGACCAGGCGCAACCCGCCTTGAGGTAGGTCCTCGTGAGTCCCGCGCTGGCTCATGGGTGCCCATATACACCTCGTCTAGCCCAGTCGTGCAAGCCACATGTCAGGGCGGGGCTGTACACGCCCCGGGGGCTCTCCTCAGAGGGATCCCCCCTCCCACGTACCAGTGGAAGCACCATGCTCCGCGCTGGCTGACAACACTGCCGAGGAGCGGCTATGCCCATACACATACGGAAGCGCTATGCTCTGTGCTAGTGATAAACAACTGAGGGCGACCCCACGGTCGTATCAACCTTAGGGAGTCCAAAGCTTAGTGTCTGGCATCATCGCAACACCTCCCCTCGGGAGTATCATGCGAGGGGGCTGGGCACGGGGGCTGCGCCCGGGTCACGCCCGAGCGTACGCCACCCAGCCAGGTCCTTTGGACCTGGTCCTTGCGCGCCCCTCCCTGAGCGGAGCCAAGGTATGAAGGTCATTTGAACGTCAAGGGGGACTCCTGAGCATCGCGACTTAGGAGCCTAACTGGTCACGTAGCCCCTCACTCCTTGGTCCCGTCCTGATGATCCCGTCAGGGCCAACGACGGTTGAGGTATGCATGGGGCCGGGCTCTGCCGACGTAGAATGCTAGATCCACTCCTACGCTTCCTTCCTATAAGCTATTTGCGTGTCAAGGGGGACTCCCGAGCATCGCGACTCAGGAGCCTAACTGGTCACGTAGCCCCTCACTCTTTGGTCCCATCCTGGTGATCTGGTCGGGGCTAATGGCGGTTGAGGTATGCGTGGGGCCGGGCTCTACCGACGTAGAACATAAAGCAAATAGGAAGAAAACGGCAAAATCTCGAAGCAAATCTCGAAGCAAATATTACAAACCATAATTGTCTTCACAATACCAGACGCAAGTTTAAATGCCTCCACGAGGCATGGTGCACATTGCAGGAATTAAGCAGGAAACAAGCCGTCACCCTTGGATATCTCTACCTCTGACACGGGGCCGACGCCGCTCACGAATTCCTCAAGCGCCTCGACCAAGTAAGGAAGCAGCTGGGCGGGGCCGTCTTTGTTGGTAGCCAATGGCTTCTCCAGGCCCTTCTCATAGAGTGCCTTCAGCGCCACGCGAGACCTCTCCTCGAGGAGTGCGAAGGCCGTGCGGTCCTCAGCCAGGACCTTCGCCTTGGCGTCGAGCTCAGCCTTCTCTGCCCTCACCTTCTGCTCCAGCTTTTCCAGCCGGCCGCACTCAGTGGTCTACGCCTCCGCCAACCGCACCAGCTCGGCGTCGCGGTCCCTGAAGGCGTCCTCCCGAGCCTTCATCCTCTCCTCCTCCGCCTGGTGGCCACGACCTTCTTCGGCGTGCTTGTCGCGCAAATCCTGCAGCTCGGCCTCCAGTGCCTTGCAGCGGTCCTGGGCGGCCGTGGCAGCCCTCAACGCCACCTCGCGAGCAGCCACGGCTTGGGTGGCGGCCTGCTTCTCCTTCTCAGATGCTGCCACAACCCTCCCCAGCGCCACTCGGACAGAGGCGTCAGAGTGAAGCCAGCCGGAAACCAGCTCCAAACGCCCGGCCACCAGATGGGAATCGGTGCCCTAGAGGTCTTCTCGCAGCTGGGCCATCTCAGAAAGGGCACGTTCCAAGACATCGGAGGAGGCAGAAGGACCTGGAACCAGTGGCGCAGCAGAAGGAGGAGGCACAGCGTAACCATGGCTCGGGAGACTGGGGGCTCCTGAGCCTTGGGTACCTCGGCAACAACATTGGGTATCCGCACCTCCAGAGCCAGCAGGGCCATGGGGGCTGATGCCCCACCAGGGCGCTCCTCCAGGCCTCGCGAGGATGACGGGCAGGGGAGGTGCAAACACCGTCGCCTCCCCTCCCCACGGAAGAAGGTACGGCCACAGCAGATGGATCGGCCCCAGATGGCGCCACCGTCTCCTCTTTCTTCTTCTTCGCTACAAGCGGCGGCCTAACCAATCGATGGAGAACGTCAAGTACCAACAGCATAATCAAGAACAACATGGAGCTCGGACACTTACTGGTCTACCACGGATTAGTTCACCCTCCTCTTGCTGAGCTTGAAGCCGAGAGCCTCGTGGCTCGGGGCGCAGCCGCAAGGGCTCCAGGAGCAAGGGAAGGCGCAGCAGAAGGGCTGGAAGCGGCTCCAGGCGGCGTCCGGGCAGAAGCAACCTCTCGGAAGATCAACGCCGACCTTCCCTTCTTCGGGATCGCGGGCGGATCCTCCTCCTCTGGGGTGGTGTCGGCCTCGTCGTTGTCTGGCAAGGTGCGGAGGATGTCGGCCCTGCGCGGGGGAGAGGTCTCCCCCGTCCCCTCGAGGGTCCCCTCCGAGTCGCGTTCCTCATCTTCTTCCTCTCCTCCTCCTTTGCGGGAGTCACCCGAAGACACGTCCACCAGCACCGTAGCCCCCCGGACCACAGGAGGCGCCGCCGGCACCAGGCGGCGTCCGTCAAAGGTGGGCATGGTAGCCACAACCTGCGCCTTGTCCTCGCGGAGGAACAAAGGGACAGGGGCATTCGGCGTATACTCCTAATTGTCCCCGACCAAGAGGCAGAGAGCTGCGGCCAGATCCTCATCAGCCAAGGCCGCCTGATTCAGGCGAAGCTTGTCATCTGCACCCCCAAGCATCCATAAGGGGCGCAAGCACGCCTGGAGCGGAGCCACCCGCTGCGTCAAGAACTCCCTCAGCAGCGTGGCCCCCGTCAGCTTCGTCGCCTTCGCGTTGCCTGACTTCAGGTCAGCATTCATCTTCTCCAGCACCAACTTCGCCCGATCGTCAACAAGCTTCACGCGAGACCACCCTTCATCAGGCTGGGGCATCTCCGTTGGCAGCGCCAACCGGGGGTGGACACACTTGGCATCCATCATGACCCACTTGCTCCGGAAGCTGTCGGCCCTCTTCTCCGCCTTCGAGATTGTGTTGGCCTTGCCGTACGCGACGAAATTGGCGCACACCAAGGTGTGGTCGCCGTTGGTTCGAAGGAGGAAAAAGTGGCGCAGCAAAGCCATGGACGACATCACCCCAACATGTGCCTCGCAGTAGTAGGCGAAAATCGACAAGAGAAGGACGGAGTTGGGATGGAGATGAATGTCACGCCCAATATGCGATACTATCCTAAAGAGACTCGAAGGTCTCACCAAGGATAGAACCACATATTGAAACGCTTTTGCAAGGTGGATATCATTACATCAACATTACATAATAGATGGGGATACATACAAGAGGCATACAATGCCACACGAATACAACATCACAATACATAAGAGCATCATCCGACTACGGATGAAACACAAATAGAAACTCAAACGACATCCACCCTGCTAGCCCAGGCTGCCGACCTGGAACCTATCCCCTAATCGAACATCGCTCTCGCGTCATGATCATCGCATAAACATGTACCTGCAACTGTTGTTATAGTAAACTGTGAGCCACGAGGACTCAGCAATCACATTACCATGGGTATCAAGACTAGCAAAGCTTAAAGCGAATGGAAGGGGTAAAGTGGTGAGGCTGCAGCAGCGACTAAGCAAATATGGTGGCTAACATATGCAAATAAGAGCGAGAAGAGAGCAAGCGGAACGGTCGTGAAGCTAACAATGATCAAGAAGTGATCCTGAACTCCTACTTACGTCAAACATAACCCAAAATCATGTTCACTTCCCGGCCTCCGCCGAAAAGAGACCATCACGGCTACACACACGGTTGATTCGTTTTAATCGGATCTGGTGTCAAGTTATCTACAACCAGACATTAACAAATTCCCATCTGCCGCATAACTGCGGGCACGGCTTTTGAAAGTTTATACCCTGCAGGGGTGTCCCAACTTATCCCATGATAAGCTCTTGCGATCAACGAAGGATATACCTTCTCCCAGGAAGACCCGATCAGACTCGGAATCCCGATTTACAAGACATTTCGACAATGGTAAAACAAGACCAGCAAGACCTCCCGTTGTGCCGACAAATCCCGATAGGAGCTGCACATATCTTGTTCTCGGGCACACCGGATGAGCCAGACGTCGGGCTGGCATAGACCCTGATTGCCCAGGGGGCACCGGACATCGCTCGGTTTGGACCAACACTTAGACAAGCATTGGCCCGGGGGGGGCTAAAATAAAGATGACCCTCGGGTTAATTACTCCCAAGGGAAATGTAGGTGATGGTGAGGCAAATGGTAAAACCAAGGTTGGGCCTTGCTGGAGGAGTTTTATTCAAAGCGAACTGTCAAGGGGGTCCCATAAATCACCCAACCGCGCAAGGAACGCAAAATCCGGGAACATAACACCGGTATGACGGAATTTAGGGCGGCAAGAGTGGAACAAAACACCAGGCATAAGGCCGATCCTTCCACCCTTTACCAAATATATAGATGCATTAATTAAATAAGAGAGATATTGTGATATCCCAACATAATCATGTCCACCATGGAGCAATCTTCAACTTCACCTGCAACTAACAATGCTATAAGAGGGGCTGAGCAAAGCGGTAACATAGCCAAGCAATGGTTGGCTAGGAAGAGTGTCAAAGGTTAGAGGTTCATGGCAATTTGGGAGGCCTGAGGAGCAAAAGATAGGTAATGCAGCATAGCGATAGAACGAAGCAACTAGCATAGCAATGATAGTAGTGAGATCCAGGGTAGCGGTCATCTTGCCTGAAATCCCGCAAGGAAGAAGAACGAGTCCATGAAGAAGATGAAGCCACGAAGACGAACCAAGCGTAGACGAACGAGTCCTCACGATCGCAACGAAACGGAAACTATCGAGAGAAGCACACAACATAGTAAACACACCACACATAGACAAGACATGATGCACAACCAAGCATGATGCAAGACAAGACTACATGAAGCTACTCATGGCAAGAGATGATGCAAACAAGAGCAACACATCAAGGCAAGTTTAAATGAGGCCGGGAACAACATATAACAATCCGGTAAGTCCTCATATGCAATTTCGAAATTGGTCCAGATCTGAATAAACCTTATGTTCAAGTTGTTAAACAGCAAGTTAAGATGCACCAAGATGATCTACACGAGATTCTAGTCAAGTTACATATAAAGTTCATTTAATTCGGAGCTACGGCCTAGAAGATATGAGCAAAACAAGTTAAACATGGCATTGATGCAAAATGCATACAAACATCAAGCAAACACCTAAAAACAAGGATGCAACATGATAATATGACACTACATGCAAAATCAAGCAAGTTTCATATAGAGCACACTCAAAACGGAGCAACGGTTCAACACACACACACTATACAAGTTATAGAAACAATCTGTCCAAAACAGCAACTAGGCATAGTGCAAACATCAAAACAACATGCTACAGCACCTCAACATAAACACAAAAGGCATGGACATGATGTACAGGTAAAACATAACAAAACATGAACACTGAACTATCTCCAGAAATCACTAGAACATGCTCAAACACACATGGCAAGATTGCAAATAATATTAGTTTCAGACTTTGCAGAGATAACATCAGGTTGCAATGTTTAGAGCTATCAAACAGCATGTTACAGGAACTTAACATGGCAAACAAAGGCATGGAATGAATCTACTAATTACATAGAACAAAAGTCCTTTAGTGACCATGAGCCAAAAAGGATCAGAAGATATGATGGCACCCATGTAAACATGGCAAGTTATATGACAGATTCAAACATGGCAGGAACAACGATAAGTAGGCATGTAGATGAGCTTGTACCACTCACTACAAAGCAATACATGGCATGGAAAGGCAACCAACAGTAGGAATACATGTTTATGAAGCTAAGCATGGCAAGAGCAAGTCCATAGGGTGCATGGATCACTAGCAAAACACATGGAAAAACTGAACTTAATGTTAACAGGATGACATCAACATTGTTTAGCAATTTTGGAGCAAGATTACAACAAGCTACAACAGGCTATAAATGCAAACAGGGGCATGGATGGATAGAGCATGACATTTAGAACAAAACATTCTTAGTGAACATCTCCAGATTATGCATAGAATGACTTGTAGCAGCAGGTTTACATAGCATCATGAAATAACAGATTCAGCCTAGCAAAACAGCAACAGCAAGTACACTACTTCATGAGCTCGATTCACTCACCACAAGTCATTGCATGAGAAGATAAGCATAGCATCAGCAATAAGACAAGTTTATGAAACTAACCAAGGCAAGAACAAGCTCATAGCATGCAAGGATCAACTACAACAACCTCGGCAAAATTGAATAACATGTAAACAATCTGCCAGGAAACATTTATAGCAAAAGTAGAGCAAGAAAATGACATGCTAGACTACTCCATAATTCCAAACATGGGCATGAATGGATAGAGAATAACCCCATGTTCAAAACATCCTTAATTAAGTATCTCAAAATATGCTTGGATCTCTCTGTAGCATCAAGTTTACATGGCATAAAAATAACAGCAGAACAGGGACTGAAATCAGCAACATCACGAAGCCTAGTTTGCATGCTTGTTCTAGTCACCACATTGATAAAAAAATACATGGCATACACCCCTGTAAAGATGGCATGATGTAGTTCAAAACACATGTAGACATCAACCTCATAGGATGCACACATCAAACATGGCAAAAATGACAAATGAACATGTTCTCTTAACAGACAGCAGACAACATCATATAGCACTCTTGCAATGATGATTCAGGCATCAAGATGGACTCAAATGAACATAATACAATGGAATGAAATGTAGAGCATCTCACAACGAACATTTTGACATATAACATGCATGAAACGGAGCTACGGAAGCAGAGTTATGATGCGATGAACATGACATGATAATGTCAAAATTCGCAGGGACTTAGTGGAAATCGGGGGTCAACCTTCGAGATCCAGATCTCGCACGGTTTTCGAGGTTCGCTTGAGTTGGAGGAGACGGCGGCAGGAGCAGCGGGGAAGGCGAGGGAGAGCTCCCTCCGGCCGGATCTCGCCAGATCCGGACCGGAGCAGAAGCGGGACGGCGCGGCAGGGCGGAGGGCGCGGCGGGGAGGCGACGCGGAGGCGGGGCGCCGGCCTTCGGGGAGCTGCAGTGGCCGAACCGGCAAGGTCGGGCGGCGCGGGGGGGCGGAGGTCGCGTCTGGGCGGCGGGGAAGGCGGAGCCGGGCGGCGAGGCGCGGGGCACAGCCGGGCGGAGGCGAGCGCCGGCCGGCGTGGG
Source organism: Triticum aestivum (assembly GCF_018294505.1). Taxonomy (NCBI): domain Eukaryota; kingdom Viridiplantae; phylum Streptophyta; class Magnoliopsida; order Poales; family Poaceae; genus Triticum; species Triticum aestivum. The sequence goes on along the minus strand of NC_057798.1, from coordinate 394,267,505 downwards.
AGCCGGCGGCCGTGCGAGGCGCGGTGGCCGACGGCGGCGGAGGCGCAGGCTCCAGCGCGGGGGCGCGGGCCGAACGGGCGGCGGCGGCAGCGGCGCGGGCTCACGCGGGCCCGATTCGGGCCACGCGGGCCGCGGCGGACGGGGGCGGCGCGGAGACAGGTGGCGGGCTCAGATTGGGCTTGGGCGTCGGCGCTGGACGTGTCCGGCGCGGGGTGGACACGTCCGGCGGCAGGAGGAGGAAGAGGCTAGGGTTTGGGGGAGAATTCATCCGCGAAAAAATCCGGGGGGGCACATATTTATAGATTCTGGGAGCTAGGAGAGTCCAAATGAGGAGCGGTTTTCGCACACACGATCGTGATCGAACGGCCGAGATCATGGAGGGGGTTAGGATGGGTTTTGGGCCACTTTGGAGGGGTGTTGGGCTGCAAGACAAAAGAGGCTTTGCGGTTACCCGGTTAACCGTTGGAGTATCAAACGACCTCCAAATGGCACGAAACTTGACAGGCGGTCCACCGGTGCTATACCAAGGCTGCTTGGCAAAACTCGGGCCATTTCGAGACAGTTTAACACCCGCACATGAAAACAAGGTTTGAGAGGGGCGACGGGCGTGCGCGAGAGGTCCGGACTCCGAACGGACAACGGAGAGAACCGGGAGAACCCAAACGGATGCAAGTTTCGAAAAACATGCGGATGAAATGCAGATGATGACATGGCAAAATGCAACACGCAAGCAAATGACATGGCAACGATGACGAATAACTGGCGGACACCTGGCGCATCAAATCCGGGGCGTTACAACACTCCTCCACTAACAAAGATCTCGTCCCGAGATCTTAGGACCGAGACGGAAGAGAAAGAGGAAGAGGTGAAGCAAGAACTCAAGAGAAGAAGCAAAGAATCGTGAGCACTCGAGAAGAAGAAAGGAACGACGAGAATCAAAAGCTCACGGAATCAGATAGGCTATGAAACCATTCCGGTTAGAACGAGATAAGAAACGAATAAGACTGAAAGGATTTAGGCAGAACTCTGACTGAACATGGAAGGAATAGAACAAGAACTTCAGAAGATGGAATGACACTTGACGAGATGATCAATGCAATGCCTCCGAAAGAATTGAAAGAATGGAATGAAAAGAACTTAGAAGGTAGGATTGAATGGAGTTGTTGAGAAAATCAACAACGAAAAGAATAAGCTTGTTGTGGTCTTATAGGTAACATCTCAAGATCATGAGGTGATAACCGGCCACAAACGGAAATGATTGGATAACTGAGAAGAACGAAGAAATGCAAAACTCCAATTCAAAAGAATACGGAGAATTAATTACACTTCGCGATGCAAGAGGAAAAGATATTTGAACTCCACCAACAAAATCTTGATGAACTCTCAAAGAATGAAATAAATCATGAAGAACCACCATGAAGAACTCCGGTACCAAAAGGATGACGAGATAAGATTGAAGGATGAAAGAATAAGATGAGCCTTGCGATGATTCTGATGGGGGTTCCGACGAGATGGCCAAGGAAACTTTGAACTCCGAGAAAGAAAAGATGAAAAACACTTGGAACTAGAATTTATTCATCAAGAACAAACACCGAAGAAAAGGGATTACTAGACGATGATGAAATAAGAATAAGATTTATTGTATGCTTATCCTCAACCAATTTAATGGTTGACGAGCGGATTTGGCATGCAACTTATTCCTCTTGCAAAGGATTGAGAACTGACATATCGCAAACTTGAGAAGGTCTTCATGAACCACTGGTAGGATTGGAAAGAATGAATGAATTAATATGATAATCAAAGAAAAAGAATCTTGAATGAACCACCGTTAGAAATGAAAATGAACGAAGAAAAGAGAAAGAATCGCCGGCAAGAATTAGAAGAACCAATAAGCAAGAGGGGATTTAGATGCAAAAGAACGGGAAGAACTCGAATTGATAAAGAACATTTGAACGAAGCACCGGGATAATTGGATAACGGTAGCTGAAATGTGAGGATGAAGAATTCTTCTAGAATGATTGCCTCTGGTGAAACGAAATAGAAAACAACTCCTGACATACTCCAGATGGGTAAGAAAAGAATATCTAAAAATGGAATAATTCGTGAGGATAACATGAAGCTAGAACCATGAAACTTTGCAAGAACGGACAAGATTTAGAGGAAAAACTCTTCTTCGGTCTTCAAACGACGACGAGAAACACCACCAAAATTACTGAGATACTCTGGTAGAAAGAAAACCAAAAAGGTTGAGCCAACAATGAAAAGAATTTGAAAGTGATCTTGGAGATGGCATCTGACTGATGAAATTCATTCTTACGTCAAACTCTAAAAAGAATTTGGAATAACACCGGGGCAATTAGAAGAGTCAGGTAAGATCCTGGGAAAAGACTTGTGGGTTAGGGCTCACTAAAATAGAACACCACTGGAAAGGGATGTTGAAGAGGTAGATGATGCACCGGAACGATTGAAATATTTGAATGAGGTGACAGCCTCGAATTAATTGGAACACAGAGGAATCTCCTGAGATGTCTTGAGCACTCCAGAAGGATAAACTGGCGAGAGGCACACGAGCAAGGAAAACACTTGAGCCGAGGGAAAGAATATAATCACTACAGAAAAACTTGAATTGAATCCACCGGAAAGAAAAGGAGATGAAGAATGACGAACGAGACGAGAATTCACTGGTTGAGATAATTTACGAAAAACTGAAGAGGTTCTGCACGAATGAAATTGATGCTCGAAAAAGACTCAGACTCCGAGAAGATAAAGGGTGGGAGGGCGGGAAAACAAAGGCACCTGGAAGGGAGAACCAACGAATATCTTGAAGAGGAACACCGGTTGAAATCATTGAGGAAAGGAAGCAAAGACTTTGCACGAGTAGGATGGATACTCAATTACAGACTCCGGCTCTGAGGAGAAAAGGGGTGGGCGGGTGGGAAAAGAAAACAACTGAGGATTGAACTTGGCAATGATGAAGAGGCTCGAGTCGACTTGACGAGAAATGCACCGGATGAAAAGAGCTGAGAAACAACGATCGGAAAACCAACTGTGTGATCCTAAAGAAAATTTGAAGGGGAAGAGGAGTAGTTCAAAACACCTACGTCAAGATTCCTCACCAGTGCGATGAAGGGGCTGAGGAGTAAAAAGAATTCCTACTCTCCGATATAACTAGACTCCGAAAACAGTTTTCTTCTAGACTCAACATCGGCCAAACTACACGATCAATCAAGGGGGCTCCTAGGGTCGGTCGAGGCTCTGATACCAACTTGTCACGCCCAATATGCGATACTATCCTAAAGAGACTCGAATGTCCCACCAATGATAGAACCGCACATTGAAACGCTTTTGCAAGGTGGATATCATTACATCAACATTACGTAATAGATGGGGATACATACAAGAGGCATACAATGCCACACGAATACAACATCACAATACATAAGAGCATCATCCGACTAAGGATGAAACACAAATAGAAACTCAAACGACATCCACCCTGCTAGCCCAGGTTGCCGACCTGGAACCTATCCCCTGATCGAACATCGCTCTCGCGTCATAATCATCGCATAAACCTGTACCTGTAACTGTTGTTGTAGTAAACTGTGAGCCACGAGGACTCAGCAATCCCATTACCATGGGTATCAAGACTAGCAAAGCTTAAAGGGAATGGAAGGGGTAAAGTGGTGAGGTTGCAGCAGCGACTAAGCAAATATGGTGGCTAACATACGCAAATAAGAGCAAGAAGAGAGCAAGCGGAACGGTCGTGAAGCTAGCAATGATCAAGAAGTGATCCTGAACTCCTACTTACGTCAAACATAACCCAAAACTGTGTTCACTTCCCGGACTCCGACGAAAAGAGACCATCACGACTACACACACGGTTGATGCGTTTTAATTCGGATCTGGTGTCAAGTTATCTACAACCAGACATTAACAAATTCCCATCTGCCGCATAACTGCGGGCACGGCTTTCCAAAGTTTATACCCTGCAGGGGTGTCCCAACTTAGCCCATGATAAGCTCTCGCGATCAACGAATGATATACCTTCTCCCAGGAAGACCTGATCAGACTCGGAATCCCGGTTTGCAAGACATTTCGACAATGGTAAAACAAGACCAGCAAGACCTCCCGCTGTGCCGACAAATCCCGATAGGAGCTGCACATATCTCGTTCTCAGGGCACACCGGATGAGCCAGACGTCGGGTTGGCATAGACCCTGATTGCCCAGGGGGCGCCGGACATCGCTCGGTTTGGACCAACACTTAGACAAGCATTGGCCCGGGGGGCTAAAATAAAGATGACCCTCGGGTTAATTACTCCTAGGGAAATGTAGGTGATGGTGAGGCAAATGGTAAAACCAAGGTTGGGCCTTGCTGGAGGAGTTTTATTCAAAGCAAACTGTCAAGGGGGTTCCATAAATCACCCAACCGCGTAAGGAACGCAAAATCCGGAAACATAACACCGGTATGACGGAAACTAGGGCGGCAAGAGTGGAACAAAACACCAGGCATAAGGCCGATCCTTCCACCCTTTACCAAATATATAGATGCATTAAATAAATAAGAGAGATATTGTGATATCCCAACATAATCCTGTCCACCATGGAGCAATCTTCAACTTCACCTGCAACTAACAATGCTATAAGAGGGGCTAAGCAAAGTGGTAACATAGCCAAGCAATGGTTGGCTAGGAAGGGTGTCAAAGGTTAGAGGTTCATGGCAATTTGGGAGGCCTGAGGAGCAAAAGATAGGTAACGCAGCATAGCGATAAAACGAAGCAACTAGCATAGCAATGATAGTAGTGAGATCCAGGGTAGCGGTCATCTTGCATGAAATCCCGCAAGGAAGAAGAACGAGTCCATGAATAAGATGAAGCCACGAAGACGAACCAAGCGTAGACGAACGAGTCCTCACGATCGCAACGAAACGGGAAGTATTGAGAGAAGCACACAACATAGTAAACACACCACACATAGACAAGACATGATGCACAACCAAGCATGATGCAAGACAAGACTACATGAAATTACTCATGGCAAGAGATGATGCATACAAGAACAACACATCAAGGCAAGTTTAAATGAGGCCGGGAACAACATAGAACTAATCCGGTAAGTCCTCATATGCAAGTTTCGAAATTGGTCCAGATCTGAATAAACCTTATGTTCAAGTTGTTAAACAGCAAGTTAAGATGCACCAAGATAATCTACACGAAATTCTAGTCAAGTTACATATAAAGTTCATTTAATTCGGAGCTACGGCCTAGAAGATATGAGCAAAACAAGTTAAACATGGCATTGATGCAAAATGCATACAAACATCAAGCAAACACCTCAAAACAAGGATGCAACATGATAATATGACACTACATGCAAAATCAAGCAAGTTTCATATAGAGCACACTCAAAACGGAGCAACGGTTCAACACACACACACTATACAAGTTATAGCAACAATCTGTCCAAAACAACAACTAGGCATATTGCAAACATCAAAACAACATGCTATAGCACCTCAACATAAAAACAAAAGGCATGGACATGATGTACAGGTAAAGCATAACAAAACATGAACACTGAGCTATCTCCAGAAATCACTAGAACATGCTCAAACACACATGGCAAGATTGCAAATAATATCAGTTTCAGACTTTGCAGAAATAACATCAGGTTGCAATGTTTAGAGCTATCAAACCGCATGTTACAGGAACTTAACATGGCAAACAAAGGCATGGAATGAATCTACTAATTGCATAGAACAAAAGTCCTTTAGTGACCATGAGCCAAAAAGGATCAGAAGATATGATGGCACCCATGTAAACATGGCAAGTTATACGACAGATTCAAACATGGCAGGAACAACGATAAGTAGGCATGTAGATGAGCTTGTACCACTCACTACAGAGCAATACATGGCATGGCAAGGCAACCAACAGTAATAATACATGTTTATGAAGCTAAGCATGGCAAGAGAAAGTCCATAGGGTGCATGGATCACTAGCAAAACACATGGCAAAACTGAACTTAATGTTAACAGGATGACAGCAATATTATTTAGCAACTTTGGAGCAAGATTACAACAAGCTACAGCAGGCTATAAATGCAACCAGGGGCATGGATGGATAGAGCATGACATGTAGAACAAAACATCCTTAGTGAACATCTCCAGATTATGCATAGAATGACTTGTAGCAGCAGGTTTACATAGCATCACGAAATAACAGATTCAGCCTAGCAAAACAGCAACAGCAAGTACACTACTTCACGAGCTCGATTCACTCACCACAAGTCATTGCATGACAAGATAAGCATAGCATCAGCAATAAGACATGTTTATGAAACTAACCAAGGCAAGAACAAGTTCATAGCATGCAAGGATCAACTACAACAACCTTGGCAAAATTGAATAACATGTAAACAATCTGCCAGGAAACATTTTATAGCAAAAGTAGAGCAAGAAAATGACATGCTAGACTACTCCATAATTGCAAACAGGGGCATGAATGGATAGAGAATAACCCCATGTTCAACACATCCTTACTGAAGTATCTCAAAATATGCTTGGATCTCTCTGTAGCATCAAGTTTACATGGCATACAAATAACAGCAGAACAGGGACTGAAATCAGCAACATCACGAAGCCTAGTTTGCATGCTTGTTCTAGTCACCACATTGATCAAAAAAAATACATGGCATACACCCCTGTAAAGATGGCATGATGTAGTTCAAAACACATGTAGACATCAACCTCATAGGATGCACACATCAAACATGGCAAAAATGACAAATGAACATGTTCTGTTAACAGACAGCAGACAACATCATATAGCACTCTTGCAACGATGATTCAGGCATCAAGATGGACTCAAATGAACATAATGCAATGTAATGAAATGTAGAGCATCTCACAACAAACATTTTGAAATATAACACGCATGAAACGGAGCTACGGATGCAAAGTTATGATGCGATGAACATGGCATGATAATGTCAAAATTCTCAGGGACTTGGTGGAAATCGGGGGTCAACCTTCGAGATCCAGATCTCGCACGGTTTCCGAGGTTCACCGGAGTTGGAGGAGACGGCGGCCGGAGCAGCGGGGAAGGCGAGGGAGAGCTCCCTCCGGCCGGATCTCTCTGGATCCGGACCGTAGCGGACGCGGGACGGCGCGGCAGGACGGAGGGCGCGGCGGGGAGGCGACGCGGAGGCGGGGCGCCGGCCTCCGGGGAGCTACGGTGGCTGGATCGGCAAGGTCGGGCGGCACGGGCGGAGGAGATACGGCGGCGGGGCGGAGGTCGCGTCAGGGCGGCGTATGGCGACCGGGGCGGCGGGGAAGGCGGAGCCGGGCGGCGAGGCACGGGGCATGGCTGGGCGGAGGCGAGCGCCGGCCGGCAAGGGAGCCGGTGGCGACGCGCGAGGCGTCATGGCCGACGGTGGCGGAGGCGCGGCTCCGGCGCGGGGCGCGGGCCGAACGGGCGGCGGCGGCGGCGACGCGGGCTCACGCGGGCCCGATTCGGGCCGCGCGGGCCGCGGCGGACGGGGGCGGCGCGGGGGCAGGTGCGGCTCAGATTGGGCGCGGGCGCGGCGCTGAGTGGTCCGGCGCGGGGTGGACACGTCCGGCGGCAGAGAGAAGAGCTAGGGTTTGGGGAGAATTCATCTGTGAAAAAAATCCGGGAGCACATATTTATGATTCTGGGAGCTAGGATAGTCCAAATGAGGAGCGGTGTTTCGCCCACACGATCGTGATCGAACGACTCGAGAGCATGGAGGGGTTAGGATAGTGTTTTGGGCCACTTTGGAGGGGTGTTGGGCTGCAAGACAAAAGAGGCTTTTGCGGTTACTCGGTTAACCGTTGGAGTATCAAACGACCTCCAAATGGCACGAAACTTGACAGGCGGTCTACCGGTGCTATACCAAGGCCGCTTGGAAAAACTCGGGCCATTCCGAGAAAGTTTAACACCCGCACATGAAAACAAGGTCTGAGAGGGGCGACGGGCGCGCGCGAGAGGTCCGGACTCTGAACGGACAACAGAGAGAACCGGGAGAACCCGAACGGATGCAAGTTTCGAAAAACGTGCGGATGAAATGTAGATGATGACATGGCAAAATGCAATACGCAAGCAAATGACATGGCAACTATGACGAATAACTGGCGGACACCTGACGCATCGAATCCGGGGCGTTACAATGAAGGGCATGCAACCTGTAATGGCGGAGGATGGCGTAGAAGAAGTCGGAGAAGGGAGGAACCAGGCCTGCGACGACGGCATTCATGAAGAAGGGGTAGAAAGTGCTCCCCTGAGCCTCCGGCACGACGGAGCCATCCCGAAGTTCGGTATCCCCCTTTTCGTTGCTCTCCACCGCCATCAGCAAGCGCGTGGCCGCGAGATTCTTCTCCGACACATTGGGGGCGTCCAGGGCCGGCGAGTACCAAGCTGGCTGCGCATCAACCTTGGCCTTGCAGGGCGCCATCGCTCGCTGAGAGGGAAGGGATCGAAGAGCATCTGGAGATTACGTAAGCAAGGAGCGAGGAAGGGGATCTCGAGCAAGACGAAGGAAAGCAATGAAGGCAAGCCTTGCCCGCGCCAGCCTTTTTGTCAGTCGGGCAGTTGCCGAGGCAGCGTGGGGAAGTAGAGACGCCCACGTCCAAACAGTCGCCACACGTCAACCAGGGCCGCAGGCTGTTGGGGCCCGTGGCGCTCCGCCCTTGCCCTTTGGCTTCGCCGCTAAGCCAAGTCCGAGCGCGCCTTGGGCCCGGGGGCTACTGTTGGTGTTCTGGGAACGGGGGTCCCTAGACTTGCCTGCCTGTGGCCCGCGGCGTGGCTCCACCAGTGGCCCAATATGGCCCGTCTTCATCAACCAACACTCAAGACCCTCGCGAGGGGCCAAGCCCCGCGGGGCGAACGACACAAGGCCTCCTCAGAAGCGGCCTCACCAGGCGAGCTCGCGAGGAGGCGGAGAGATCAAGGCAAGGGGTACCTCGCGAGGTTCCCGTGACACAAGCCATGACGACCAAGGCCAGGCGGGCGCCAGACGGGCGCCAGCGTGCGCAGTGTTCTCGTTTCCCCTTTGGTGCTAAGGGGGCAAGCGCAGGCACGGAGTACCAAGGCATCAAGCAAAGGTTTCCATATTGGTGCAACAAGACCAAGACTAGCAGGACGGCAGAATGGAGGTCACCGTGGAGCCCAAGACGGTGTCACCACTAGCGCCTTTGACAGGTGAAGACCACCTTTAGTCAGTATAGCTTGTACTAGCTGTCCCCTTTCAAATTGGCCATTGTTGGATCCCTTCCCACTCAATATTTGGGGAGACGACCAGGGCCTCTATAAATAGGGCTAGCCACCATAGTAGAAGGGACGGATCGATTCCTCCCCGAGCAACCCGCCAAGCACAAGAACACCTCTCCTCGCGAGGTTGTTCTTCCCTTGTACTGTTCATCATCAGCCCAAGAGGCAATCCACCACACCACACACAGCAGTGGGGTATTACACCACAACGGTGGCCCGAACCTGTATAAATCTTGTGTCTCTTGTGATGTGAGTTTGTTGAGCTAGCTTAGGGATCGCGGCGAGGCTGAGAGCGAGATTCAGTAGGGGGAAATCTTCGTGTGCACTCTAGTGTTTGAACCTCAAGGATTTTGCCGGAACCCGATATCCGACAATAATCCTGAACACTTTGCTTGACATGAGAACTGTAAAATCTTGATCGGGCTAACCTTGTGCTTTGTCGAACCGCCTGTTGAGAAGGTCGAGCTCCTCATCGGAGCTCTTGAGCTTCTGATTCATCTCATCTAGCCCCGCGGCATTAGTAGCCGCTGCCAAGGATGAGGCCTGCAATACCAAAAGAATCACATCATTTAAAACTCTTGATTCAATGATTTCGATCCTCCGTCTGGATTATCAATCCTAACAGAGTCTCGGGGGCTGCTATATACAAGGACTGCTCAATCTTTGTTAGGCAAATCCGCTCTATGGAAAGAATATTACATAGCTTACCTCGAAGCCCGTTAGGAGGCTGCCAAAGGATTCCTTCAGTCCGCTGTTAAGGAACCGAATACTCTGTAAAATCATGCCCATCAGGGCACGGTGTTCTGCAACGATAGAGGAGTTGTTAACCACCTCCTCCATCACATCCGGCCACCCTGCCGCAGTACGATCATCAGTGTTAGGCGCTGGCGGCGGGGCCCCGGCTCCCCCCTTGGTGGAGGGTGGAATTGACGCCTCTGAGGGCCTTGGGGGCTCCAGATTTGTCTTTTGGGAGGGCTCGAACTGGCCGAGCTCCCCATGTTTGTTCACCAGGAGGGATCCATTCTCCTGGTCTTCGGTGATCGAGGTGTTAGCCTCGGCCATGATCTCGTCACCACCACCTTGATACGTCCATTTTGCATCATGTTTTCCTACTGTTATTTATGTTGTTTTATTGTATAATAATGCTTTTTGGAGTAATTCTAATGCCTTTTCTCTCATAATATGCAAGGTATGCACCAAGGGGGAGAATTCTGGCAGCTGAAAATCTAGACCTGAAAAATCTACGTCAAGCTACCTATTCTGCATAACTCCAAATGAGATGAAACTCCCCGAGGATTTTTTATGGAATATTTAAGGAATATTGGAGCAAATAAGTACCAGAGGAGGGCCACCAGGTGGGAGGCGCACCCTGGTGGGTGCTGCCCTCCTCGTCCCACCTCCGGTGCCCATCTTCTGGTATATAAGTCATTTTCACCTAGAAAAAATAAGGGGAGGACATTCGGGACGAAGCGCCGCCGCCTCGAGGCGGAACTTGGGCAGGAGCACTTTTGCCCTCCGGCGGAGCAATTTCGCCGGGGTAACTTCCCTCTCGGAGGGGGAAATCATCATCATCATCATCATCACCAACAACTCTCCCATCTTGGGGAGGGTTATCTTCATCAACATCTTCACAGCACCAACTCCTCTCAAACCCTAGTTCATCTCTTGCATTCAATCTTTGTATCAAAACTATAGATTGGTGCCCGTGGGTGACTAGTAGTGTTGATTACATCTTGTAGTTGATTACTATATGGTTTATTTGGTGGAAGATTATATGTTCAGATCCATTATGCTATTCAATACCCCTCTGATATTGATCATGTTTATCATTTGTGAGTAGTTGCTTTCATTCTTGAGGTCACGGGAGAAATCATGTTGCAAGTAATCATGTGAACTTGATATGTCTTTGATACTTTGATGTATGTATGTTGTCATTCTCTTAGTGGTGTCATGTGAATGTCGAATACATGACACTTCACCATATTTGGGCCTAAGGTAATGCATTGTGGAGTAGTTATTAGATGGTGGGTTGCATTATTCCGTAAGGGACCATTTGGATCCAAAAGTTAATGTTATGGTTAGAATTTATTCTTAATACTTTTCTCGTAGTTGTGGATGCTTGCGAGAGGGTTAATCATAAGTAGGAGGTTTGTTCAAGTAAGAAAAGCACCTAAGCACCGGTCCACCCACATATCAAATTATCAAACTACCGAACACGAATTAAGCCAACATGATGAAAGTGACTAGATGAAATTCCTGTGTATCCTCAAGAACACTTTGCTTATCATAAGAAACCGTTTCGGACTATCCTTTGCCTCAAAAGGATTGGGCTACCTTGCTGCACTTTTGTTACTACTATTGTTACTTGCTCGTTACAAATTATCTTGCTACCAAACTACTCCGCTACTTACAATTTTAGCACTTGCAGACATTACCTTGCTGAAAACCACTTGTCATTTCCTCCTGCTCCTTGTTGGGTTCGACACTCTTAATTATCGAAAAGGGCTACAATTGACCCCATATACTTGTGGGTCATCACACCTCCCGTGTCCGGGCCAAGAGGGGTCCTTTGTGAAAGCACCTCCCGGGTCTCCCCAATGACCGGGCGAGGCGTAGAGCGCGATGCGGACCCACTCTCCGCCAGTTCGGCCGGCGGAGAATTCCCCTCTGAGGTTTGCTCAGCGGGGTGGGCGCGCGGTGGGCTGCAAATGATACGCGCAGGTGTTATCAACAGAAGATTGATGAACCAGACGCCTGAAGAATATCAGAGTTCATACCTGATACGTCTCCATCGTATCTATATTTTTTTTATTCTTCCATGCTATTATATTATCTGTTTTGGATGTTTTATATGCATTAATATGCTATTTTATATTATTTTTGGGACTAACCGATTAACCTAGAGCCCAGTCCAGTTTTTGTTTTTTCCTTGTTTTCAGTTTTACAGAAAAGGAATATTAAACGGAGACCAAACGGAATAAAACCTTACGATGATTTTTCTTGGACCAGAAGACATCCATGGAGCTTGGAGAGGGGGCCAGAAGAGTCCCGAGGGACTCACAAGCCCTCGGGCCGCGCCCTAGGGGCGCCCCCTAGCTTGTGGGCCCCTCGGGAGTCCTTCAACCCTAATTCTTGCGCTATAAATTCCCAAATATTCCCAAACCAATAGAAGCGTCCACCGAAATACTTTTCCGCTGCCGCAAGCCTCTGTTCCCGTGAGATCCCATCTTGGGGCCTTTTCCTACACCCTGCCGGAGGAGGATTCGATCACGGAGGGCATCTACATCAACTCTATTGCCCTTCTGATGAAGCGTGGGTAGTTTATCACAGACCTACAGGTCCATAGCTAGTAGCTAGATGGCTTCTTCTCTCTCTTTGATCTTCAATACCATGTTCTCCTCGATGTTCTTGGAGTTCTATCCGATTTAATATTATTTTGCGGTGTGTTTGTCGAGATCTGATGAATTGTGGATTTATGATCAGATTATCTATGAATATTATTTGAGTCTCTTTTGAACTCTTCTATGCATGATTAAATACCTTCGTATTTCTCTTTGAAATATCGGTTTGGTTTGGCCGACTAGATTGGTTCTTCTTGCAACGGGAGAGGTGCTTAGTTTGGGTTCAATCTTACGGTGTCCTCACCCAATGACAAAGTAGGGGTAGCGAGGCACGTATTGTATTGTTGCCATCAAGGGTAAAAAGATCGGGTTCTCATCATATTGCTTGAGTTTATCCCTGTACATCATGTCATATTACTTAAGGTGTTACTCCATTCTTATGAACTTAATACTCTAGATGCATGCTGGATAGCGGTCGATGTGTGGAGTAATAGTAGTAGATGTAGGCAGGAGTCGGTCTACTTGACACGGACGTGATGCCTATAATCGTAATCATTGCCTTGGATATCGTCATAACTTTGCGCTTTTCTATCAATTGCTCGATAATAATTTGTTCACCCACCGTATGTTTTGTTTCAAGAGAGAAGGCTCTAGTGAAACCTATGGCCCCCGAGTCTATTTTCCATCATATATTTTCAGATCTATAAACCAAAAAAACCAAAAATACCTTGCTGCAATTTATTTAGATTTACTTTAGTTTGCTCTTTTATTTATCTTTTATACCTATCTCTATTAGATCTCACTCTTGTTCGAGACCGTGAAGGGATTGACAACCCCTTTTTTGCATTGAGTGCAAGTGTTTGTTAGTTTGTGCATGTGCATAGATTGGAGACTTGCTTGTGCCTCCTACTGGATTGATACCTTGGTTCTTAACTAAGGGAAATACATATCTCTACTATGCTGCATCACCCTTTCCTCTTCAAGGGAAAAATCAACACAAGCTCAAGAAGTAGCAGGAAGAATTTCTGGCGTCATTGTCGAGGAGGTTCTACATCAAGCCTACCAAGTACCCATCATAAACTTTCATCTCTTGCATTACATTATTTTCCATTTGCCTCTCGTTTTCCTCTCCCCCACTTCTAAAACATTTTCAGAAAAACACAAAAATATTTGCCTTTTTATTCGCCCTTCTTTCATTTGTCTTTTTGTTTGCCTTTTGTTTGCTCGTGTGCTAGATTGCTTGTTTTGCTTTCATGGATAGTCCTTCTGCCATTGTTAGTACACCTGAAAGTGAGGTTCTCAATTTGAAACAAAGGGAGGAAGAAAATTTAAAAGATGCTTGGTATAGAATTTGCAATGCTCAAAATATATCTACTCGTAAGCACTCTACTACCGTTCTCCTTCGCAATTTTGATGTGGGTATTACTACTTGGTATAGATATGGGCTAGATACCATTACCGGAGGTAATTCCTTGGGGAGTCATACTTTGGATGCTTATAATGCTATGATAGATTTGGTAGGCTCACCATCACTCATGGTTAATGAAACAGTTTTAACTTTGGGACATGTGATGCAAAGGCTTGATATTATTGAGAATAAAATTGCTACCATAGAGCTTATTAAAAACTTGGATAAGAAGATTCATAATCAAATTACTCAATATGGATCAAAGGTAGGAATCACTTTGAAAAATCTAAAGGAAAAAGAACCCATAGTTAATGAGAAGATAGATCAAGGTTATACTAGAGTTGATAAGCTAGAAGATATCATTACCAACTTGGGTTCTGCTTTTGCTTCGTTAAAACTACTCCAAATTTTCCTGCTACTAAAGCTATTAAGTTTATTTATGTTCCTAAAAATAAGAGAGAATCTTCTAGTAAAGGAAACGAGGATCTAAGATGATAAGTGTTCGCCCTAACTTTATTAATATTATTAAGGAACCAATTGATATGATTGAATTTCTTGATTTCTTGCCTAGGAGTGTGATTATTAATAAAACCAAAGAATCTCCTAAGGTTTATAAGTGTGCAATTAAGGAATTTCATACCAAAGATGACAACACCTAGATCTTTGTTTTATGCCTAGCTAGGGGCGTTAAACAATAGCGCTTGTTCAGAGGTAACCCAGTTTTATTTTTATGTTTTTTTGTTTTTGCTACTGTTCTTGAATAAATACACATTATTACCTCTGTAGTAATTGTCTTTTGGTGTTTGAATTAGTGTTTGAGCCGAGTAAGACCTTTGGGATGATCTATGGTGATAGTTGATTTGATCTTGCTAAAAAACAGAAACTTTTGCCTCTAGTAGCAGAATATTTTAAATTCACAGAAGCACGATAAAATACTGATTTTTCTACACAAGAGTGATACAGAAATTTCCTAGGTGTTCCTAAATTTTCAGAATTTTTGGAGTTAGAGAAGTATACGAAGTTTACATATTACTACAAAATGTTCTATTTTTGACAGATTCTGTTTTCTATGTGTTGTTTGCTTATTTTGATGAATCTATGGGTAGTATCGGGGTGTATGAACCATGGAGAAGGTTGAATACAGTAGATATTACACCAATATAAATAAAGAATGAGTTCACAACAGTACCTAAAGTGGTTATTTATTTTATTATACTAATGGATCTCATGAGTTTTTTGTTGAGTTTTGTGTTGTGAAGTTTTCAAGTTTTGGGTAGAGATTTGATTGACTATGGAATAAGGAGTGGCAAGAGCCCAAGCTTGGGGATTCCCAAGGCACCCCAAGGTAATATTCAAGGACAACCAAGTATCTAAGCTTGGGGATGCCCCGGATAGCATCCCTTCTTCCGTCTTTGTTCCATTGGTATATTTACTTGAGGCTATATTTTTATTCACCACATGATTCGGCGTTCTGGGAACCAGGGTACCTAGACCTACCTGCCTATGGCTCAAGGCGAGGCTTCATCAATGGCCTGGTATGACCCAGCTTCAACTGCGATAAGTCAAGACCCTCGCGAGGGGCCAAGCCTCGCGAGGCGGGAGACATCAAGACCTCCCAAGGGAGCGACCTCCTCAGGCGGCCTCCTAAGCGGAGCAGAGAAGCAAGGCTGATACGTCTCCAACGTATCTATAATTTTTGATTGTTCCATGTTGTTATATTATCATTCTTCAATGTTTTACAATCATTTTATATCATTTTTTGGTACTAACCTATTGACATAGTGCCTAGTGCCAGCTGATGTTTTCTGCTTGTTTTTTACATCACAGGAAATCGATACCAAACGGAGTCCAAATGCAACGAAACTTTTTGTGGATTTTTTTGGACCAGAAGACATCCAGTGGGCCAAGAAAGCACCTGAGGGGAGCTCCAAGGGGAGCACAACCCACCAGGGGCACCTAGGGACCCAGGCGCCCCCCGGTGGGTTGTGCCCACCTCGGTGGCCTCCCACACCGCCTCTTTGCTCTATAAATACCCCAATATTCCAGAAACCCTAGGAGAGTCGACAAAAATCAATTCTAGCTACCGCAAGTTCTAGAAACACCAGATCCAATCTAGACACCATCTCGAAGGGGTTCATCATATCCATTGGTGCCTCTTCGTTGATGCGTGAGTAGTTCTTTGTGGATCTACGAGTCCGTAGTTAGTAGCTAGATGGCTTCCTCGCTCTCTTTTGATTATCAATACGATTGTCTCTTGGAGATCCATATGATGTAAACCTTTTTGCGGTGTGTTTTTTGGGATCCGATGAACTTTGAGTTTATGATCAGATCTATGTTTTTATCCATGAAAGTTATTTGAGTCTTCTTTCGATCTTTTATATGCATGATTGATTATAGCCTCGTATTTCTTCTCCGATATTTGGGTTTCTTTGGAGAACTTGATCTATTTATATTGCAATGGGAAGAGGAGCCTTGTGATGGGTTCGATCTTACGGTGCTTGATCCCAGTGATAGAAGGGGAAACGACACATATGTATCGTTGCTATTAAGCATAACAAGATGGGGTGTATTTCTACATAAATAGATCTTGTCTACATCATGTCATCATTCTTATTGCATTACTCTGTTTTCCCATGAACTTAATACACCAGATGCATGCTGGATAGCGGTCGATGTGTGGAGTAATAGTAGTAGATGCAGGCAGGAGTCGATCTACTAATCTTGGACGTGATGCCTATATAATGATCATTGCCTGGATATCGTCATGATTATTTGAAGTTCTATCAATTTCTCAACAGTAATTCTTTTCCCACCATTTGCTATTTTTCTCGAGAGAAGCCACTAGTGAAACCTACGGCCCCCGGGTCTCTTCTCGTCATATTTGCCTTTGCAATCTATTTTCCTTTGCTTTTATTTTCAGATCTATTAAACCAAAAAACCAAAAATACCTTGCTGCAATTTATTATTTTGTGATCTATTTATCCTATCTATCACAACTTTATCACATCTTCTCGCCAATTTGAGGCATTGTTACCCGAAAGGGATTGACAACCCCTTTAACACGTCTGGTTGCGAGTATTTGTTATTTGTGTGCAAGGCTGTTTACATTGTGTTGCTTGGTTCTCCTACTGGTTCTATAACCCTTGGTTAGGGAAATACCTACTGTCGATGTGCTGCATCATCCCTTCCTCTTTGGGGAAATACCGACGTAGTTCAAGCAGGCATCAAAAGGAATTTCTGGCGCCGTTGCCGGTGAGGATCTTCAACATCAACCATGTTCCTAATAATAAATCTCATCTCCTCTCAATTTACATTATTTTCCATTTGCCTCTCGTTTTCCTCTCCCCCACTTCACAAAAATTTGCCGTTTTATTCGCCCTTTTTCTGTTCGTCTTTTCATTTGCCCTTTATGTCCTACTTGGCTTGTGTGTTTGCTTGCTTGGCATAATTGTGTGTTGGTTGAAAATAAAGAACCAAAAATTTATGGATTCTCATCCACTTGCTAATCTTTTTAAAAGATCCAATTATGATGAACCAATTGCTAGTGAGTTGTGTGCACTAGATTATCTTTATGAGGTTTTGCTTGAAATTCGTGAATCTGAAAATTGTGATCAAGTGTTGAAAGAAGAAAATTATAAAGTGATTCATGATAGCTCCTTGAATGAAAAGCATGATTGCAATGATGTTATTATAAATTCTATTAATGTCAATTGTGTTAATGATATGCAAAACCCTAAGCTTGGGACGCTAATTTTACTATGTCTACTACTTGTTGCAATGATCATGATTGGTGTGATTCTTCTTATGATCTTGAAAATTTATTTAAGCCCCATGATGAACATGAGATTGAACATGTTTGCAATAATATTAAAAGTGGGTTTGGAAGAGTGTCAACTTTAGATCCCACATATTTGGAAAATGTTCAATCTTATGAAAAGTGGGTTTGGAGAGGTCATGACTTTAGTTAATGTTAATCCCACTATTTTGGAAGAGTGTCAACCTTGTATGCATATAGATCGTGTTGAAAATATGTATGTGATAGCTATTTTGTTAAATTTGCTTATTATCATACATGTAATTATTATGAGAGAGGAAAATATGGTTGTGAAAATTTTCGTGTTACTAAATTACCTCTCTTCATGTCGAGATTGCAATCGTCTCTTTCTTTTTCCTTGCATATGCTAGTTTTTGCTTGCCTTGATAATTTGTTTGCTTATAAAATGCCTATGCGTAGGAAGTATGTTAGATTCAGATGTGTTTGTCACATGTTTTATGATGCTCTCTTTGTGCTTCAATTCTTCTCTTTTATGTGAACATCATTGAAATCTCAATGCCTAGCTAAAAGGCTTTAAAGAAAAACGCTTTTTGAGAGACAACCAAATATTTTTCCTTGTTGTTTTGCAATAAATAAATCATCTAGCCTCTGGTTAGATGTGTTTTTTTGTTTTAAATTAGTGTTTGGGCCAAGCAAGGCCTTTGGGATGATTTGGGTGAGAGTTAATTTGATCTTGCTGAAAAACAGAAACTTTTGCGCTTACGGAATTATTTTTCATTTTTATCAGAAAAGTGATTTGAGTTGATTCTTTTTGCAGAAGATTGATAAACAAATTATTCACGTCGTTCTAATTTTTCAGAATTTTTTAAGTTACAGAAGTATTCTAAATAGTTAGATTGCTACAGACTGTTCTGTTTTTGACAGATTCTGTTTTCTTTGCTTTTTGTGCTTGTTTTGATGACTCTATGGTTTTCTTTGAAGAGTTTTTGCCATAGAAAACTTGGAATACAGTAGATATAATTCAAAAATAAAATATGAATGAGTTTGCAACAGTACTTATGTAGTGGTTTGCTTTCTTATACTAACGGATCTCACGAAGGTTTTGTTGAGTTTTGTGTGATTGAAGTTTTCAAGTTTTGGGTGATCTTATGATGGATGAAAGAATAAGGATTAGCAAAAGGCTAAGCTTGGGGATGCATGAGGCACCCCACGATAATATACAAGAAGTAGCAAGCAACTAAGCTTGGGGATGCCCCCGAGTGGCATCCCCTCTTTCTTCTAACAACCATCGGTATTTCACATGAAGCTATATTTTTATTCGTCACATATTATGAGTTTTGCTTGGAGCGTCTTGTATGATATGAGTCTTTGCTTGTTTTTCTTTGTGTATGAAGTCTTGAACCCTTGCTGGACACACCTTTTTTGAGAGAGCCAAAAATTATGCTATGCTTGCTCCTATGGTTCACTTAAATTTTTTAGAGCCTTGGAATTGCTCTAGTGCTTCACTTATATCTTTTTGAGCACGGTGTGCTTTGTTATTTTCGAAAAAATGATCTCATGCTTCACTTAGATTTATTTGGGATTTAGTAAAAAAATTAAGAAATTCTCTTGCTTCACTTAGATTATTTTGAGAGAAAGAACAATTATGCTCATGTTCTTCACTTATATTTGTTCGAGCTTATCAAAAGCAACATATGAAAATAGTCCCAAAGTGATAGATATCCAAGGAGGATATAAAAAAACTTTCATGAAGATCATTGGACAAAACAAACTTTATTCTTAGTAATGGATTTGAGACATGACGATATAATATGTGAGTCATGTTGATGAGTAATTATGCTTTAGTAAGAATATTGATGTTAAGGTTTGTGATTCCCTATGCAAGCACGAAAGTCAGTAGTTATGCAATGAAATTTATATCATACTTGTGGTGCATTATACGGTGTTACTTATGCTTAATGCTTGGGTATGAGATTTTTCGTTCTTGGTTGGTCGCTTATCAATCTTTTTGCTAGCCTTCATTTTGCACTAAGTATGATCACTACTTGTGCATCCAAAACCCTTCAAATCCAGTTTTGCCATATGAGTCCACTATATCTACCTATATGCGGTATTTTCGTGCTGTTCTAAGCAAATTTGCATGTGCCATCTCTAATTTTCAAAATAAATTTCTCTTTTGTGTGCTTGTACAGCTCACGACGCAGTGAGGGGTGGCCAATATTTTCCATGCTAGATGTGTTATTCTCATGATGAGTGTTTATTCACTTGTCATTGCACGAGAGTACGGCAAAGGCATTAGGGATGCCCTGTCCCAAAATGAAAAATGAATTTACTTTATGTTATCAAATAATAAATTCCTTGGGAAGTGTTGGTATGGAGGGCACCCGTGGATACGGTTAGCCATGGAAAGTGAAACTTATGGTGGAAAAATGAATAAACTTTATTTTCTGTTTGGGAACCGCCTATGATGTATCTAGCATGGAAAGTGTTGGGAGCTCTAAGTCATTTTCGTTGGTGGGAAAAGTATGCCTCCCAAAATGTTTTTATCTCTCATTTTTTTTGCTTTGAGCTCTGGCACCTCTACAAATCCCTACTTCCCTCCACGAAGGGCCTTTCTTTTAGTTTATGCAAAAAAAATGAATTTGAGTCTCCATCTTCTCTTATAAAGCACCAACTAAGGGGCACTATGATCGTATTTGAGCATTGGGTGTAGCTAATATTCGAGTGTGTTTCATGAATGGATCAATGATTGAGCATAATGGGCTAGGGATAACTTGCTTTAGTGTTGATATTTTGAAAGACATGGTTGCTTTTTGGTATGCTTGAGTATTAAAGTCTTCATGTCAAAACTAGACTATTGCTTTGAACCATATAAAAGACCAAATGTCCATGCTATAAAGAAAAGATTATGTAATGAACATGTTAGGCAGCATTCCACATCAAAAATGGTGTTTTTATCATTTACCTACTCGAGGACGAGCAGGAATTAAAGGCCCAGCCTCACGAGACTGAAATGACATCAGCCATGACGACCAAGGCCAGGCGCACGCCAGCGGGCGCAGAGCAGCAGGTTTCCTCTTTGGTGCAAAGGAGGCAAGCGCATATGTGGAGTCCCAAGGAATCAGCCAAAGGTTGCCATTTGCGTGCAACGAGACCAAGACTGCCAGAACAGCAGGATGGATGTCATCGCCGAGCCCACCATGATGTCACGCTCAAAAGCTTTGCAGGTGAAGACCACCTTTCATCGGGATTAGATGTACTTCTTGTCCCCTTTCAAATTTGGTCATTGTGGGATCCCTTCCCGCCTAAGTTTTGGAGGAAGAGGACCCAAGCCACTATAAATATAGCCTACCCACCAACATAGAAGGGATCGGACCCCCGGAGAACGAATCCTTGGAGCTCATCACAAGAACACGCCTCCTAAGGCTATTCTTCCACTTGTACTAATTCATCTCAGCCCCTCGTGAGGCTAATCCACCACAAAGTAGGAGTAGGGTATTACACCGCAAGGTGGCCCGAACATGGGTAAACTGCCGTGTCTTTCTCTGTCGTGTTCATCGAGCTAGGTCATGAGAGAAGCGGATCGATCGGCTTGAGAGGTTGAGTTCTTCGCACATGCCCCTGAGTTCGAACCTTTCTTGGGTCTGCGGAGCCCGGAATCCGACATTTGGCGTGCCAGGTAGGGGGCATGTCGAAGCCTCTCTTCCGCCTGTTGTTTCACCCCTGATCCGTTGTTCTCATGGCGGACGCTCGTCGAGTTCGTGTCGAGTGCCAAGTATCCCTCGCCACGCGCGTCGCTCAGACGACGCCCATGGGCAACGGTGCTCCTCGCCGCTTCCCGTCGCCCATGGCCAATGCTGCCACTGGCCCTGCATCCCACGTGCAGCAGGTTCATCGTTGCTGCCCTCCATGCGACACGACGGTCGCACCGCCACTCCATCACTGACCCCGACCACTACTTCGTCCTCCCACGCCCATCGCGGGCTAGCGACCATGCAGTCGGTGCTGCTCATGGCGCATGAGCTTCTGCGCTACCATCCGGCTGACGACCTCTATGAGGATTGGCTGGACCGCATCATTGAACTCGTCAGCGCTGCTGGAGAGGCTCTTGTGTTGTCCCGTTCGCTACCTCCCCCGCAACCCCAGGCGAGCGAGTAGCTCACGGCGCGCCTCCTCCTCCTCTCTGGTAGGATGTCATCCCCGAGCCAAGGCGTGAGGCCCCCCAACGCGACCAGCCGCGCAGGGCGCCCACGCGTGATGAAGAAAGCGGTCGGGACATGCAGCGGCCTCAGGGAGAGGCGTGTGCACTCCCAGCTCCCCATGCACCTCCGCGTCAAGACTGCGTGCAGCCCGAGGTGGTTGCACGCGGGCGCCAAGACATGGCTCCCCCTCCGAGGCGAGCCCCCGTGGCCACGGCGGGATGCCAAGCATTCACTCCAGAGCTTCGCCGTGTCGTCTAGCCCGGCAAGTTCAAGCCGGATCTACCTCCGCGCTACGATAGCACCCCCAACCCAGCCGAGTTCCTTCATCTCTGTGAGCTGAGCATCGAGGCAGCGAGTGGTGAAAAGAAGGTCATGGTGAACTGGTTCCCATGGATCTCAAGGATGGCGCGCGCTCGTGGCTCCTGAACCTCCTGATGGGTCGATCTCCTCCTAGGACGAGCTGCGAGAGCGCTTCACCGCCAACTTCCAAGGCACCCGCGACCGCGCTCCTGCAGCTGGCGACCTGCGGTGCATCAAGCAATAACCAGGAGAGACCTTGCATAAGTACATCCAGTGCTTCACCAATGTTCGCGTCAAGATCCCTAAGGTGTCGGACAAGGCCATCATCTCAGCATTCACTGATGGTGTCCGGGATGTCAAGATGAAGGAGGAGCTCGCCATACATGAGGACCTGTGTTCAGCTCCGGAGATGTTCAACATGGCGACCAGGTGCGCAAGGGCAAAAGAAGGTCGCCTCTCGCTCCTCGAGCTCCCTGAAGCCGATCCTGAAGACAAGAAGGCCAAGGCGAAGGATGTGTAGCGCAAGGGCCCGACAGTGCTCGCGGCCGAGCCTGACATGAAGCGCGGTTGTGATCACCCTGAGTCCTCCAAAGGCAACCGCCCGTTCTGCGTCTTCCACAACATGCATAGCCACAAGACCAACGACTGCCAAGAGCTCAGGGCTATCCGTGACAGACGCCTTTGCCGACACCCTGAGCGCAATGACCGTGGCTACGGCCACGAAGAAGGTCATGGCGGAGGCCGCTGGGACGATCGTTGCCCCCTAGGGTTGGCGTGACCAGCCTCGTGAAGAACGCTGGCAGGACCAGCCTCGCGGCGGTCCGTGGCGGGATCAGCCCCGTGAAGACCGTCCTTAGGGTAATGCTAGCCTCCTTCCGTTGACGCCGCCACCAAGAAGGAACGATGACCACCGCCAGGACAATAGGGTTGGGGGCTTCCAAGAGCCTCGTGCTATCGCCTGCATCCTAGGAGGTTCTCGGGCCCCTGCCTTCCGTCGCATCTTCAAGCAGTTCGCTCGTGAGGTGAAGGCGGCCCTCCCCAAGCTTGAGGCGTCGCGTCCGCTCAGGTGGTCCAAGTATGTCATCACTTTCGACTCCTCGGACCAGCTCAAGTGCGTGGCCACTTCAGGCGTGCTCCCCATGCTCTACTCACCTACCATCGGCAACGTTCTCGTCACCAAGACACTCATCAATGGCGGCACTGGGCTCAATGTTCTCACTGTTGAGACGTTTGACAGGCTCCATGTGCCATATGACCAGCTTCACCCCACCAAGCCATTCTCAGGGGTGACCGACGGCTCCACGCACCCCATCGGGCAGATTCGCCTCCCCGTCACCTTCGGCAAGCGTGACAACTACCGTACCGAGCTCATCGACTTTGACATCGCTCACATTCGCCTGCCGTACAACGCCATCCTCAGGTACCCAGCTCTCACCAAGTTCATGGCGGCAATGCATCATGGCTACAACGTCCACAAGATTCCAGGAAGCAGCGGCATCATCATGGTTGCCTGCGATGAGAAAGACGCAGTGTGCTCCCTCGAGCGCGCCTACCAGGCTGCAGCGATCGAGGACTTGGATGGCGAGGGCATCGCCCTTCCCCCCGAGGTTGCCCCCAAGAAGAAGCAGCTCCTCCTCAAGGGCACTTAGGAGGCTGGCATGCCTAATGATCGTGACTCGGGCCCCTCGCCCTCTGCTGGGGCGCCTTTCCCTCTCACATAGGAAGGCGCGCCCGATGCCCCCTCGGGTTGGGCTCGGGAGCTTTTCTCTGGAAGGCTTCTGACCTGGGCAGCGTCATGAGGGAGGCGTTCGGGCACCATGTGGAGGCGTGCTTCAACGCGCGCTTCCAGGAGCAAGGCGTAGGGTGTGAGGTACCAAGCGCGCAAGAGTTCATCACCAGGGCAATCGAAGATCTTCAGGAGGCGCGGGCCATGCGAGGCAAGCGACAGCCTGCACCACTCAATGCAGCTCCTGCTCAGGACGCGGGCAACAAGCTGCGCGCCTGCGTCAACATCCCTAGCCTCAATAGAGCTGCCTCTTAAGAGCTCTTCTAGTCATCCAACGTCGGCCGGTGTGCAGGCCACCCCCACATATATGTCTGCATATCATTCGGCATGCTGGGCACGGCTGCCTCGCTCCAGCGGTGCATGTGTGGCGTCCTGACGGAGGAGGAGCCCGAGCCTCAAGAGCCCCCCGAGGCTCGCGAGCCTGCTGGCTCATGAGGAGCAACTTCTGCGGCATGCATCTTCAGCTACTTCAACACTTCTACCCCAACGGTGCTGATACGTCTCCAACGTATCTATAATTTATGAAGCATTCATGCTATTATATTATCTGTTTTGAATGTTTATGGGCTTTATTATACACTTTTATATCATTTTTGGGACTAACCTATTAACCGGAGGCCCAACCCATATTGTTATTTTCTTGCCTATTTCAGTGTTCCGAGGAAAAGGAATATCAAATGGAGTCCAAACGGAATGAAACCTTCGGGAAAGTTATTTTTGGAACAGAAGCAATCCAGGGAACTTGGAGTGCAAGCCAGGGAAGCTTCGAGGAGGCCACGAGATAGGGGGGCGCGCCCTCCACCCTCGTGGGCCCCTTGAGGCTCCCCCGACCGACTTCTTTTTCCTATATATTCCCATATACCCTAAAACCATCGAAGAACAAGATAGATCGGGAGTTCCGCTGCTGCAAACCTCTATAGCCACCAAAAACCTCTCGGGAGCCCGTTCCGGCACCCTCCCGGAGGGGGGATCCCTCATCGGTGGCCATCTTTATCATCCGGGCGCTCTCCATGACGAGGAGGGAGTAGTTCACCCTTGGGGCTGAGGGTATGTACCAGTAGCTATGTGTTTGATCTCTCTCTCGTGTTCTTGACTTTGCACGATCTTGATGTATCGCGAGCTTTGCTATTATAGTTGGATCTTATGATGTTTCTCCCCCTCTACTCTCTTGTAATGGATTGAGTTTTCCCTTTTAAGTTATCTTATCGGATTGAGTCTTTAAGGATTTGAGAACACTTGATGTATGTCTTGCCGTGCTTATCTATGGTGACAATGGGATATCACGTGATCCACTTGATGTATGTTTTGGTGATCAACTTGCGGGTTCCGCCCATGAACCTATGCATAGGGGTTGGCACATGTTTTCGTCTTGACTCTCCGGTAGGAACTTTGGGGCACTCTTTGAAGTACTTTGTGTTGGTTGAATAGATAAATCTGAGATTGTGTGATGCATATCGTATAATCATACCCACGGATACTTGAGGTGACAATGGAGTATCTAGGTGACATTAGGGTTTTGGTTGATTTGTGTCTTAAGGTGCTATTCTAGTATGAACTCTATGATAGATTGAACGGAAAGAATAGCTTCATGTTATTTTACTACGGACTCTTGAATAGATAGAGCAGAAAGGATAACTTTGAGGTGGTTTTGTACCCTACCATAATCTCTTTATTTGTTCTCCGCTATTAGTGGCTTTGGAGTGACTCTTTGTTGCATGTTGAGGGATAGTTATATGATCCAATTATGTTATTATTGTTGAGAGAACTTGCACTAGTGAAAGTATGAACCTTAGGCCTTGTTACCATTGCAATACCGTTTACGCTCACTTTTATCATTAGTTACCTTGCTGTTTTTATATTTTCAGATTACAAAAACCTATATCTACCATCCATATTGCACTTGTATCACCATCTCTTTGCCGAACTAGTGCACCTATACAATTTTCCATTGTATTGGGTGTGTTAGGGACACAAGAGACTCTTTGTTATTTGGTTGCAGGGTTGTTTGAGAGAGACCATCTTCATCCTATGCCTCCCACGGATTGATAAACCTTAGGTCATCCACTTGAGGGAAATTTGCTACTGTCCTACAAACCTCTGCACTTGGAGGCCCAACAACATCTACAAGAAGAAGGTTGTGTAGTAGACATCAAGCTCTTTTCTGGCGCTGTTGCCGGGGAGGTGAGTGCTTGAAGGTATATCTTTAGATCTTGCAATCGAATCTTTTAATTTCTTGTTTTATCACTAGTTTAGTTTATAAAAAAACTACAAAAAATGGATTTGAGTTTGTCTCATACGCTTGATCTTTTTAATATCTTTCGTGAGTATGATGAAAAGGAAAATTGTGCTCAAGTGCTAGAAGAAGAAGTCTATAAAATGTTTGGTATTACATCTTTGAATGATGGGCATGATTGCAATGTTGTTAGTTTGAATTCCTTGATATCCATGATGCTAATGATATGCAAAGCCACAAGCTTGGGGATGCTATGTTTGATGAAGATGATATGTTTAGTCCCCCAAGTTTTGATGAGAATATTTATTATGATGAAAGCATGCCTCCAATTTATGATGATTATATTGATGAAAGTGGGTTTGGAAGAGTGTCAACTTTAGGAAGTAATGATCCCACTATTTTGGAGGATGTTGAATATTATTGTGATAATTATGAAAGTGGATTTGGAGAGGTCATGACTTTATTTAATGATGAATCCACTATTTCGGAAGAGGTTCCAATTGATTATGAGAACAAAGTTGCTATCTATGATGATTATTGTGATGACTTGTATGCTATTAAGAATAACGATAACCATGAAACTTGTCATCATGATTTTAGTTTTCAATTGGATTATGCCTCACATGATAATTATTTTGTTGAGTTTGCTCCCACTACTATTCATGAGAAGAAATTTGCTTATGTGGAGAGTAGTAAATTTTCTATGCTTGTATATCATGAAAAGAATGCTTTAGGTGCTGGTTATATTGTTGAATTCATTCATGATGCTACTGAAATTTATTATGAGAGAGGAACATATGCTTGTAGCAATAGTATCAAGTTTCCTCTCTATGTGCTTAAAATCTTGAAGTTATGCTTGTTTTGCCGTCCTATGCTAGTTGATTATTGTTCCCATAAGTTGTTTGCTAACAAAAACCCTATGCATAGGAAGTGGGTTAGACTTAAATGTGCTAGTCATATGCTTCATGATGCTCCCGTTATGTTTCAATTCTCATCTTTTATGTGAGCATCATTGTCATCATCAAGCCTAGCTAGAAAGGCATTAAAGAAAAGCGCTTGTTGGGAGACAACCCAATATTTACCCTTACTGTTTTTATGTGTCCACATGATTATGCTACTGTAGTAATCATGTTTTATAGCTTTTGTTTCAATAAAGTGCCAAGTAAGACCTTTAGGATAGCTTACGGTGATAGTTGTGTTGATCCTACTGAAAATCGGAAACTTTTGCACCTAGTAAATTAGTTTCACTAATTCACAGAAACGTGTTTTTGATCTGATTCATTTTGCTCTGGATTGGTACATAAATTTTTTAGGACTTCCTAATTTGGTAGGATTTTTTTAGTTCCATAAGTATACGTTTGATACAGATTACTACAGACTGTTCTGTTTTTAACAGATTATGTTTTCTATGTGTTGCTTGCTTACTTTGATGAATCTATGAGTAGTATTGAAGGGTATGAACCATAGAGAAGTTGGAATATAGTAGATATTACACCAATATGAATTTAGAATGAGTTCACTATAGTACCTAAGTGGTGGTTTTATTTTCTTATACTAACGGAGCTTACGAGTTTTTTGTTGAGTTTTGTGTTGTGGAGTTTTCAAGTTTTGGGTAAAGAGTTTTCTTATACTAACGGGACCCGAGGACGTAGAGCACCCAGATGAGGGAAGGGGAAGGGGTTGATGCGAGTTTTGCTTAAGGACTGTCGCGGTTGTGGAAACGCGGCCAAGCATCACGCGGAGGCTGCTACCGCAGTGTGAAGATAATGCGGATCGCAAAGATAAGTCTCTAAACATGCGCAAAGTATCAATCTCGCGATCAACGCCACGACCCTCGCGACCTCGCTCGGGCAAGGGTGCTTCCCTTTTGGTCCTTCGGGAGCTGATTGCACGTCAAAGGGGACCTCCTGAGCATCGTGCCTCAGGGGCTCTCACCGGACCTCGGGCCGCTCACCTCCTAGCCTTGACCACGGTATCGCGACCTGGCATACCAGCGATGGCTAAAGCCTGCCTAGGGACTGGGTCCTGCAGACTAGAGCGCTATGGTACCACGAGAATGAAAGGGGGGACCATGCCATAGTGGGGGACACAAGCATAGCACCAGTTGGAGAGTAAAAACTACTAAAAAAAGCATTACAGTTTTTACATGCCCCAAGGGGTCTATCATGATATGCTGCAGGGACGAAGCAAAAGAAGAAGTCCTAAGGAGAGCGCGGCCTCAACGGCTTCACCTGCGATGTCGGGCTGACACCATTCTTGAGGCGCGAGCGTGGCGGCTCGGCGGCTCATAGCTAATGTCATCGCTCAAGTCGTGTTCATAAGAAGCACTACTGCTGTCCAAAGAGGCGCTGCCATTGTCGGAGGAATCGCTGGCAAGGCCAAGGGCAAGTTCACCCCTAGTGGCCCTGTTACCGTAGCCACCTCCCTCAGAGTAGCACCTCAATCGTCGGCCTTCCTCGTCGAAGAGCTTGAAGAAGAGCGTTGACGCCCCGTCATACATAAAGTGGATGGTGTGGGCCCCCTCCAGGCGGCACGCGCGAGCAATCGCGCCCCACCCTTGGGTCATGAAGGCATCGTCAACGTCCACAACCTCGACCTCAGCTTCTGCGGCCTAGCCGCAACATCCGTCGTGCTGCAACCACAGCTCGACAGGTCCCCTCGGTGGTATCTCCCTCGCAAAGGGCCCCGGGAGGCGAATCCATGTGTGCGGCGGCGTTGCCGCCCACACCATGAACTCCCGGGCCGAGCCTTCGGCGTGGGTCCGTGAAGGAGGTGGCCTCACGGCCGCTGCTTGTCCTCCTCCACGGCTCCGCTCCTCGCGGCGCCGGTCCTTGTGCGTAGGCCTTGCGAGCGTATGTACAAGGGAATCAGAAAGCCCGGCGGGGCCCATTCGTGCCAAGGCTGCGTCATCGCGGCCTTGTCAGCACTGCCCCGGGAGTGATCTGGCCTGTTCTTCGGCGGGGCGGCTTGGGTTCCACCTCAGGGGCCTTCCCTTTCTTCGCTACAGAGAACCTCCTGGTCGGTCCCAAGGACATGCTGGCTAGACGGTGAAGCAAGGAGAAGAAGGATCAAGAAACAAGAAGACGAAGATGGGAGGGGAGCTCCGCTCGCTCCCCCATTTATAGCCAGGAGAAGGTAAATCGCCAGCCTCCCACAATCCGGAGTAATGATGATTTCCTCTGCATGTAGCAGACAGTTCTCGAGTCGAACGGTTGCCGAGGCGACATGGGGAAGCGGAGACGCCTGATACGTCTCCAACGTATCTATAATTTTTGATTGTTCCATGCTATTATTTTACCCGTTTTGGATGTTTATGGGCTTTACTTTACACAATTATATCATTTTTGGGACTAACCTACTAACCGGAGGCCCAGCCCGTATTGCTGTTTTTTTTGCCTATTTCAGTGTTTCGAAGAAAAGGAATATCAAACAAAGTCTAAACGCGATGAAACCTTCAGGAATGATCTTTTTGGAACAAATGCAAACCTGGAGACTTGGAGTGGAAGTCAAGAAACAAGGGAGGCGACCACGAGGGTGCCCGGCGCGCCCCCTACAGGTGGGCGCGCCCCCTACCCTCGTGGGCCCCTCGGGCGTCCACCGACCTACTTCTTCCTCCTATATATACCCACGTACCCCGAGAACATCAGAACAGACCACGAAAACCTAATTCCACCGCCGTAACCTTCTATATCCGCAAGATCCCATCTTGGAGCCTTCGCCGGTGCTCCACCGGAGGGGGAATCAACCACGGAGGGCCTCTACATCATCTTCAAGGCCCTTCCGATGAGTTGTGAGTAGTTTACCACAGGCCTTCGGGTCCATAGTTATTAGCTAGATGGCTTATTCTCTCTCTTTGAATCTCACTACAAAGTTCTCCTCGATCTTCTTGGAGATCTATTCGATGTAACTCTTTTTGCGGTGTTTTTGTCGAGATCCAATGAATTGTTGGTTTATGATCAAGTTTATCTATGAGAAATATTTGAATCTCCTCTGAATTCTTTTATGTGTGATTAATTTATCTTTGCAAGTCTCTTCGAATTATCAGTTTGGTTTGGCCTACTAGATTGATCTTTCTTGCAATGGAAGAAGTGCTTAGCTTTGGGTTCAATCTTGTGGTGTCCTTTCCCAGTGACAGCAGGGGCAGCAAGGCATGTATTGTATTGTTGCCATCGAGGATAAAAAGATGGGGTTTATATCATATTGCATGAGTTTATCCCTCTACATCATGTCATCTGTCTTAATGCGTTACTCTGTTCTTTATGAACTTAATACTCTAGATGCATGCTGGATAGCGGTTGATGTGTGGAGTAATAGTAGTAGATGCAGGCAGGAGTCGGTCTACTTGTCACAGACGTGATGCCTATATACATGATCATGCCTAGATAATCTCATAATTATTTACTTTTCTATCAATTGCTTGACAGTAATTTGTTCACCCACCGTAATACTTATGCTATCTTGAGAGAAGCCACTAGTGAAACCTATGGCCCCGGGGTCTATCTCTTATCATATAAGCTTTCAATCTACTTTTATTTGCATCTTTACTTTTCCAATCTATATTATAAAATACCAAAAATATATTTATCTTATCATATTATCTCTATCAGATCTCACTTTCGCAAGTGGCCTTGAAGGGATTGACAACCCCTTTATTGCGTTGGTTGCGAGTTCTTGTTTGTTTGAGTAGGTGCGTGGGACTTTTGAGGAGCCTCCTACTGGATTGATACCTTGGTTCTCCAAAACTAAGGGAAATACTTACGCTACTATTGCTGCATCACCCTTTCCTCTTCAAGGAAAACCAACTCAAGCTCAAGATGTAGCAAGAAGGATTTCTGGCGCTGTTGTCGGGGAGGTCTTCGCTCAACTCAAGACATACCAAGTCCCCATCACAAACTCCTCTCCCTCGCATTTACATTATTTGCCATTTGCCTCTTGTTTTCCTCTCCCCCACTTCACCCTTGCCGTTTTATTCACCCTCTCTTTCCCCAATCACCTCTCACTTTCGCTTGCCTTTTTGTTTGCTTGTGTGTTGGATTGCTTGTCGCGATGGCGCAAGACAATACCAAATTGTGTGACTTTTCCAATACCAATAATAATGATTTCCTTAGAACTCCGATTGCTCCTCTTAATGATGTTGAGTCTTGTGAAATCAATGCTGCTTTGCTGAATCTTCTTATGAAAGATCAATTCTCCGGTCTTCCTAGTGAAGATGCCACTACCCATCTAAACAACTTTGTTGATTTGTGTGAGATGCAAAAGAAGAAAGACACGGATAATGATATTGTTAAATTGAAATTATTTCTGTTTTCACTTAGAGATCGTGCTAAAGTTTGGTTTTCATCTTTGCCTAAGAATTGTATTGATTCATGGAATAAGTGAAAAGATGCTTTTATCTCTAAGTATTTTCCTCCCGCTAAGATCATCTCTATTAGGAACGATATTATGAATTTTAAACTACTTGATCATGAGCATGTTGCCCAATCTTGGGAAAGAATGAAATTAATGATTCACAATTGCCCTACTCATGGTTTGAATTTATGGATGGTCATACAAAATTTCTATGCCGAATTGAATTTTGCTTCTAGAAATCTTTTAGATTCGGCCGCGGGAGGCACGTTTATGGAAATCACCTTAGGATAAGCTACTAAACTCCTTGATAACATTATGGCTAATTATTCTCAATGGCACACCGAAAGATTTTACTAGTAAGAAAGTGCATGTTATAGAAGAAATTAATGTTTTGAGTGGAAAGATGGATGAACTTATGAAATTATTTTCTACTAAGAGTGCTCCTATTGATCCCAATGATATGCCTTTGTCTACTTTGATTGAGAATAATAATGAATCTATGGATGTGAATTTTGTTGGTAGGAATAATTTTGGTAACAATGCTTATAGAGGAAACTTTAATCCTAGACCGTTCCCTAGTAATTCCTCTAATAATTATGAAAATTCCTACAATAATTCTTATGGTAATTTTAATAAGATACCCTATGATTTTGAGAATAGTGTTAAAGAATTTATGATCTCTCAAAAGAATTTGAATGCTCTGCTTGAAGAAAAATTGCTTAAAGTTGATAGATTTGGCTAGGAACGTTGATAGACTTTTGCTTGATGTTGATTCTTTGAAACTTAGATCTACTCCTCCTAAGCATGATATCAATGAGTCTCTCAAAGCTATGAGAATTTCCATTGATGAGTACAAAGAAAGAACCGCTAGATTGCGTGCTAAAAAGATTGCTTCGTAAAGGTGTGTTCTT
The DNA here is from genome assembly GCF_018294505.1 of Triticum aestivum. Classification (NCBI taxonomy): domain Eukaryota; kingdom Viridiplantae; phylum Streptophyta; class Magnoliopsida; order Poales; family Poaceae; genus Triticum; species Triticum aestivum. The sequence goes on along the minus strand of NC_057798.1, from coordinate 394,234,915 downwards.
CCAGTTTCCATGAAAATAATGATGAAGATCTAAAAGTTATTGATGTGTCCCCTATTAAATCTTTGTTTTGCAATATGAATCTTAATAATGATGGGACTGGAGATGAGTCAACTTTAGTTAAAAGGCGTCCCAATGATTCAGAGTTTATAGATCTTGATGCTAAATTTGGTAAAAGTGGGATTGGAGAGGTTAAGACTTTAAATAGCATTGAACCCACTATCTTGGATTTCAAGGAATTTAATTATGGTAATTGTTCTTTAGAAGATTGTATTTCCTTGTTGCAAACCGTTGTGAATTCTCCTCATGCTTATAGTCAAAATAAAGCTTTTACCAAACATATTGTTGATGCCTTGATTGCAATCTTATGATGAAAAACTTAATTTGGAAGTTTCTATACCTAGAAAACTTTATGATGAGTGGGAACCTACTATAAAGATTAAAATTAAAGATCATGAGTGTTATTCTTTGTGTGATTTGGGTGCTAGTGTTTCCACGATTCCGAAAACTTTATGTGATATTCTAGGTTTCCATGATCTTGATGATTGCTCTTTAAATTTGCACCTTGCGGATTCCACCATTAAAGAGCCAATGCAAAGTATCAATGATGTTCTTATTGTTGCAAATAGGAATTTGGTGCCCATAGATTTTATCGTTCTTGATATAGATTGCAATCTTTCTTGTCCTATTATTCTTGGTAGACCTTTCCTTAGAATGATTGGTGCGATTATTGATATGAAGGAAGGGAATATTAGATTGCAATTTCCATTAAGGAAAGGCATGGAACAATTTCCAAGAAATAAAGTTAAACTACCTTATTAATCTATCATGTGAGCTACTTATGAATTGAGTGCCAAAGATGACACTACTTAGATCTATCCTCGCTTTTATGCCTAGCTAGGGGCGTTAAACGATAGCGCTAGTTGGGAGGCAACCCAATTTTATTTTTGTTTTTTTGTTTTTGCTTATGTTTAGTAATAAATTTTGCATCTACCTGCTGTTTAGATCTGTTTTCATGTTTTAATTAGTGTTTGTGCCAAGTAGAACCTATAGGATAACCTATGGTGATAGTTAATTTGATTCTGCTGAAAAACGGAAACTTTGCGCACACGAATATAATTTTAGTAATTCACAGAAACGTGCTTTTGCGTTTATTCTTTTTTCTGTAGATCAATAGCTAAATTGCCCAGGATTTCCTAGTTTGGTAGGATTTTAGAGTTCCATAAGTATTCGAGAGTTACAGATTGCTACAGACTGTTCTGTTTTTGACAGATTCTGTTTTTCGTCTGGTGTTTGCTTATTTTGATGCATCTATGGCTAGTGCGTAGGGGTATGAACCATAGAGAAGTTGGAATACAGTAGGTTTAACGCCAATATAAATAAAGAATGAGTTCATTACAGTACCTTATGTGGTGGTTTTTCTTTCTTGCACTAACGGAGCTTATGAGATTTCCTGTTGAGTTTTGTGTTGTGAAGTTTTCAAGTTTTGGGTAAAGATTTGATGGATTATGGAATAAGGAGTGGCAAGAGCCTAAGCTTTGGGATGCCCATGGCACCCCAAGATATTCAAGGATAACCAAAAGCCTAAGCTTGGGGATGCCCCGGAAGGCATCCCCTCTTTCGTCTTCGTCTATCGGTAACTTCACTTGGAGCTATATTTTTATTCGCCACATGATATGTGTTTTGCTTGGAGCGTCTTGTATGATATTAGTCTTTGCTTTTTAGTTTACCACAATCATCCTTGCTGTACACACCTTTTGGGAGAATCCCACTTGATTAGAATTTATTAGAATACTCTATGTGCTTCACTTATATCTTTTGAGCTAGATAGTTTTTGCTCTAGTGCTTCACTTATATCTTTTAGAGCACGGCGGTCGCTTAATTTTGAAGAAATTATTGATCTCTCGTGCTTCACTTATATTATTTTGGGAGTCTCTTAGAACAGCATGGTATTTGCTATGGTTATAAAATTGGTCCTAGAATGATGAGCATCCAAGTTGGGTATAATAAAAACTATCATAGAAGTGAATTGGATGCTATGATCAATTTGATGCTTGATAATTGTTTTGAGACATGGAGGTAGTGATATTAGAGTCGTGCTAGTTGGGTGATTATTAATTTAAAGAATACTTGTGTTGAAGTTTGTGATTCCCGTAGCATGCACATATGGTGAACCGCTTTGTGATGAAGTTGGAGCATAATTTTATTTATTGATTGTGTTCCTTATGAGTGGCGGTCGGGGACGAGCGATGGTCTTTTCCTACCAATCTATCCCCTAGGAGCATGCACGTAGTACTTTGTTTTCAATGACTTGTAGATTTTTCAATAAGTATATGAGTTCTTCATGACTAATGTTGAGTCCATGGATTATACGCACTCTCACCTTCCACCATTGCTAGCCTCTCTTGTGCCGCGCAACTTTCGCCGGTACCATACACCCACCATATACCTTCCTCAAAACAGCCACCATACCTACCTATTATGGCATTTCCATAGCCATTCCGAGATAATATTGCCATGCAACTTTCCACCGTTCCGTTTATATGACACGCATCATCATTGTCATATTGCTCTTTGCATGATCATGTAGTTGACATCGTATTTGTGGCAAGGCCACCTTCATAATTTCCATACATGTCACTCTTGATTCATTGCATATCCTGGTACACCGCCGGAGGCATTCATATAGAGTCATATCTTTTTCTAAGTATTGAGTTGTAATCTTGAGTTGTAAGTAAATAAAAGTGTGATGTCTTCATTATTAGAGCATTGTCCCAGTGAGGAAAGTATGATGGAGACTATGATTCCCCCACAAGTCAAGATGAGACTTCGGACTAAAAAAAGAAAAAAAAGAAAAAAAAGGGAAAGGCCAAAAGAAAAAAAGAGGCCTAAAAAGAAAAAAAGAAAAAGAAAAAAAGAGAGAAAAAGAAAAAATGAGAGAAAAAGAGAGAAGGGACAATGCTACTATCCTTTTACCACACTTGTGCTTCAAAGTAGCACCACGATCTTCATGATAGGGAGTATCCTATGTTGTCACTTTCATATACTAGTGGGAATTTTTCATTATATAACTTGGCTTGTATATTCCAATGACGGGCTTCCTCAAAATACCCTAGGTCTTTGTGACCAAGCGAGTTGGTGCACACCCACTTAGTTTCTTTTGTTGAGCTTTCATACATTTATAGCTCTAGTGCATCCGTTGCATGGCAATCCCTACTCACTCACATTGATATATATTAATGGGCATATCCATAGCCCGTTGATACGCCTAGTTGATGTGAGACTATCTTCTCCTTTTTGTCTTCTCCACAACCACCATTCTATTCCACATATAGTGCTATGTCCATGGCTCACGCTCATGTATTTGCGTGAAAGTTGAAAAAGTTTGAGATTACTAAAGTATGAAACAATTGCTTGGCTTGTCATCAGGGTTGTGCATGATTAAATACTTTATGTGATGAAGATAGAGCAACAACCAGACTATATGATTTTGTAGGGATAACTTTCTTTAGCCATGATATTTTGAGAAGACATGATTGCTTTGATTAGTATGCTTGAAGTATTATTATTTCTTATGTCAATATGAACTTTTGTTTTGAATCATTTGGATCTGAACATTCATGCCACAATAAATAAAATTACATTGAGAATTATGCTAGGTAGCATTCCACATTAAAAATTCTGTTTTTATCATTTACCTACTCGAGGATGAGCAGGAATTAAGCTTGGGGATGCTTGATACGTCTCCAACGTATCTATAATTTTTTATTGTTCCATGCTATTATATTACCCGTTTTGGATGTTTATGGGCTTTACTTTACACAATTATATCATTTTTGGGACTAACCTACTAACCGGAGGCCCAACCCGTGTTGCTGTTTTTTTGCCTATTTCAGTGTTTCAAAGAAAAGGAATATCAAATAGAGTCCAAACGTGATGAAACCTTCCGGAATGATCTTTTTGGAACAAATGCAAACCTGGAGACTTGGAGTGGAAGTCAAGAAACAAGGGAGGCGGCCATGAGGGTGCCCGGCACGCCCCCTACAGGTGGGCACGCGCCCCACCCTCGTGGGCCCCTCGGGCGTCCACCGACCTACTTCTTCCTCCTATATATACCCACATACCCCGAGAACATCAGAACAGACCACGAAAATCTAATTCCACCGCCATAACCTTCTGTATCCGCGAGATCCCATCTTGGAGCCTTCGTCGGCGCTTCGCCGGAGGGGGAATCAGCCACGGAGGGCCTCTACATCATCTCCAAGGCCCTTCCGATGAGTTGTGAGTAGTTTACCATAGACCTTCGGGTCCATAGTTATTATCTAGATGGCTTCTTCTCTCTCTTTGAATCTCAATACAAAGTTCTCCTTGATCTTCTTGGAGATCTATTCGATATAACTCTTTTTGCGGTGTGTTTGTCGAGATCCGATGAATTGTGGGTTTATGATCAAGTTTATCTATGAGAAATATTTGAATCTCCTCTGAATTCTTTTATGTGTGATTAAGTTATCTTTGCAAGTCTCTTCGAATTATCAGTTTGGTTTGGCCTACAAGATTGATCTTTCTTGCAATGGGATAAGTGCTTAGCTTTGGGTTCAATCTTGCGGTGTCCTTTCCCAGTGACAGCAGGGGCAGAAAGGCATGTATTGTATTGTTGCCATCGAGGATAAAAAGATGGGGTTTATATCATATTGCATGAGTTTATCCCTCTGCATCATGTCATATTTCTTAATGCGTTACTCTGTTCTTTATGAACTTAATACTCTAGATGCATGCTAGATGGCGGTCGATGTGTCGAGTAATAGTAATAGATGCAGGCAGGAGTCGGTCTACTTGTCACGGACGTGATGCCTATATACATGATCATGCCTAGATAATCTCATAATTATTCGCTTTTCTATCAATTGCTCGACAGTAATTTGTTCACCCACCGTAATACTTATGCTATCTTGAGAGAAGCCACTAGTGAAACCTATGGCCCCCGGGTCTATCTCTTATCATATAATCTTTCAATCTACTTTTATTTGCATCTTTACTTTTCTAATCTATATTATAAAATACCAAAAATATATTTATCTTATCATATTATCTCTATCAGATCTCACTTTTGCAAGTGGCCTTGAAGGGATTGACAAGCCCTTTATTGCGTTGGTTGCGAGTTCTTGTTTGTTTGTGTAGGTGCGTGGGACTTTTGAGGAGCCTCCTACTGGATTGATACCTTGGTTCTCAAAAACTGAGGGAAATACTTACGCTACTATTGCTGCATCACCCTTTCCTCTTCAAGGAAAACCAACGCAAGCTCAAGACGTAGCAACGCCCACGTCCCATCAAGCGCCACACATCGGCTCGGTCCGCAGGTGATTGGGGCTCGGGGCGTTCCGCACTTGCCCTTTGGCTTCGCCTCGAAGCCAAGTGCAAGCGCGCCTTGGGCCTAGGGGCTTCTGTCGGCATTCTGGGAACCAGGATACCCAGACCTGCTTGCCTGCAGCCTAGGGCGTGGCTTCATCGACGGCCTGGTACGGCCCAGCTTCAACTGCGACAAGACAAGACCCTTGTGAGGGGCCAAGCCTCGCGAGGCGGGCGACATCAAGAGCTCCCAAGGGAGCGGCCTCCACAGGTGGCCTCCTGAGCGGAACGTAGATTTCTATGCAAGGCCCAGCCTCACGAGGCTGAAATGACATCAGCCATGACGACCAAGGCCAGGTGCGCGCCAACGGGCGCAGAGCGGCAGGTTTCCTCTGTGGTGCTAAGGAGGCAAGCGCAGATGTGGAGTCCCAAGGAATCAGCCAAAGGTTGCCATTTGCGTGCAACGAGACCAAGATCGCCAGAATGGCAGGATGGATGTCATCGCCGAGCCCACCATGATGTCACGCTCAGAGGCTTTGTATGTGAAGACCACCTTTCGTCGGGATTAGATGTACTTCTTGTCCCCTTCCAAATTTGGCCGCTGTGGGATCCCTTCCCGCCTAAGTTTTGGAGGAAGAGGACCCAAGCCACTATAACTATAGACTAGCCACAACCATAGAAGGGATCGGACCCCTGGAGACCGAATCCCCGGAGCTCATCACAAGAACACGCCTCCTGAGGCTGTTCTTTCACTTGTACTAGTTCATCCTCATCCCCTCGCTAGGCTAATCCACCACAAAGTAGGAGTAGGTATTACACCGCAAGGTGGCCCGAACCTGGGTAAACTGTCGTGTCTTTCTCTGTCGTGTTCATCGAGCTAGGTCATGAGAGCAGCGGATCGATCGGCTTGATAGGTTGAGTTCTTCGCACACGCCCGTGAGTTCGAACCTTTCTTGGGTCTGCGGAGCCCAGAATCCGACAATATGTGTTTTTCTTGGAGCGTCTTGTATGATATGAGTCTTTTGTTTTTAGTTTTCCACAATCATCCTTGTTGTACACATTTTTTGAGAGGGACACACATGAATAGTGAATTTATTAGAATACTATATGTGCTTCACTTATATATTTTGAGCTAGGCAATTTGCTCTAGTGCTTCACTTATATCTTTTTTGAGCACGATGGTGGCTTTATTTTATAGAAAATGTTGAACTCTCAGCTTCACTTATATTATTTTGAGAGTCTCTCAACAACATGGTAATTTTCTTAGGTTATCAATTTAGTCGTAATATGATGGGCATCCAAGAGGGTATAATAAAAACTTTCATATAAAGGGCATTGAATACTATGAGAAGTTTGATTCCTTATGATTGTTTTGAGATATAAAGATGGTGATATCAGAGTCATGCTAGTGAGTAATTGTGGATTGGTAGAAATACTTGTGTTAAAAGTTTGTGATTCCCGTAGCATGCGCGTATGGTGAACTGTTATGTGATGAAGTTGGAGCATGATTTATTTATTGATTGTATTCTTTATGAGTGGCGGACGGGGACGAGCGATGGTCTTTTCCAATCTACCCCCCCCCCCCCAGGAGCATGCGTGTAGTACTTTGTCTCGATAGCTAATAAATTTTTGCAATAAGTATGTGAGTTTTTTATGACTAATGTTGAGTACATGGATTATACGCACTCTCACCCTTCCACCATTGCTAGCCTCTCTAGTACCGCGTAATTCTCGCCGGTACATTAAACCCACAATATACCCTTCCTCAAAACAGCCACCATACCTACCTATTATGGCATTTCAATAGCCATTCCGAGATATATTGCCATGCAACTTCCAGTGTTTCGTTTATTATGACACACTTCATCATTGTCATATTGCTTTGCATGATCATGTAGTTGGCATAGTATTTGTGGCAAGGCCACCATTCGTATTTTTTATACATGTCATTCTTGATCATTGCACATCCCAATACACTGTCGGAGGCATTCATATAGAGTCATATCTTGTTCTAGCATCGAGTTGTAATTCTTGAGTTGTAAGTAAATAAAAGTGTGATGATCATCATTATTAGAGCATTGTCCCACGTGAGGAAAGGATGATGGAAGATATGATTCCCTCACAAGTTGGGATGAGTCTCCGGACTTTACAAAAAAAATATAAGAGGCCAACGAAGCCCAAATAAAAAAAGAGAGAAAATAAAAAATGAGAGAAAAAGATAAGGGGCAATGTTACTATCCTTTTTCCACACTTGTGCTTCAAAGTAGCACCATGATCTTCATGATAGAGAGTTTCCTATTTTGTCCTTTCATATACTAGTGGGATTTTTTCATTATAGAACTTGGCTTATATATTCCAATGATGGGCTTCCTCAAATTGGCCTAGGTCTTCGTGAGCAAGCGAGTTGGATGCACACCCACTTAGTTTCTTTTTGAGCTTTCATACACTTATAGCTCTAGTGCATCCGTTGCATGGCAATCCCTACTCACTCACACTGATATCTATTGATGGGAATCTCCATAGACCGTTAATACGCCTAGTTGATGTGAGAATTTCTCCTTATTTTTGTCCTCTCCACAACCACCATATTCTATTCCACCTATAGTACTATATCCATGGCTCACGCTCATGTATTGCATGAAAGTTGAAAAAGTTTGAGATCACCAAAAGTATGAATCAATTGCTTGGCTTGTCATCAGGGTTGTGCATGATTTGAGTATTTTGTGTGATGAAGATGGAGCATAGCCAGACTATATGATTTTTTAGGGATAACTTTCTTTTGCCATGTTATTTTGGGAAGACATATTGCTTTATTAGTATGCTTGAAGTATTATTGTTTTTATGTCGATATTAAACTTTTGTTTTGAATCTTATGGATCTGGATATTCATGCCACAATAAAGAAAATTATATGGATAAATATGTTAGGTAGCATTCCACATCAAAAATTATGTTTTTATCATTTACCTACTCGAGGACGAGTAGGAATTAAGCTTGGGGATGCTTGATACGTCTCCAACGTATCTATAGTTTTTTTATTGTTCCATGCTATTATATTATCTATTTTGGATGTTTTATATGCATTAATATGCTATTTTATATTATTTTTGGGACTAACTATTAACCTAGAGCCTAGTGCCAGTTTCTACTTTTACCTTAGTTTTGAGTTTTACAAAAAAGGGATATCAAACGGAGTCCAAACGGAATAAAACTTTACGATGATTTTTCTTGGACCACAAGACATCCACGGAGCTTGGAGAGGGGGCCAGAAGAGTCCCGAGGGACTCACAAGCCCTCAAGATGCGCCCTAGGGGGCGTCCCCTGGCTTGTGGGCCCCTCAGGAGTCCTCCAACCCTAATTCTTGCGCTATAAATTCCCAAATATTCCCAAACCAATAGAAGCGTCCACCAAAATACTTTTCCGCTGCCGCAAGCCTCTGTTCCTGTGAGATCCCATCTTGGGGCCTTTTCCGGCACCCTGCCGGAGGGGTATTCGATCATGGAGGGCATCTACATCAACTCTATTGCCCTTCCGATGAAGCGTGAGTAGTTTATCACAAACCTATGGGTCCATAGATAGTAGCTAGACGGCTTCTTCTCTCACTTTGATCTTCAATACCATGTTCTCCTCGATGTTCTTGGAGTTCTATCATATGTAATATTCTTTTGTGGTGTGTTTGCGAGATCTGATGAATTGCGGATTTATGATCAAATTGTCTATGAATATTATTTGAGTCTTTTCTGAACTCTTTTATGCATGATTAAATTTCCTTGTATTTGTCTTATAATTATCGGTTTGGTTTGCCAACTAGATTGGTTCTTCTTGCAATGGGAGAGGTACTTAGTTTTGGGTTCAATCTTGCGGTGTCCTCACCCAGTGACAAAGTAGGGGTAGCGAGGCACGTATTGTATTGTTGCCATCAAGGGTAAAAAGATGGGGATTTCATCATATTGCTTGAGTTTATCCCTCTACATCATGTCATCTTACTGAAGGCGTTATTCCATTCTGATGGACTTAATACTCTAGATGCATGCTAGATAGCGGTCGATGTGTGGAGTAATAGTAGCAGATGCAGGCAGGAGTCGGTCTACTTGACACAGACATGATGCCTATATTCATAATCATTGCCTTGGATATCGTCATAACTTTGTGCTTTTCTATCAATTGCTCGGCAGTAATTTGTTGAGCCAACGTATGTTTTCTTTCAAGAGAGAAGCCTCTAGTGAAACCTATGGCCCCCGGGTCTATTTTCCATCATATATTTTCAGATCTATAAACCAAAAAACACAAAAAATACATTGCTGCAATTTATTTTGATTTACTTTAGTTTGCTCTTTTATTTATCTTTTATACCTATCTCTATTAGATCTCACTCTTGTTCGAGACCTTGAAGGGATTGACAACCCCTTTTTCGCATTGAGTGCAAGTGTTTGTTAGTTTGTGCAGACGCATAGATTGGATACTTGCTTGTGCCTCCTACTGGATTGATATCTTGGTTCTTAACTGAGGGGAATACTTATCTCTACTTTGCTGCATCACCCTTTCCTCTTCAAGGGAAAAAAAACTCAAGCTCAAGAAGTAGCAATACCTCTTGGGAGGGGGCTTGACCCTGGGGTTCCTCTCCGGAACCTCTTCAGACACTACGGACTCCTCATCGGAATCCGAGCTGTCATCAGTAGGACCATCTTGGGCCTACACTGTTTCTTCGGGCATGAGGAGGTTGCTCCTCCTCGACATCATTAGGCATCACCCTCTTCTTGGAATGGGAGGAGCCGCTCTCCTCCTCGTGCTCTTCCTACTCGCCCTCTTGAGCGGAGGAGCCTGAGCGTCTCTGGACTTGTTATCCGGATGTCCCCTTGGGCGGAGGCCTTCCCTGGCCTCCGACACTTCCTTCTTCTTGTTTTCCTTCTTCTCCGGCACCTTGTACGATGCCACGGTCAACATCTCCTCCAGCAGAGCTGACCGGGGGTCTTCGGGCAGCGGGCCCAGACTATTGGTCTTCTTGGCCTTCTTGAGTCAGCCATGTGGAAGTAAAAGAACGGAGGACAAATCTCCTGGAATGCGAACATCCGAACTTAAAGCAAATATGAACTTTGTTACCTCCTTTGGGGGGTGCATGGCGTCGAGGCCGATGTCCTCCTCCTTGGCCAGCCACACCTTTTGAGGCTTAAACAACACCTTCCACAGCTTGTCGTGGGTGGTGCCGTAGAAGTATTGTATGGTGGCTAAGTCCTTGAGCTTGTAAGACCACATTGGGGTGGCCCTTTGTTGGCAGGGGAGGAGGCGAGGACAAAGCATCACCTGCACCATGTTGGTCAGCTTGGCGCCCGCCTTTATCATGTTGGAGACGCACTTCTGCAGTGCCTCCACCTCCGTGGAGGACCCCCGGTCAAGACCCTTCTTGGTCCACGAGGTTAGCCTCGTCGGGGGTCCAGATCTAAATTCAGGAGTCGTTGTCCAGGCTGCATCATGTGGTTCTGTGATATAGAACCACTCCTTCTGCCAGACCTTGACACTATCAATGAACATGCCTTCCGGCCACTCGACTCGGCGAGCTTGCTGATCATTGCCCCACTGCAATCCGCCTACTGGTCGTCGACTATCTTTGCCTTGATGTTGAAGACCTTCAACCATAGGCCAAAGTGCGGCTTGACTCGCAATAAAGCCTCGCAGATGACGATGAAGGTCGAGATGTGGAGGAAGGAGTTCGGGGCCAAATCATGGAAATCCATCCCGTAAAAGAACATAAGCCCCTGATGAAGGGGTGGAGCGGGAAGCCCAGTCCCCGGATGAAGTGAGGGACGAACACCACCCTCTCACCTGGTCGAGGCATGGGGATAGCCAGGCCCTCCTCTGGGGCCCGATGAGCGATGTTGGCCGAGAGGTAGCCAGCGCACTTCAGATCCTCAATGTCATCATTGGTGACATTGGAGGCCTCCCACTTTCCTTTGGCACCAGATCCGGCCATTGCTGGAGTGAGGTGATGGCTTGAAGGGATTCTCTTTGGAAGAATGGCACGGGGCGCTTGATGGCTCGTGTCTGTGTTAGTTTTTCCCCGAAGAGGAAGGGATGAGGCAGCACAAGTACGGTAGGTATTTCCCTCAGTGATGAAACCAAGGTTATCAAACCAGTAGAAGAACCAAGCAACACTATGTAAACGGTACCTGCACACAAAGACAAATACTTGCAACCCGACGCATAAGAGTGGTTGCCAATCCCTCCTGGGTAAAAAGATAGATTGATTTGTATGATTTTGGATAAATAGATCTCTCGATAAAACAAAATAAACAAAATAAAGAAAAAGTGCAGCAAGGTATTTTTGGGTTTTTAGAATTATAGATCTGAAAACAAAAGCAAATAAAAATAGATCTCGAAGCAAATATGATAAAGAATAGGCCCCGGGGCCATAGATTTCACTAGTGGCTTCTCTCGAGAAAATAGCATACGGCAGGTAAACAAATTACTGTTGGAAAATTGATAGAACTTCAAATAATTATGACAATATCCAAGCAATGATCATTATATAGGCATCACGTCCAAGATTAGTAGATCGACTCCTACCTGCATCTACTACTATTACTCCACACATCGACCGCTATCCAGCATGCATCTAGTGCATTAAGTTCATGGAGAAACGGAGTAATGCAATAAGAACGATGTCATGATGCAAACAAGATCTATTCATGTAGGAATAGACCCCATCTTGTTATCCTTAATAGCAATGATCAATACGTGTCTTGCTGCCCCTCTTGTCACTGGGAAAGAACACCGCAAGATCGAACCCATCACAAGCACCTCTTCCCATGGCAAGAAAATCGATCTAGTTGGCCTAACTAAACCAAAGATTCGAAGAAGAAATACGAGGCTATAAGTAATCATGCATATAAGAGATCAAAACTCAAATAACTTTCATGGATAGAATTGATCTGATCATAAACTCAAAGTTCATCGGATCCCAACAAACACATCACAAAAAGAGTTACATCAAATAGATCTCCAACAGACCATTGTATTGAGAATCAAAAAGAGAGAAGAAGCCATCTAGCTACTACCTACAGACCCATAGGTCTACAATAAACTACTCATGCATCATCAGAGAGGCACCAATGAGGATGATGAACCCCTCTGTAATGGTGTATAGATTAGATCTCGTGGTTCTGGAACTTGCAACGGCTGGAATTGTGTTTCGTCGACTCCCCTAGGGTTTTTGGAATATTTGGGAATTTATAGGGCGAAGAGGCGGTGCGGGAGGCCACCGAGGTGGGCACAACCCACCGGGGTGCGCCTGGGCCCCCAGGCATGCCCAGGTGGGTTGTGCCCCCCTCGGGGCACCCCTCCAGTACTTCTTTGGCCCATCTTGTGTCTTCTGGTCCAGAAAAAACTCCAAAAAGTTTCGCTATGTTTGGACTCCTTTTGGTATTGATTTTCTGCGAGTAAAAAACAAGCAAAAAACAGCAACTGGCACTGGGCACTATGTCAATAGGTTAGTCCCAAAAAATGATATAAAGTTGTTATAAAATGATTGTAAAACATCCAAGAATGATAATATAACAACATGGAACGATAAAAGTTTATAGATACGTTGGAGACGTATCAGCATCCGCAAGCTTAATTCCTGCTTGTCCTCGAGTAGGTAAATGATAAAAACAGAATTTTTGATGTGGAATGTTGCCTAACATGTTCATCACGTAATATTTTCTTTTGTAGCATGGACATATGGACTTTTATATGATTCAAAGCAATAGTCTTGTTTTGACATGAAGACTTCAATACTCAAGCATATCAACAAGCAACCAAGTCCTTCGAAATATCAACACTAAAGCAAGTTATCCCTAGCCCATCATGCTCAATAATTGATCCATTTATGAAACACACTCGCATATTAGCTACACCCAATGCTCAAGTACGATCATAGTGCCCCTTAGTTGGTGCTTTATAAGAGAAGATGGAGACTCGAATAAAAATTGCATAAAGTAAATAGAAAGGCCCTTCGCAAAGGGAAGTAGGGATTTGTAGAGGTGCCAGAGCTCAAAGCAAAACAAATGAGAGATTTTTTTTTCGGGTGGCATACTTTTCCCATCAACGAAAATGACCGAGTAATTCCCAACACTTTCCATGCTAGATATATCATAGGCGGTTCCCAAACATAAAATAAAGTTTATTCGTTTTTCCACCATTCTTTCACTTTTCATGGCTAGCCGTATCCACGGGTGCCTCCCATACCAACATTTTCCAAGGAATTTATTACTTGACAACATAAAGTAAATTTCTTTTTCATTTCGGGACTGGGCATCCCTAATACCTTTGTCGTACTCTCGTGCAATGACATGTGAATGAACACTCATCTTGAGAATAACACATCTAGCATGGAAAATATTGGCCACCCCTTGTCGCTTCATGAGCAGTACGAGCACACAAAAGGGAAATTATTTTGAAATTAGAGATGGCACATAGAAATTTGCTTAGAACGGCATGGTGGACTCATGTGGCAAATTTGATTTAAAGGGTTTTGGATGCACAAGTAGTAATCATACTTAGTACAAGTGGAGGCTAGCAAAAGATTGAGAAGCAACCAACCAAGAAATGAAAAATCTCATAAGCGAGCATTAAGCATAACTAACACCGAATAATGCACCACAAGTAGGATTTAATTTCATTGCATAACTATTGACTTTCGTGCTTGCATAGGGAATCACAAACCTTAGCACCAATATTCTTACTTAAGCATAATTACTCGTCAACATGACTCATATATCACTATCATCATATCTCAAAACTATTACAAAGAATCAAGTTTATTTTGTCCAATGATCTTCATGAAAGTTCTTATTACATCCCTCTTGAATATCTATCACTTTGGGACTAATTTCATATGTTGCTTTTGATAAGCTCAAACAAATCTAAGTGAAGAACATGAGCATAAATTTTTTTCTTCTTCTCAAAATAATATAAGTGAAGCATGAGAAAATTTCTTCAAAATTTTACTAACTCTCAAATAAATCTAAGTGAAGCATGAGAGCATTTCTTAAAAAATATTAAAGCACACCATGCTCAAAAAGATGTAAGTGAAGCACTAGAGCAATTCCATAGCTCAAAAAATTTAAGTGAAGCATATAGAGCAATTCTAACAAATCATAACATAATTTTGGCTCTCTCAAATAGGTGTATCCAGCAAGGATAGATGACACTAAAAATTAAAAGCAAAGACTCATATAATACAAGACGCTCCAAACAAAACTCATGATATGTGACGAATAAAAATATAGCTCCAAGTAAAATACTGATGGTCGTTAGAAGAAAGAGGGGATGCCACTCAGGCTATCCCCAAGCTTAGTTTCTTGTTCCTCTTTGGATAATAACTTGGGGTTCCATGGGGCATCCCCAAGCTTAGGCTCTTCTTACTCCTTATCCCTTCATCCACCGTGATCCCACCCAAAACTTGAAAACTTCAATCACACAAAACTTAACAAAAACCTTCATGAGATCCGTTAGTATAACAAAGCAAATAACCACTCTAAGTATTGTTGCAAACCAATTCATATTTTATTTTTCCATTATATCTACTATATTCCACCTTTGCTATGGCTTATACCGATGAGGACATCAATACCATTGTTACACCCACAGCCCCTGCTGCTATACATACTGGACCAATTACTAGAGCTCGCGCACGCCAACTAAATTACCAGGTACTTTCGTTTCTTGGTAATGATTCTAATGTTCGTGAGAATATGATGCTGCCTAAATTGGATACATTTGTTTTGCTTACAAATGAAGGGCCTAGCTTGGAGAAGGATGAACATTTGAGCAAGAGAAAGCATGGAGATGATGGCATGCGCAAGGGGAACAAGAACGGAGTTACCAGTGATGATTTCAGGTCTTTGAAGCCACCATAACGAGTGCATGAAGCCTTGGATGAAATATACAAGATGCCACTTCATAAATTTCGTCCAGAGGCTATTATAGGTGCTGCGTCACCTTTTTATTGGGCCAGGCCCATGTAATTTCGAAATACATTAGTATAGGCTATTTTTAGAGTCCGTATGTGTGGGGAAACAAGAGATAGGGTTGATTTCGGACCCCTCCACCAAGGGCCACGAAATTCCCCCTCTCTTCCTCCATATATACAGCCCTTAGGGCACCGTTTAGACTTTGGGTTTTGTTTAGATTAAAGTTCGCCATAGCTGCAACTTCGCGTACTTTGTTTGTATTCAATGACCAGACAAAGGCGTCACAGAACCCCACCTTGATCAATAAAGCTTTCATCTTATATTCGCAATATCCAGATTGCAATCTCAGTTTCTTGCTTGTTCTTCGTTTGCTCGCAGGAAACAGACCCTCGTGGTCAGGTTGATCATGCTCCAGCGTGGTCAATAACCTCTCGGAGTTGGTTTAGCGATTGCTAAGGCGCGACGTCCTCGCACGTTCGTAGTCGGATCGTCAAAGTCGACTTCCACCAAAGCGAAATCCATCATCTCATCGAAAGACGGGACACCTTTGCCTCTATCAAGTGGTATCAGATTTCCAGGTTGCTCGGTGAGATTTTGCATTTTTTCGTAGTTTAGATCGAGTATGTTCTTCATACCTACAGTCCATGAAAAAGCCACAAAAAAATTAGGGTTAGTTCATCATATCCGAACCAATCTGAGCCTTTGCATAATCTTTTTAGGGTTTTGCTTTGTTGAATTTGCGGTTGCATCGTCGTGTCTAGTTGCTGGTCTTAGAGTGTAGTCTTTTAGAGTTTCGAGTTCTGGTCATAAGTTGTCACGCCGCTGTCGCACCATCATCATCGCCCCTGCCATCTACCACCACCGCTTATCCGCCACCGCTTCGAATCCGTATCCATATACCACCACCGCTGCCATATACCACCACCGCTGCCATCTACCATCATATATCCACCACCAATCCGAGTTCTTGTCATATTAGGTTTGTTTTCGAGATCCATCTAGTTTCCAATTCGTGTTTCCTTGCCGGAGTAGGTTTCGGCAAAAAAAAGAGTCCGGAAACCACCCTCCGTTTAGGCCCAAAATTTTCTGAAAACGCACTTGTCGAAAAAAATTCTGGCTATCCTATTTTTAGGTGTTTCTAAGCGTATTGAGACAGTCGCTGTTATAGAAAGTTTTTTTTGACCCGTTTCCAGTTTTTGGGTCCGGGCAGTCGAAAAAAAAAATTGGTCAAAAAAATTTCGTGCCCATCCTGTCAGTTTGACCTCAGAAGAGTTTTGAGACACTCGCCATTATAGTGATTTTCGCAAAAAAAACAGCGCAAAAAAAAGGAGCGCAAAAAAAAGCGAAAAAAAATCCAGAGTGTGCTTTTCCCTTGTTTACGTGCAGCGCCGTGATTTTGTTAGTGTTCTAGGCTCGCGTCTCTAGTACAGTCTAGCCTAGGACCAGCACAGTACCGTCGTTGAGCGTTTATTCAACTTTGCATCTCTGAATTGATTATTGCTGATCCTTTTTTCCTACCATATTATAAGCTTTCCCAGCTCCACATACATCTACGTCGTGCGTTTGACTCTCCCTGGTAATCGCTCTGTCCAAGCTTTGAGAGTTTTGACTACAACGGTTGCCGATCACCACCTGCTGCTGGGTAAGAACTAGTAAGAATTTGAGATTTTCTTGACGGGTTTGTGATACACCACCACCACTTCTTAGTACTCTGTAGGATCATATTCTTGTGTGTTTCTATTTGCTGCTAACCATGGTAGGATCACAAGCCGATGAGACTGATTGGGAGAACCTGACGAACAAACAGCTACATGATAAATTTCAGCAAATGATGAGTGGACAGGTGCAAGATGTGCTAAACAGATTTGACGAGGCCATGGAGAAGATAGATGGCATTGAGAAGACGTTTGAAACAAAGCTTGATAGCAAGTTTAATGAATTGCTCACGCGTTTTCCACCACCACCGCCGGCTGCACCTATCGCACCTCTGCAACAACAACAACAACGCCTCCTTCCGAATCAGTATGGACGAGCGAAGCGTGTTCCTATTGAGGATGGCCAAACTTTTGGTGCTGCTGTTCCTGTTGTTGATGCTTCTTTGGCTCGTGCTACTGCTGCTGCTGGTACCCAGGAGGAGGATGAGTATGCGGGCGATTATGAGGATGAGGTTGATCAAAATCCGAACTACGTGCAGCCACCAGCACCACCACCAGCAGGCCGACCTCAGGTATATATTCGTAATGGTAGGCCTGCACCACCACCTCAGGTATGAGATGATGTCCATATTCCTAAACTGAAATTGAATATTCCACCATTTGAGGGTAGATATGTTCCTGATATATATCTTACTTGGGAGTTAGAAACTGAACAACGTTTTACATGTTTACAATATCCCGAGGAGAGACGGGTTGCTACTGTTGTTTGTGCTTTCACTAGTTTTGCATGTGTCTGGTGGTCTGAACATTGTAGATTATATCCTATTCCAACTACTTGGGCTGCTTTGAAAACTGCTATGCGTACGCGTTGGGTTCCACCATATTATCAACGTGAATTGCTTAAAAAATTGCAGCGTTTAAGACAAGGAAAAATTCTGTAGAAGAATATTATTAGGAATTACAAACTGGCATGATTCGATGTGGTATTGTTGAGGAGAATGAAGCTATGCTTGCACGTTTTCTGGGTGGATTAAATAAAGAGATTCAGACCATTCTAGACTATAAGAAGTATACTAATATCACTCATTTATTCCATCTTGCTTGTAAAGCTGAACGTGAAGTGCAGGATCGACAAGCATTGGTGCGAACTAACTTTTCTGCAGGCCGACTTTCATCATGGACATCGTGTGCATCTTCTACTTCAACTGCACCAGCACCTCAATCAGGTGCCTCCTCCAGCCATGATACAAGAAAACAGGCACAACCACCATTATCTGCCAAGAGCGCACCTGCCGGGCCTGCACAGAGTTCTTCTTCTTCCATGGCATCAACAGGGCACACAAGTGATATTATTTGTCGTCGTTGTAAGGGAGGAGGTCATTATGCGAGAGAATGCAAATCTCCGCGTGTGATGATTGCTACCGAGGGTGCTGGATATGAGTCCGCTAGTGACTATGATGAGGAGACTTTGGCTCTTATTACACATGAAGAACATGGTGGAGATGATTCTGATCATGAGACGCAATACATGGCTCCTGAAGACGCTGACAGGTATGAATGTTTAGTTGCTCAACGTGTTTTGAGTGTGCAGGTCACACAAGCTGAGCAAAATCAGAGGCACAATTTGTTCCATACCAAGGGAGTTGTGAAGGAACGTTCTATGCGCGTCATAATAGACGGAGGGAGCTGCAACAACTTGGCTAGCATGGAGATGGTGGAGAAGCTTTCTCTCACCACAAGACCACATCCACATCCTTACTACATCCAATGGTTCAACAACAGCGGCAAGGTTAAGGTAACATGTACTGTTCGTGTGCATTTTAGTATCTCTACATATGCTGATTATGTTGATTATGATGTGGTACCTATGCAAACATGTTCCTTATTACTTGGTAGACCATGGCAATTTGATAAAAATTCTGTACACCATGGTAGAAACAATCACTATACTCTTGTTCATAAGGATAAAAATATTACTTTGCTTCCTATGACTCCTGATTCCATTTTGAAAGATGATATTAATAGAGCTAATAAAGCAAAACAGGAGAAGAATAAGAGTGAAAATCAGATTGTGGCAAAAGAATTTGAGCAACAAATGAAGCCTAATAATAAACCATCTAGTGTTGCTTCTGAAATTAAATTGAAAAGTGCATGTTTATTTGCCACCAAATCTGATATTGATGAGCTAGATTTCAGCAAATCTATTTGCTATGCTTTTGTGTGCAAAGAGGCATTATTTTCATTCGAGGACGTGCCTTCCTCTTTGCCTCCTGCTGTCACTAACATTTTGCAGGAGTTCGCTGACGTCTTTCCACAAGACGTGCCACCGGGATTACTGCCTATTCGAGGGATTGAGCATCAGATTGACTTAATACCCGGTGCTTCACTGCCAAACCATGCACCATACTGTACCAATCCAGAGGAGACGAAGGAGATTATGCGTCAAGTACAAGAGCTTCTCGACAAAGGTTATATACGTGAATCCCTTAGTCCTTGTGTTGTTCCTATTATTCTAGTTCTGAAAAAGGATGGTACATCACGTATGTGTGTTGATTGTAGAGGCATTAATAATATTATTGTTCGTTATCGCCATCCTATTCCTAGGCTAGATGATGTGCTTGATGAATTGAGTGGCTCTACAATATTCTCCAAAGTTGATTTGCGTAGTGGATACCATCAAATTTGTATGAAATTGGGAGATGAATGAAAAACAGCATTTAAAACTAAGTTTGGATTATATGAGTGGTTAGTCATGCCTTTTGGGTTAACTAATGCACCCAGTACTTTCATGAGATTAATGAACGAAGTTTTACGTGCTTTCATTGGACGATTTGTGGTAGTTTACTTTGATGACATATTGATTTATAGTAGATCTTTGGAAGAATATTTGGAACATTTACGTGCTGTTTTTATTGCTCTACGTGATGCACGTTTGTTTGGTAACCTTGGGAAGTGCACCTTTTGCACCGACCGAGTATCTTTTCTTGGCTATGTTGTTATTCCACAGGGAATTGAAGTTGATAAAGCCAAGATTGAAGCTATTGAGAGTTGGCCGCAGCCCAAAACGGTCACACAAGTGAGGAGTTTTCTTGGCCTCGCTGGATTCTATAGGCGTTTTGTGAGAGATTTCAGCACCATTGCTGTACCTCTCAATGAGCTTACAAAGAAAGATGTGCCTTTTCTTTGGGGTACCGCACAGGAAGAAGCCTTCACGGTATTGAAAGATAAGTTGACACATGCTCCTTTACTCCAACTTCCTGATTTTAATAAGACTTTTGAGCTTGAATGTGATGCTAGTGGAATTGGATTAGGAGGTGTGTTATTACAAGATGGCAAACCTGTTGCATACTTTTCTGAAAAATTGAGTGGGCCTAGTCTGAATTATTCTACTTATGATAAAGAATTATATGCTCTTGTTCGGACTTTAGAAACATGGCAACATTATTTATGGCCCAAAGAATTTGTTACACATTCTGATCATGAATCTTTGAAACATATTAAAAGTCAAGCTAAACTGAATCGTAGACATGCTAAATGGGTTGAATTCATTGAGACTTTCCCTTATGTCATTAAACACAAGAAGGGAAAAGAAAATGTTATTGCTGATGCATTGTCTCATCGCTATACTATGCTTTCACAACTTGACTTCAAAATATTTGGTTTGGAGACCATCAAAGATCAATATGTGCATGATGCTGATTTTAAAGATGTAATGCAGAATTGTAAAGAAGGAAGAATGTGGAACAAGTTTGTCGTTAACGATGGATTTGTGTTTCGTGCTAACAAGCTATGCATTCCAGCTAGCTTCGTTCGTCTTTTGTTGTTGCAGGAGGCGCATGGAGGAGGATTAATGGGACACTTTTGTGTGAAGAAGATGGAGGACGTACTTGCTACACATTTCTTTTGGCCAAAGATGAGACGGGATGTTGAGCGTTTTATTGCTCGCTGCACTACATGTCAAAAAGCTAAGTCACGACTCAATCCTCATGGTTTATATATGCCTTTGCCTGTACCTAGTGTTCCTTGGGAGGATATATCTATGGACTTTGTTTTAGGTTTACCTCGAACAAAGAAGGGGAGGGATAGCATATTTGTTGTCGTGGATAGATTCTCGAAAATGGCACACTTTATACCATGTCATAAAAGCGATGATGCTGTTAATGTTGCTGATTTGTTCTTTCGTGAAATTATTCGCTTGCATGGTGTGCCAAATACTATTGTTTCAGATCGTGATACTAAATTTCTTAGCCACTTTTGGAGATGTTTATGGGATAAGTTGGGGACTAAACTGCTTTTTAGTACTACTTGTCACCCCCAAACTGATCGCCAAACTGAAGTAGTCAATAGAACATTGTCTACTATGCTTAGGGTTGTTTTGAAGAGTAATAAGAAAATGTGGGAGGAATGCTTGCCTCATATTGAATTTGCTTATAATCGTTCATTGCATTCTACTACTAAGATGTGCCCTTTTGAAGTTGTGTATGGTTTCCTACCTCGTGCACCTATTGATTTGTTGCCTCTTCCATCTTCGGAGAAGGTTAATTTTGATGCTAAACAACGTGCTAAATTGGTTTTAAAAATGCATGAGTTAACTAAGGAAAACATTGAGCGTATGAATGCTAAATATAAACTTGCTGGAGATAAGGGTAGAAAACATGTTGTGTTTGCACCTGAAGATCTTGTTTGGTTACATTTGCGTAAAGATAGATTTCCTGATTTGCGCAAATCAAAGCTAATGCCACGTGCTGATGGTCCCTTTAAGGTGTTAGAGAAAATAAATGATAATGCATACAAACTTGAGCTGCCTGCAGATTTTGGGGTTAATCCCACTTTTAACATTGCAGATTTGAAGCCTTATTTGGGTGAGGAAGATGAGCTTCCGTCGAGGACGACTTCATTTCAAGAAGGGGAGGATGATGAGGACATCAATACCATTGTTACACCCACAACCCCTGCTGCTATACATACTGGACCAATTACTAGAGCTCGCGCACGCCAACTAAATTACCAGGTACTTTCGTTTCTTGGTAATGATTCTAATGTTCATGAGAATATGATGCTGCCTAAATTGGATACATTTGTTTTGCTTACAAATGAAGGGCCTAGCTTGGAGAAGGATGAACATTTGAGCAAGAGAAAGCATGGAGATGATGGCATGCGCAAGGGGGACAAGAACGGAGTTACGAGTGATGATTTCAGGTCTTTGAAGCCACCATAACGAGTGCATGAAGCCTTGGACGAAATATACAAGATGCCAGTTCATAAATTTCGTCCAGAGGCTATTATAGGTGCTGCGTCACCTTTTTATTGGGCCAGGCCCATGTAATTTCGAAATACATTAGTATAGGCTATTTTTAGAGTCCGTATGTGTGGGGAAACAAGAGATAGGGTTGATTTCGGACCCCTCCACCAAGGGCCACGAAATTCCCCCTCTCTTCCTCCATATATACAGCCCTTAGGGCACCGTTTAGACTTTGGGTTTTGTTTAGATTAAAGTTCGTCATAGCTGCAACTTCGCGTACTTCGTTTGTGTTCAACGACCAGACAAAGGCGTCACAGAACCCCACCTTGATCAATAAAGCTTTCATCTTATATTCGCAATATCCAGATTGCAATCTCAGTTTCTTGCTTGTTCTTCGTTTGCTCGCAGGAAACAGACCCTCGTGGTCAGGTTGATCGTGCTCCGGCGTGGTCAATAACCTCTCGGAGTTGGTTTAGCGATTGCTAAGGCGCGACGTCCTCGCACGTTCGTAGTCGGATCGTCAAAGTCGACTTCCACCAAAGCAAAATCCATCATCTCATCGAAAGACGGGACACCTTTGCCTCTATCATATACCCCCCGACAAAGTCCATAGATTCATCAAAATAAGCACACAACATAAAGAAAACAGAATCTGTCAGAAACAGAATAGTCTGTAGCAATCTAAAAACTTTGTATACATGTGTAACTTCAAAAATTCTGAAAAATTAGGACAACGTGGGCAATTTGTATATCAATATTGTGTACAAAAATCAGGAATTTATTGCACTTCTGTGATTTTTAATAATTCCGTGGCTGGCGCACAAAGTTTATATTTTCCAACAAGATCAAAGCAACTATCACCCAACATGATCCCAAAGGCTTTGCTTGGCACAAACACTAATTAAAACATAAAAAACACAATCATAACACTAGCATAATTGTGCAAACACTCAAGAACAAAAAGAAAAAGGCAAAAATAAAATTTATTCATTGGGTTGTCTCCCAACAAGCACTATCGTTTTATGCCCCTAGCTAGGCATAAAGCATAGATTCAAGTGTTATCATCTTTGGTTTTAGATCCATAGGATGACCTCATGATTGATTCATATGGTGGCTTAATTCCTGTTCTAGGGAAGTGTTCCATACCTTTTCTTAGTGGAAACTGAAATTTAATATCGCCTTCTTTCGTATCAATCACGACATCTATAATGCGTAAAAATGGCCTACCAAGTATAATTGGACAAGCCGGATTGCAATAAATATCAAGAACAATAAAAATCTATAGGCACATAATTCCTATTTACAAGAATAAGAATATCATTAATTCTTCCCATAGGCTTTTTAATTGTAGAATCTACTAAGTGCAAATTAAGAGAACATTCTTCAATACCGGTAAGATCAATCACATAACATAAAGATTTCGGAATTGTGGAAACACATAAGGCAAAACAGTCATAATTTTTAATCTTGACTTTGATAGTAGGTTCCCATTCATCATGTAATTATCTAGGAATTGAGATCTCTAATTCCATTTTTTCTTCCAAAGCTTTCATCATGGCATCTACGATATGTTTAGTAAAAGCTTTATTTTGTTCATAGGCATGAGGTGAATTAATCATGGATTGCAATAAAGAAATACAATCAATCAAAGTGCAATTATCATAATTAAAGTCTTTATAATCCAAAAGAGTGGGCACATCACTAGTTCAAGTTTTGACCTCTCCAAACCCACTTTTATCAATTTTCTCAACAAGATTTTCACCCTCCGAATTATTGGGAGCCTTCTAGCTAAAGTTGACTCTCTTCCAAACCCACTTTTACTATTATCACAAGCATATTCATCATGATGTTTAAATAAATTTTCGAGATCATAAGAATCATCATCACCCTAATCATGATCATTGCAATAAGTAGTGGATATAGCAAAACAAGCATCCCCAAGCTTGGGGTTTTGCATATCACTAACACAATTGACATTAATAGAATTTATAATAACATTCTTGCAATCATGCTTTTCATTCAAGGAGCTATCATGAATCACTTTACAAATTTCTTCGTTTAACACTTCATCACAATTTTCAGATTCATAAATCTCAAGCAAAACTTCATAAAGATAATCTAGTGAACTCAATTCACTAGCAATTGGTTCATCATAATTAGATCTCTTGAAAAAATTAGCAAGTGGATGATGATCCATATCAATAGATTTTTAGCAAGCAAAGATGCAAGCAAATAGAAGGCACATGGCAACACAAGCAAACATAGCAAACAAGAGATCTAACGAGAAAAAAGGAAAACAAAAAGGAGGCGAATAAAATGACAAATTTTTGTGAAGTGGGGGAGATGAAAACGAGAGGAAAATGGCAAATAATGTAAATTGCAAGGAGATGAGATTTGTGATTAGGAACCCGATAGATGTTGATGATGTCTCCCCGGCAACAACGCCAGAAATCCTTTCTAGATGGCTCATGTCCGCGTCAGTTTTTCTCCGAAGAGGAAGGGATGATGCATCACAACTACAGTAGGTATTTCCCTCAGTGATGAAACCAAGGTTATCGAACCAGTAGGAGAACCAAGCAAAACTATGTAAACGGTACCTGCACACAAAGAACAAATACTTACAACCCGATGCGTAAGAGGGGTTGTCAATCCCTCTTGGGTAAAAAGATAGATTGATTTGTATGATTTTGGATAAATAGATCTCTCGATAGAACACAATAAATTAAATAAATAAAAGGTGCAACAAGGTATTTTTGGGTTTTTAGAATTATAGATCTGAAAACAAAAGCAAATAAAAATAGATCTTGAAGCAAATATGATAAAGAATAGACCCAAGGGTTGTGCCCCCCTCGGGGCACCCCTCTGGTACTTCTTTGGCCCATCTCGTGTCTTTTGGTCCAGAAAAAATCTCCAAAAAGTTTCGCTGCGTTTGGACTCCGTTTGGTATTGATTTCCTGTTGAGTGAAAAAGCAAAAAACAGCAACTGGCACTGGGCACTATGTCAATAGGCTAGTCCTAAAAATGATATAAAGTTGTTATAAAATGATTGTAAAACATCCAAGAATTATAATATAACAACATGGAACAATAAAAAGTTATAGATACGTTGGAGACGTATCAGCGTTGGAGCTCCGAAGATTGGGAAAGTGGTGGCGAGAGGAAGGAGAAGGCGTACACCGATAGTGGTGGTTGTTCCCCTTTTATATGCTGCCAAAATACCAAAGGTCCTTTAACTGTGCCGTAGGTCTCTCCACTTCCCCATATACTCGTAACATTATGCGCGAGTGGGATGATCGAAATCATTGATCATATCCCCAAAAAGCGGGGCACGATCCGCACCTAAGACGTGCCGATGAAGGGGCTGGCTTGAACCGCGCATCAAGTACTCACAACGGTTCGGTGTTTATGACCGGACGTGACCCTTCGCCGAAAGTTATCAGGCGAAGGCACTGTTCACACTTGAGAGGTTGGCCTTCGAGGCTAAGTAAGATCGACAATCTGGATTCCGGATACTACTTAATGGAGTGCGTGACCGATACTTGACCAGATGGTTTTTGTGGAGATTCAACCGAGGAAGATTATTCCGAACACAGGGGGAGAGAAGAACTCGCCCGCAAGCCGAAGACTGCAAATTCAGGAATTACAAGATGCCGGCGTTGGAGCCTAGTTCGGAGGCTACTGAGGGAGTCCTGGACTAGGGGGTCCTCGGGCCGCCGACCTACTTCTGATGGACCGGCGGGTGGCCCGCGATATGACTACTACGAGACCGAACTACAAGGCGACTCCGTATCCGGACAGGAAACCCTCAAAGTCTTTGTGTGTCCTCCAAGTCAAGATGGAAGATTCAACATGTTTATTTCCCTTGTTGTAACAGACCATGTGTAAACCTAGTACCCCTGGTGTCTATATAAATAAGAGGGTTTGGTCTGTAGAGGCTAGAACAACATCCATCATCCTACTAGCCTAGGGTTTAGTTTAACTGATCTCGTGGTAGATCGACTCTATAACCATCCTATACACTTCAATATAATTGAGCATGACGTAGGGTTTTACCTCTTAGAGAGGGTCCGTACCTGGGTAAACATTGTGTCCTTCGTCTCCTGTTCCCCATTAGTCCAAGATCCACAGCTCGGGACCCCCTACCCGAGATCCGTCGGTTTTGACACCGACAACATGCTCCACTCGCGAGCTGGTTCGCGCGGTGCTGCGAGGGCTGCATGCGTATGCTGCCAACTGAGCCACCTAGGGAGACAATGGCTGGTGCGTGATGACACTGGCGATGCGACCTGTGGTGCACCGAGCTTCCCCCTGTCTGTGAGCATAGCTACAATCGACCATGTCAGAGTCGCAACTGGCAAGGGGCAGAGCTGCAATAGGCCAAGATAAAGCTGCAACTGACAACGACACTGCTACAATCATCGACGACGATACTGTGAGTGGTGTGTGATGGGGGACGAGCGATGGTGATGCGACGGTGTTGCTCCATGTGACGAAGGGCGCGACGAGCTACACCGGCGAGTCGAGTTGCTGCAATGGGCGACGGGCAATGCTACAATGAGCCACCTACCGCGACAACAGTGCAAGGGCTGTGACGATGAGGACGAGTTGCAACGAGCGGCGAGGATGACGACCTGCGACCGATGGGGAGGGCGGCAAGCAACGACCGACGACGAGGGCGGTGGCCGGGAAGGACAACCGGCAGGAGACAGAAAACACGTTGTTTGTTTGTGAAGGGTGGCTACGCGTGCTGGATTGGGGTAGAAAGTGATTGTACTGCCGGGACATCGTGATGGAACGGACAGGAGGCGACCGATCCTGGGTTAGGATCGGTTGACCTACGCCGTTTATCGGCCTTACGCAAAAGCCTTTTGAACCTTGAACAGAGCACGAACTTGCTGAGAACCACACCCGTACGATCGCCAAGCCGACCTGACCGACCTGAGCCCATCCACCCAACCCAGCCCGAGCCGGTTCGTTCTCCCCAATCCATCCGCTCCCACTCCCAACCTCGCCGGTCGCATCCGACCCCGCCGCGCGCCGCCGGCCCCGCCCGTTCGTCCGAGGTCAGAAGCCAACCGCCGGCGACTGCCGCCCGTCGCGAACCCTCGACGACCCCCCCGGAGATTTCGCTTCGATTCCAACTCGAACCCAGCTCGCGGGAGGTAATTTCCGAGCCCCCCTCCGCGCATTCATCGACTCCCGGTTCGTGGTTGCTACGGTCGTTTCGATCCTTGCATGATTCGATCTAGGGTTAGTGGTTCGCGGAATGGGGGTGCTTCTGGTGGGTTAATCGCGTTGTTGGGTGTTTGATTGTTCCCCATCTCCTGTTCGATTAGTTCGTTTTGTGGAGTAATAACCAGCAGCTCTCTACTATTTTGCAGGAGGTTCCTTCAAGGGTTTGGACTCCGAGCCGGGGATGTACGGACATGGAGGGGGCTTTAATCCACACTTCCGTCATGCCGCACCACCGCCGCCTCCGCCGCTGTCGCAGCAACCGCTGCCGCCTCCACCGCCTCGACCACAAGCTGGGGTGACGGCTGGCTTCCTTCAGCAGTCACTACCACCGCCACCGCCGTTGGCGCAGTACCCGCAGACCCCTGCAATGCGTCCACCGCCTGGGCAGTACCAGCATGGCATGCTGCCACATCAGAATCAGGCCTATCCCTATGCCCATCTCGGTCAGATGCACCACATGCCAATGCTCCCACATCAGAGGGGTTTTGGGCATATGCAAATGCCTGGGCCGCCGCAAGCCATGTATCAGCCCCCTCCGCAGTATCCCATGCCAGTGCCTCTCCCTCCACCACCACCGCGGCCACCAAGCATTGCTCCAGATAACCTGCCACCTCCACCCCCGCCACCATCTTCTCCCCCTCTCATGCCTCCGTCACCACCAGCTGCTCCAGCAACTGCAGAGTCATGTGCAGAGACAGAAGGAAAGGAAGGTGCCACAGATGGTGGTCATGAAGGCAAAAGTGAGAAAGAAGCAACTGAATTAATTGTATCTGATGACTCGGATATGGATATGGGTGGTGAGTGGATCCTCCTCACTCTCCACATTGTGTATATCGTAGCATTCCTTTTTTGCGGGGTTGTATCATAACATTCAGCTTGGCACATCTTATGGTGCAAGTTGTTAATTACTCTGTGGGTTTATTTGGTATCCTGCCCATTTTACCTGATAGTGGTCCAGTATGTTCTCTTCTTCTTCTGTACAGTTCTATGATCATCAACCTTGTCCATCTGCATAGCAATCTATATGATGGCTAACTATCAATATATCTATGTCCTTCTCTACCAATGTACCACTACTAAGACTTCTGGATTGATATGACACAGCATTCAGCTTCATTCTTGAGCTAGTTTATTTCTGTAAATTTACTTTCTGAAGTTAAATTTCAGGAGATGAGGACTCACCATCAAGGGTTCATCTGAGCGTTGTCAATTCTTCGCCTGCTGCTGCTGAATGCTCTGGAGATAATAATACTGTTAATGTGCCAAAGGCTGTTAATGACATGTCCAACCTTGGCAGTGATTTGGCACCTGGCAGCAGTGGGAAGGCTAAAACTGGAAATGTGTCTGTCGAAGCTGGGAGCCAGTTGCACTTAATACAACAAGATTATGCCTCAGATGATAGCGAGGACGAGGAGGAGCATACTCGTGCTTCCAGCAACCCTCTGCTGCCTGAAGATAATGAGCCGAATCAATCAAGTGATATAAACACTGAAATTGGTCATCAGCAGGTTACTTATGCAGAGGAAAATGTGAATGCGGCTCCTTGCCTTCAGCAGAATTATGAGCCTAGAATGCATCAGCTTAAGGATGAGAGAAGCCCAATAAATCACAACTCAGATGAGCCGGGGCAGCCAGTCACAGAAAGTTTAAGTGGCAGTGAGTCTGCTGGAAGGCAACATAGTGAAAGGCATGGGAGGATCCAGACAAAACGAATTCGTAGCCAGTCACCTATAGCAAGGAGGAGCTGTAGCCCTTCCGGAGAGAACAAGCACAGTCCATCCCAAAGGTACCTGACCTTGTATCACTCACTAAAAAATGCATCTGCTTATCTCCATAAATTGGAAGCCTTTTTTCGCCTCTAATTCGTTTTACATGCCATCTAGTTTATTATTAGGGCCCCTTCTGGATTTCTAACAACACGTTTTTTCTTCTTTCAGTTCATCACATGAAAGGCAAACCAGGTCACCACTTGCTAAGCGGGCTAATCTTCATCAGAGCAAATCACCACACCATGTGAGTTTGCTACCAGGACAACCACCAGTTGCAAGTTCAGAACCCCACATGCAGTTTCAGCCAAATGCTATGGCACCATCAAATGATTTCCTGCAGAATCAGATAAGAACCTATCCTGCACCAGATCTTTCTCATCCTAGGCCATTGGATTTCCATCCTCATGCTCCCCAGCCAGCTCTTCCTTCTCAACAGCAGCCTGCTGCCTTCCACAATGATGAGTTTAAAAGCCCCTTTTCCCTCGACAATGCACCAGTTCTTCTTCCAGATGGACGACCAGAATTTTCTGCTGGTGTAGGCCTATCTTATTCAAGTCATCAATCTTCATATAACCAGCAACAGCCTCCTCCTGGCAGTTTGGCTTCAGGAGCTAACATAGCTTACCCATCTTTCCAGATATTTCCATCAAATCTGCCAGGAAGTAGTGACTTGGGTCCTGTACCTATATCTGACATTGTTCTGCCTAAATCGTCTATCAAGCCACACTACAACCCATTTGCATCTACCTTTGAAACAGATCCGACTCTTGATATTAGTCCTATTCAAAGTCCAAATGCAGTTGAGTCTGCTTCAGCAAAAGCAGTAGAGCTCATGAATACAACTAGTCCTTTTGGTCAGTCTGTTCCTGGATCTGGAACTCGTTTCAACGAAAGTTCTGCAGAAGTTGTGCCCAGTCGGCAGAAACAACCTTGTCCTGGCTTTACTCCTATGGGTCCCTATGATCCACTTCTGGATAGTATTGAACCCTCAAGCAATTCAATCAACAAGATGGATCTTGGTCAAGAGGCGAATCTGAGTGCCACTGGTAGTCGCAATGCATCAAAACTTGTGAACATAGAAGTGGAGAGTAAAAATATGCATGGACTCGGGCTTGTTGCCGAATCAGAAGTTGTAGAACTTGGAGAGGTGGCAGCAGATACTGAAACAGGTGTGGTGGAGAATGTAAGTCCTGAGCCCTTAGGTGCTAAAGACTGGAGCTCAGATATTCCTGGTGATATCGACAATGACCAGTCATTGGATGTAAGTAAGAAGAGTAAGGACTCCAGATCAATGAAGCTTTTTAAGGTTGCTATTGCAGATTTCGTTAAAGAAGTTCTTAAGCCATCATGGAGGCAGGGAAACATGAGCAGAGAGGCTTTCAAAATGATTGTTAAGAAAACAGTTGATAAGGTCTCTAGTTCGGTTCCTGGCAATCATATACCGAAAACACCAGCCAAGATTAGACAGTATGTCCAGTCTTCTCAAAGGAAAGTGACCAAACTAGTAATGGTATGTCTGCACTGCTACCAGCATACTGGTTATGTACTGAATCTGCCAATACTCTTTCTGGCCATATGTTTACTTTACAGTTTCCAGTATTTACCATGCTGTAGTATACGGTCATCTTACATGGTTGTTTAAATATCTAAACACCCATGGAAAATATGCTATGCCACTTATAGTGTGAAACGCAACATATGTTCTTGTCTTCATGCTATTCAGTTCTTAAACTATGATTTTGTAAATGGAGATTTCGAGAATTCTTTGGTAATTGGGTATGAATTTAGCATCATGTAATTCTAGTTTGCACTGTTATGTTTGGGAGGCTGGGATTCATCTTAAGTTTTGTATGCTTAAATTAGATAAATAACAACCTGGAGGCAAGTAAGTTTTATTTATTAAACCGTTTATATTGAATTGTTGCAATGTTTTGACAAGAAGGAACAGTTGGAAGGCTATAGTTTTCAACAGTTTGCTGATGCTTTGTCTAATTTTTACCGAAAAAGGCTTTCGCCCCGCTTTATAGATAAAGCAGACCGCCAAAGGACATACAACCACACCAAGTCCACACACACACACCCAAGTACCACAACAAAGTCATAAGGTTCTGCTTTGTCTAATTGGCTGAGATGTTGAGTTTATTTAGGATGAATAAAGGCATTGTTGTGCACCTTTTGTTCTTCCAGCGTTCTTATTCTGGTTGCTGGTTTCAGTTTTAGGTTTTGGTTACTTTAGTTTCCAGATTGTGTAGGCTTCTTATGGCAATGAAGCTTTGCAGTCTGTTACAGTAGTAAATTTGTTTTATCTATTAATATGTTTCAGCAGGGAACCCCCTTACTGTTTTCCGAGAAAAAAGTGAACAAATTGGAAAAGCAGCTAGGCATGGGTGCACATAATTCTAAGTTTTACATATATATAGCGTTTCCCACGCTCTTTACTTGTGTCCAGCATAATTATGTTTGGATATGTATGTACCAATCGATTTATTTCATTTCTTCAGGGTTATGTTGACAAGTATGTGAAGTTATAGTTGCATCCTTAAATTGGACTGGGCCAATCAGAAGAGACTTCCTTTGCAGTTGTAAAACTTGTGAAGAATACTGATTCAGGTGGCAAGCCGTGTATTTCTTGGAACATCTATTTGCATGAGAAAGTCCTTTAGCAAGAAGGTATTCTTGTAAGTACTGAGGGAACGTCTGTATTAGAATCACGTGTTTAAACATCAGTTCCATATTCGGTTAAGTTGCTGCCTAGTCCTGTTCTGTTGGTTGTAAAGCACTTTGTTGATATTTCTTTCCCTTTCCACCCAACACAGGGTAAGTGATAGGTCTGATAGCAGGATGATGTATTTTTCCTTGAGCTGGTTTCTCTAGAACATTCATTTTTGTAGTAATACTTAAGTGTGGACCAAGCCGTCATGCTTACCTTCATCAGATGATCTTACATGTTCTGGGTGCTGATAGTCTAGATTTAGTTTTTAAGATCAAGTACAAAAGGAACTGGTGGAAAGATTAAGCTTAAGTCCGAGCAATCAGAAGTGTTTCGTTTTGGGGGTCATGTTATTTTCTCAGGAGCTCAAGCCATGGTCTGGTCGAATTCACTTGGAGAAAATTAGCTAGCAAAGGTTTTGTAGTATCAAGCCTTTATTTAGATAGATATAGGGAAATACTCCCTCCGTTCTTTTTTATAAGACGTTTCAGACAGCTGAGATTGAACTGTTTTGGGCACTGTCTGAAATGTCTACAACGTCTTATAAAAGTGAACAGAGGAAGTAACTTATTTGCATTTATTGGTCTGTGTGGGGTGACCCTCCCTGAAGTTGATCTATTTGTTGGATTGAGCTATGCTTTCAAATATAAGAAGAGGATAATGGACTATATCTGATTGAAGCTTGGGAGATCTGATGATTCCCTAATCGTTTTAATTGTCCATCCCGATGTATTCATGTTTTTTTTGAAATGGTCACCTGCGGGGGTGGGGGACTCCCCACCTGAACATATTTCAAAACGGTTTAGAGTTTACAGAGGTCACGTATTGCGCGAAGAGAGGAAATCACGCCACAGACCGGCGCGTTCCATCGGTGTCTCCGTCTTGAGAGGGTGAGCCCATACAACATGATCATCAAGGATAGCTTTAACAGTGCTATCAGCATAAATCTCTAGATTTTGGAAGACTTTCTTGTTCCTAGCATCCTATGTGGCCACTTGTGCTTTGGGTGATCTACCCCAGCACCGTTAAGTAATACAAGCGTTGCTTGACGATGGCAACATGGCATGGATCGGTGTGTTGAAGAACTCGGCGGTAGGGTTGAACCGAGGGCGAATCCCGGAGCCGCTGGGCAGGTGAAGAACAGACGGTTGCGGTCCTCCATCGCATGGTCGCATCGCAGGCAGGTCCCGTAGCTGAGAAAAAGTACAATATTGTTCCCTAACCGTTTCAAAAGTCTGCAGAGCATAATACTGTGCAGAAAAATGTTTTAAATGTGAACATCAATGTGAATAAGTTGATATGGCAGAGTTCAGTTGAGCTCCCGACGTCTCCAGTTCCTTTGCCATGTATACTTGCACTGTCGTGTCAAGTATATTTCAAGTCTTTGCCAGTTTTTTTTTTTTTTGAGCTAAAAAAAAGTCTTTGCCAGTTAGAGCCTAGAGCAAGGCAGACAGGGATTTTTTTTTTGAGACAATGCAGACAGGGATTAATGGCCTCAGCTTCTCTCTCACTGGGCTGAGTTTGGCTGGGCTGGGCCTGCAGGGAGAGAGAAATGAATGGGTGGGTTGAAGTCTGGGGCCATCAGTCTGTTTTCCTTTCTCGGGGCCCAGCTCGCCCCCTGGTGGTGATTGATGATTAGTCTGGAAAGAAAAATCATCCTAAACAAGCCCTCTCCACTGCCTCTCCTTTCTCCCTTCCGCTGGCGCGCCTTGCTCTGCACCTCCCCGCCGTCTATCTCTGTCTACCGGCGGGCCTCCCCGCTGTCGCTGCTGCCGAGGTACAGCTCCCCTCCCCGCTCCCCCTTCCCCCTTCCCTAGCAATGGACTCGCTCGTATGCCAACTTTGTAATATCTCATCGGTTACTGGCGTAGTTTTCTACTACCTCGGTTCCTAAATATAAGTCTTTTTTAGAGATTCCACTACGGACTACATACGGAGTAAAATGAGTGAATCTACACTCTAAAACATGTCTATATACATCCATATGTTGTCCGTAGTGGAATATCTAAAAAGACTTATATTTAGATATTTCAATAACAACTACATACGGATGTATATAAACATATTTTAGAGTGTAGATTCACTCATTTTGCTTTGTATGTACTTCCTCCGTTTCTAAATATAAGCCTTTTTAGACATTTCAAATGGACTACAACATACGGATGTATGTAGACATATTTTAGAGTGTAGATTCACTCATTTTGCTTCGTATGTAGTCACTTGTTGGGATCTCTAAAAAGACTTATATTTGGGAACGGAGGGAGTAGTCCGTATTGAAATATCTGAAAGACTTATATTTAGGAACAGGGGGAGTACTACTCAGCAAATATTCCGACGATACCGCATTCGTACTAGGTTAAGTATTTCTGACTTCATGGTGGTTTTGTCTTTGGTAAAAGGCTCATAGATTAATTTCAGAGTTACCAGCAATCAAGTCTGGTACTGGGAAACAGTAGGATTGATTTTTCTGGGTCATCTGGACAGCAAGCATGGCTTGATTCATCTTTGGTGAGAATTGCCGTGAGAGGATTGGACCGATTTATCATTTGTGTAGCCACCTAAACTCAGTGAAAACAATGCCTGCTAAATTGTAAATTGGTTTTTCATGTTATCCTGAAATCTGTCTGTATTCAAGTTTTTTGTTCTCTTCCTATTGCAGGCTGTTTGTTGCCCATCCAGTAGATTGTGAATTGCAGTAGACGAGAGGCACATTGGCCACAATGGCTCTAACGCTCTTACGAGGGATCAGAACACAAACCTTATCTGGAGCAAATGCAGGGCTGTTCTGTACCACTCGACGTCCTCCGCTAGCCCACTTCACAGCTAGGGTGGAGAGTGTGCAGACTAGTGAGCCCAAATCAGTGCACAAATCAATTCAACAGGCTACCAAGGAGGCAGTGGAGCAGAAGACACACGGTTTTGAAGCGGTGATCGGCATTGAGACCCATGTTCAGCTCTCAACCATCACAAAGGCATTTTGCTCCTGCCCATACGACTATGGCTCCCAGCCAAACAGCACCGTTTGCCCCACCTGCATGGGCCACCCCGGGACATTGCCGGTTCTGAACGCAAAGGTTGTTGAATGTGCTGTCAAGCTAGGCCTCGCTCTCAACTGTGAGATTTCCATGACATCCAAGTTTGACAGAAAGCAGTACTTCTACCCAGATCTGCCCAAGGGATACCAGATTTCGCAGTTTGACATTCCGATTGCTGAGAAGGGTTACCTTGATTTGGATATTCCAATGGAGTTTGGTGGTGGTCACAGGCGATTTGGGGTCACGCGGGTTCATATGGAAGAAGATGCTGGCAAGCTGCTTCACTCTGAATCTGGGAGTTTTTCTCAGGTTTTCCTTGTTATTTCCTAACTAAGTACTCCCTCCGTCCGGAAATACTCGTCGGAGAAATGCATAAAAATGGATGTATCTAAAACTAAAATACGTCTAGATACATCCATTTCTCCGACAAGTATTTACGGACGGAGGGAGTACCTGTTTTCTGTTATATTTTATTCTCATTCTATTCTGCCATGCTCTGTGATATGGCCCTGGAATCATGGAAAAGTTGACATTCACCACAGCGCAACAGTACATTTCTAAACCGATGCATTCACAAAAGCTAAAGATGGGGAGTCGTGGAATTTACTTAAGAGACGAACTCTCTGACACATTGGACTATAACTAAGAAGATCAAGTAATACAGGGAATTGTGTTTCTTGTACATTTGATGCTAGAGGGGGCATATAATAAGAGGAAACTGTACTTTCTGTCATACAGAAGGTAAGGACCAATCTCATATCAAACATAATTCAAATCCTACACATCATGGGGCAAGAGCAGCTTAATTGCACTTGATGTCAGATCATTGTGTTTAGATCTTTGCCTTTCATAGAAGCAAAGAGGCCTTCTCAAATCTGATACAAGAACACGAGGTTTGGGAAATCTGTAAAAAGGTGTCATTACATGTGTGGTTATGTGAAAGCATCGCTAGACAATGTGCTTGTGCACTAGCTCCTCCAATCTTGACAGAAAATCATACTCCCTCCGTCCGGAAATACTTGTCAGAGAAATGCATAAAAATGGATGTATCTAGAACTAAAATACGTCTAGATACATCCATTCCTCTGACAAGTATTTCCGGACGGAGGGAGTAGATAGAGAGAAGAAGTAATAAAATAGAGCAAATTCAGCATCAAATAATCATGTACTGGCTCATTGTACTGGTAGCTACAACTTTGAAGTCATTAAAGTGGTTGCTATTCTGGCTGGCTAGGTTGACCTAAATAGAGCCGGCGTCCCTTTGCTAGAGATTGTCTCAGAGCCAGATATGAGGACAGGCATAGAGGCTGCTGAGTATGGTGCTGAGATACAAAGGGTTGTTAGATACCTGGGTGTGGGCAATGGCAACATGCAGGAAGGTTCCCTCCGCTGTGATGTCAATGTATCTGTCCGGCCCATTGGACAATCAGAATTCGGTACAAAGGTAACCATCAAAACTTTAGACTTCCTCAACTGTTTTTATTCTGTATTAATATATTCCATGCCGACAATGTTTGCATCAGTGTTATGATCTGATGATTCTTCAATACACTTATGTCCGGAGCACATGGTAGGCCATTAAAGCCTAGATTTCTTGCAAAGTTATCAGTTTAAACAATAAAATCCCTTTATGATTTTCTCAGATATTTTCAGTACATCATATAAAACTGACATTGCATGTTATATAGGTAGAATCAGAAGTTATTTGGTTAGCCAATTGGTGAATGCATGAAATATCTCAATTTTTTATAGGTTCACTTCTTTGTATAGGAAAAGAAAATCATGCATGCTTGTAAAAATTGTAGATATTTTCCCTTATTATCCTGAGTTATTTTTCTTTGCCTTCAAAACGTCCTGTCTTGTCATTGGCTGAATTCATCCTTGATGAAAATCCTTCATGCATGCTGCAATGACCGTCTGTTCGATCAAGCACGCTTGTATTGTGCAACACTGGTTGAATCCATCCTTGATGAGTCTGAAATATGGAAACAGGCAGGGGCTGTTGTCTATGGGAGCTGCGTCTGCACACATGGCCACTTGATGGCAGCCATGCCTGCTCGGCCTGCCAATGCTGCAGTTGCTGAGGCTTTGCCGAATCCCCTGTTTTCTTGCATTTCTCTTCTTTTATTAGTTAGTTTTTGGCTCCTATTTCTTATATTTTTCTGGTCTTTGTTTTCATGCCTTGGACATGTTGTGTTTCCCACTATTTTGGTGGTCTTCTAGTTACAACATTACAGCGTTCAGATGTGTGTTCAAGATAAATAAATCTTGTCTTAAAAGAAGTGGCCAGAGAGTCATGAACTACACCAAACTATGCTGCTAATTCCGTTGGCACAGATCAGGAAATCTTAGCAACCATGGACATTACAACATGACCATTATTTTAAAAGGCGATAACTTCTGAGTTTTTGTAGCTATTGTAAGATGACAATGTGGCGTCACATGCTTCTTTCAATTCTAATTTCTGACAGGTTGAAATAAAGAATATGAACTCATTTTCTGAAATAAGTAGGGCAATAGATTATGAGATATCCCGACAGATTCTTCTTCACAAAGAAAGCCAGGCTGACAAAATTGTACAGGAAACCCGTCTATGGGATGAATCTTCTCAGGTTGTTGCCTCACCTTGCTGTTTGACTTTTGTTTTCACCTATTGGTCTTTTTCTACCATCTTTAAATTCGTTTCATTGTCTGCACTCAGAAAACTTTTACAATGCGGAAAAAGGAGGGACTTGCCGACTACAGATATTTTCCTGAGCCTGATCTTCCTGAAGTTGTTCTGACTAGTGAGTACGTTGATGAAATTCGTAATTCAATGCCGGAGCTTCCAGAGGCAAAGCGTAGGCGTTATGAGAACATGGGGCTCAGCATGCAAGATGTTATTTTCCTTGCTAATGATGATATTGTAATTATCTTCTGTATTACTCTCATTTTTACTTTGTCATGCATGTTATGTTACTGAAGTATATTTCAAAGTGTGATATGTGTATGTTCCTCCCAGGTTGCTCATTTCTTTGATTCTACACTTGAGCGTGGTGCTGATGCAAAGCTAGCTGCTAATTGGATCATGGGTGACATTACGGCTTATCTGAAGAATGAAAAGCTCTCTATTGATGAAATTAAATTAACACCTCTTGAGCTTTCTGAACTGATTGCATTCATAAAGAATGGTACTATCAGTGGGAAGATTGGCAAGGAGGTAACTATTCTTAAGTATTGTGGTTTGTGTGTCACGCCTTTTGGACTTTGATTTGGTTGAAGCACTTCTGGGTTGTTTGCAGTCTCTTCCATTCGATGGTGCCGCACTGATTATGATGGCCAAAACTTGAATTTTGACAGTTTCTTTTGCACTATATCAGTCTGAAGATTTGCATAGTTTTCACTTACAAAAAGAAATAAGATTTGTATAGTTGGGTGGCTATGATAAAGATAAGTTTCAAAATAGGAAAGGAAAACACTATCTGTTTCCACTGCTGCCTCTGGGGAATTTTTCGCAGATTGCACAAGAATGAACTTTAGTACTTCAGTTATTCTGAAATTTTTGCATGCCTTCCTGACACTTTCTGTTATAAAAACTTGGTCTTGTTAGGTTTTAGTACCTTTAGTCATAGTTAGTTTATAATACCATTTCCGATTCTGCCGTTGCAGATTCTTGTTGAGCTCATTACCAAAGGCGGAACTGTCAAGTCGGTGATAGAGGAGAAAGATTTGGTTCAGGTAATGTTGTCACACTAGAACCATTTCGAATCACAGTAGTTTGAATGTCGTCAGATATTATGATCACTGCGGCCCTGCTGTGCTGAGGAAACAAACATCGTGAAGCTAATGAGAAAAAAAAATCGATGCGCCCTTCTGATTTACTACTATATTAAGTCTACTGTAGCAGATGAGATTTCAGTGCCTTTAATTTCTGCCTGGGTTTTTTCTGAGTGAAAAACTGTACTACTGGATATGACAGATAGCAGATCCAGCAGCAATTGAGGCCATGGTAGATAAAGTACTCGCCGAGAATCCGAAGCAACTTGAGCAGTATCGGGCTGGGAAAACCAAGTTGCAGGGATTTTTTGCTGGCCAGGTTTGTGATATTTTTGCATCTGGAGCTGTGTTCCCCTCACTATATTCTTTTGCCCCTGCAGTCCCGATAGCTGATCATATTATTTAAATTGATTCCAGGTGATGAAAGCATCGAAAGGTAAAGCAAGTCCTGTTTTATTGAACAAAATCCTCGGGGAGAAGTTGAAGGGCAATTAAAATTGCCGAGGGGTGTTTCGGCACACAGAGAATATTTTGCCCTTGATGAGTGAACCATCAGATTAACTAAAGTGGAACCCCGCAGCGGAAACGCATTCTTTTGTAAAGACACTTGGAGTTTTTTTTTGAGTTGTTGATTGTTTTTGAGATAGCTAACCGCTTATTCAAAGCGGTGACACTTACTTGGAGTTTGAAGTGTTGATTACATTTCGCTCTCTTTTCACTACAGAGTGGATTTTGGAAAAGCAATCGAGTTCACATGATACAATGAAGGATATGCATGGTATGTGTTTGAGCTGATGATGGAGTGGCCAGTTGTACAGATGAATCAGTTGCGTATGCTTACATGTTTCTACTCGCGTCTTTTTTTGCATTTGATCTTACGCAGCTGTAAACTCATTTTTAATTTGGACACATCAGTTACGATCCTGAATGTGGCTTTACCTTTTGAATTACTACTAAGTTAAGCCCTTGAGTTTGTTCCAGCATTATCATATCATTTTGAACTACTATTAAGTTGCTTAATTTTCGGTAATACGCGTATGAGCCCGGGCTCATCTCACTTTGGTGAACAGTTTTTTTTTTAAATAGTAAAAAGAATCATCGAAGATGCTCAGGTGCTCAAGGAGCGTGCAAATGTTCGCAGTGTTTGGACATTCTAGGACCTTAGACAAATTTTTTTTCCGGATCCTAATAGTACTCTTATTCAAAGTTTCTTTTGAAGCCATTTTTTTGGTTTTTTGTCACAACCTCCTCAAATGTCCAAACACACACGAAGTTTTGCACTCACATCACTCATTCGGGCATCTTGGATGCCGAAAATTTCAGATTCTTTTGAATTTGTTTTGTATTTTATTTGATTTTACTGTTCCCGACCAGGCACCGAATCGCCACACTCCTTATTTTTGAACTACTACTTTTTTACTATTAAGTTGCTAATTTGCCAGCCATTGCAATATGCTACTCTTTTCATAAATAACATTATACTTTCGGTAAGTGATTCATTTGTTGGTCATTGAAACCACGGGAAAGTAATATGGCAACTAATTGCATGTGCAACTCATATTCTCACACCTCCTGTTTTTTGAGTTTCCAAAAATTGTGAAATAATTTAGGGATGCCATACAATGTGCATCCGCGAAGATATATTCACAAGAACATTGCTGTGAAAGGTAGTACAAACTATGCAATGTGTACATATTGTGGAGTTAATAAAGACTTAATTACACTATAGTTATTTACAGTATATTTCTACTAGTGTGTGTACTCTTTTGTTCCAATTATTTTCTGCTTCCTTTAACCATTTTCAGTTTAGAGCTTGTGAAGAAGAGTTTCCATGCCGGCTCGCGGTGTGCAGAGAGCTTCCAGAGCGACGGCCTTGAACATGACGATCCCGGAACTGGCGGCCATGTCGACCTCTTCATCCCCGACCCTTTTCCAATCGAAGCACTGGATGAGCGTGCCAAGAACCATACCCATGGTCCTCATGGCGAGGCTCTCCCCGGGGCACTTGCGTCTTCCCATCCCGAAGGACATCATGAGCTTCCCCTCGGCGCCGCCATGCTCGAACCTCTCCGGCCTGAACTCCTCGGGCGCCGGTCCCCACTCAGCCGGGTCGCGGTGGATGGCGTACGCGTTGACGAGCACGATGGTGCCCGCGGCGACGTCGTACCCGTGGAGCTGGCAGTCGGCGGCGGCCTCGTGTGGTAGCAGCAGCGGCGCGGCCGGGCACAGCCGCATCGTCTCGCTGATGATGCAGTGGAGGTAAGGAAGGTGGGGCAGGTCCTTCTTGTCGAGGAGGCGGCTCGGCTCGCCGCTGAGGTGCGCGTCGATCTCTTCATGTGCCTTCTTTAGCACCGCCGGGTGGTTCAGCAGGAGCGCCATCGCCCATTCCGTCGTCGTCGACGTCGTCTCTGTCCCGACGCCAAGAAGATTCTTCCATCCAAAATTCCAAATACGACAAGATTAGTTTGAAATAAGGTAACGGAGCTTGAATGGAAGCTGCGAGACTCACGGCGACGAGGGCGGCGATGAAAGTGTCCGTGTACAGGTCGGGCTCTGACTTCTGCAGCGAGAGCATGACGCCGATCATGCCCTGCTCCTCCTCATGCTCGTCGGCGGCGGCCTGCTGCTTCTGCCTCTCCCTGTCGATGAGCTTGTATATGAAGGCGTTCCTCCGGCTCGTTACGTCCGCCAGCTGCCGCCCGACGCCTCGCCAGTCGAACCAGCGTAGCACCGGTAGGTAGTCCCACAGGTTGGCGACACCGACGAGCGGCACGATGGCGTCCACAACGTCCTTCATCTCCCGCGCCTCCTGCGACATGTCCGCTCCGTCGTCGGAGTAGGTGTTCCTGCTCCGCGCGAGGGCCTCCATGAGGACGCTGTGGGAGAGGTCGAACAGCCGCCGCTTCAGCTCCACCCTGGCCGCGGCACCGCCGGCGGTAAGGCGCGCGAGGCGGCGCACCAGGGCGCGCAGCTCGCGGGCGACGACGGCGTCGTACATGAGG
Source organism: Triticum aestivum (assembly GCF_018294505.1). Lineage (NCBI taxonomy): Eukaryota > Viridiplantae > Streptophyta > Magnoliopsida > Poales > Poaceae > Triticum > Triticum aestivum. The sequence continues at coordinate 394,193,219 of NC_057798.1, read as the reverse complement.
TCGACGCGGCGCGCGGAGAGGAGGTGCACGACGGCGACGCGGCGCGCGGCGCGCCAGTGGGCGCCGTAGTTGGCGAGGGTGAGCACGGTGTAGTCGAAGGAGACCTCCCGCACGGACGGGAAGTGCGGGCGGTTGGCGAGCGTGGCGTCGAGGTCGGAGGAGAAGCACTCCCTGGCGAGCTCCGCCGAGGTGACGACGACGGCGGGGCGCGAGCCGAGGCGGAGGGAGAAGACCGGGCCGTGGCGCGCGGCGAGGCGCGCGAGCGTGGCGTGCAGCGGCTTCTTGAGGAAGGGGAGGTGGCCAAGGAACGGGACCGCCAGCGCCGGGCCGGGTGGCAGCCGTCGCCGCTTCTTGGTGAGGAAGGAGCGGAGCAAAAGGGCGGTGAGAAAGGTGATGGCGGCGACGTAGAAGAAGGGGAAGCTACCCATCTCCATTGTTGTTTCTGCGGTGCTCCTAAACCACACGGACAAGGGGGATTGGAGAGGGAAGCTGGGGCTCGGGAGGTAGACGGAAGCAATCTCTCACTGGGGATTGGAAATCCGGAGATATACAGGCAGAGGCAGGAGGAAGAAAAACTGAGGTTGTGACACGAAGCTAGCTGATCAGGCTGGACTCGTGAGGTGTTTGCAACTTTAAAAGTCAAAAGGTGTCAAGCTGCGTGTGTGGAATGGTCAGCTGACCATGTTTAAATCGTGTGTGGAACGGTCCAACTTTAAAGAGTTTGCTCTGTTGCGTACGATGTGAAGTGTCCGATTTAGGGCCGGTTCTTTTGGGCAGAATCGTCTCCCTCCGTAGCTTCTTCTAAAATCGTCACTTCATATATTTTTGACAATCCTATCTAGTTAAGGTCTAATTGACTAGGATTATATTTTTTTCGAGAGTATGCAATCGTGTACCGTATTTTTATAGAAGAAGAAGAACAAGATTTACAAGAGTCCACACGATGATGCGAACATCATCATGGGAGCACCCGCTCCAACCGAAAAAGAAACTAAGCTAATGTCTCACAAATCGTTGTAGGCCTCCAACACCGTTAAAAGCTAAATTCCACTCTCTAAGTTCATCTAAGATTAAGCGAACAAGGTCTCTAGCTTGCACTTGTTGCTCCCTCCCGTTGAAGACTCGTGCGTTGCGTTGCTTTCAGAGCGTCCAAGCCGTGCAGATGACAAAGCTGTCAAAACCCTCCTCTCGCTTGAGTGCACGCTTCTTCGTTTTTGGATCCACCATTCCACCATGGTATCGTCTACCGTCGGCCCCGAGATTGGAAGTTGCAGTTCATCTATGCAAGTGAACCACACTTCCTGTGCATACACACACTGGGCAAGAATGTGCTCCGCGTTGTCCTCGCTCTGCAGACACGTGAAACAAGGCGAAGGTTGATCTTGTAGACCATGGCGAGCTCTCCGGTCCGAAGTCCATATCCTGTGCTGCGAAGCCAACCACATGAATATCCTGAGTTTAAGAGGAGCTAAACTTCTCCAGATGCATGTGGCCGCCGGTGCCCGAATCAATCCTTGGCAAAGTCTGGCATATGTGGCCTTAGCCGAATAAGAGCCCTCCTCCCCTGAGCATGGCCAGGAGAACTTGTCTTCCACCTCGGCATCCCTCCAAATAGTGGCTATCGCATGCCTAAGGTGCATCAGTTGCATCTGGGCCATGAAGGGCATGTCCCCAATGATGTCTTGCTCCCACCTCTCTCCTACCAGCGCTTGCTCAACCGTTCGCGAGTTAATCACCCGGGTTTGAACCATCGCTAGAATGCTTGGAGCGATATCCTGGGCTCCGTATCCATGAATCCATCTGTCATGCCAGAAGAGCACGCGATCACCTCTGCCAACCTTAATGCCAACTAGACTATCAAAAACTTCTCTCGCATCATCATCCACCATTAGTGCCAGATTGCTCCATGGTCTGTCCTTGTCCACTCCGCTTAACCATTCCCATCTAACTCTTAGCGCCAGAGCTTGCAATTTCAGATTTTTCACTCCCAATCCACCAAAGCTCGCGGGTCTGCAAATCGTGTTCCAAGCCACCAAACATTGTCCACCATTGGCTTTGTCTTTGCCAGCCCAGAGGAAGGAGCACATCCAAGTGTTAATCTCCTCAAAGACCCAGTCAGGCGCATTAAGGATTAGCAGTTGGTGGACTGGTCTAGCTGATAAAACCGATTTAACCAACACCAGGCGCCCTGCCCTCTGTATGAAGCCTCTTTGCCAGCCCGGAGCCATTTTTTTGACCATATCCAGCAAAGGTTGCCATTCATTCCTGGTCAACTGACGGGTGGCGAGTTGGAGCCCAAGATATCTTATAGGGAAGTCAGCTAGGGCACAATGAAGCAGACTAGTCACCCTATCTTTATCCTCTTGCTCCCCTCTGAAGATGGTAGCCATAGACTTGCTGTAGTTCACTTTAAGGCCGGAGGCCTCACCGAAAACCAACAAGGCCTCCCGAACGAATTGCATATCTTGGAGCGATGGGCGGATGAAGAAAGCAACATCGTCTGCGTATATGGAGATACGTTGAACTGCCGAGATGCCTCCGAATGAGCTTAGAACACCATCCACAGAAGCTTTAGTCACCACCGCAGTCAGAGCATCCATTGCGATAACAAAAAGGAGGAGGGAGACCGGGTCTCCTTGGCGAAGCCCTTGCGCATGTGTGATGCTCCTGCCATGCAGACCATTGACCATGATGCGGGTGGACGCGGATTGCAGTAGTATTGACAACCATTTGATCATCCTCTGTCCAAAACCTTTGGCCTTGAGCATCTCGAACAAGAAAGGCCAAGAAAGAGAGTCAAAAGCTTGCGAGATATCCAGCTTGAGGAAGACACCTTTGCACTTCCTCTAAGCAATCTTCTTGGCCACTTGTCTGACCAGGAGAAAGTTATCATGTAGACACTAACCTTTGATGAAGGCCGATTGATTGAAGGTGACAAGGTCCTTCATGTGCGGTCTGATTCTTATTGCCAAAAGCTTAGCAAAGATCTTGGACATGCTATGAGGCAAACTGATCGGTCTGAAGCCGCTAACAAGCTCCGCATTCGCTTTCTTAGGAATCAGCACAGCGAGGGCTCTATTCAGCTTGGCAAATCCTCTTCCATCACCCACATAAAGTTTCATTATGACCGACATAATGTTCTGCTTGATCACTGGCCATGTGCATTGATAGAACTTTCCAATGAATCCGTCCGGTCCGGGAGCACGATCGGGATGCAGTTCTTTGATCCCTGCCCACACTTCCTCCTCAGTGAAGATGGCCTCCAGGTCATGCAAGTCTGTCTCCTCAATACCCAAAAAGTCCAAGTCCAAAGTATATGGTCTAGCGTTGGCTGTACCGATGAGCGCATGAAAAGCGTCTGAGAAGACCTCTTCCATTCTGATCAGATCAGTTATGATCTCCTCGCCCTACTTCACATGCAGGATGAAGTTTTTGGCTCCCCGACCATTCGCCACAGCTTGGAAGATTTTTGAGTTTGCATCCCCTTCCTCGAGCCAGCGGAAGTGTGATCGCTGCCTATCGATCGTTCTTCTGAGAGACGCCAAACCGAGTAGACACAGTTTAAGTGTGCGCCTGAGCCAAGTCTCGAGAGCCGATAGATGGCGATGATCGAGTGCCTTGTCGAGCCTGAAAATCACCCACGTGGCCACTGCCATTAGCAGTTTCACGTTACCAGTTTTCCTTTGTCCCCATGCTTGCAGAGTAGCCCCGGCGTTTCTGAACAACGCATCCAACCTCTTGTAAGGATCTGCAATTGTCTCGTCGCATTTCCATGCATCCTTAACCGCGTCCTCAAACCCTTCCAGCTTGGTCCAATACACCTCGAAGCGGAACCGTTTCTTGTGTGCAAAAGGCACACAAATAGTTAGGAAGAGAGGCGCGTGGTCTGAAACACCAGTAGACAGGGCTTGTAGCAGACTCTCTGGATAATTCAACTCCCAATCCACCATGACAAGAACTCTATCAATTTTGGTTAAGGTTGGGTTGTCCCTCTCATTAGTCCAAGTGTACCGGCGACCGTGCATGTAGAGCTCCTTAAGCTTGTGATCATCCACAAACTGACGAAACTTGTTCATCATATTCTTGTTGATATTTGAGTTATTCTTCTCCGATGCTCTCAAGATCATATTGAAGTCTCCAAGCACCCTCCATGGTCCCGGGCAGAGCACCCTTCTTTGAGCCAATTCCGTTAAGAAGCCCGTTTTCCTCGCATCCCCTTGAGGTCCATAAACAACCGAAATCCACCATGCCATGCCCACCTTTGGGCAGACCTCGCCCGTGAGAAAGTCAGTATCCATCTGTAAGTTTTGGACGTCAAGCACCGAGGAGTTCCACACCAAAAGAATGCCACCACGGGTCTCTAACGCCGATAAGTACGCAAAGCCGTCAAAGGACGGGCCCAAGCATTGCATAACAATGAAGTTATCGGTTACATCCATTTTAGTTTCTTGCAGGCAAACTAAGTTAATTTTAGTAGTGTCTAGGAACTCCTTCACCGCTTTCCTCTTTGCCGGGTTATTCAACCCTCTCACATTCCAGCAAACAAGGGATGGGTTTAGATCCATGAAGATTGATTTGCCACCCATGCCCTAGGTCCTCCATGGCTCAATGAGCCTCAACCACCATCCTCGTCTCTCTTTCCGCGTCAAAGGACGACACCGTCTTGCCAAACAGAGCAGCAATGATGCAGACATGCTGATCACGGAGTGGAGTGTCGAAAAGCTCCTTGAGCTCCTGTACATCCTCCCCGCGAGGCACCAGATCAGCCGGAACAAGTCCAAGCGCGCTGTCAGGACCCCGACTCGATGCCACATCGATCTAGCATGTAACACCTCATATCGCTTTGCGGCCTCACGCACGGTATCCCCACGGGTGTCGCCTTACCTTTGCCCGGGACCGTTTGCGCATTTTGGCACACGTATATGATGGTGTCGCTAGCATCCATATGATAAAGAGCCCGGGCTGACATGGCTAGTCGTAAACCCAAAGTGGCACTAACTTACAGGGACAGGCATCCATGACCCAGCATCGAACGTGTCGGTCATCAGCGAGTGAATCCAGGCTGTAGCACTGGGCTAACAGGACTCCGGTGAACCGGGCTGTAGCGGGCTAGCAGGACTCCGGTATTCATCGCGTGACATTTCCCCGAAGGGACAGACACAGGATCGAAGAAGGACACATGCCGGCCTACCTAAGTGTTCCGGAGCAGTAGAAAGCTACCAGGGCTCAGTGGAAGCACTAGGAGACATTTCTCGGTAAGAGAGGCTACTAAGAATAAACAACTAGATAGTCAGATCCCACACATAGCAATACACATTACACGTACGCATAACATGCAAGTATGTGCTGTACAACATGGCATCACAGCATAACTCAACAACTCATATAGATAAGGGCTCAGAAGAGCCGTCATAGCAATTATTGCAAACAGGGGTCACAAGACCCAACACACAGAGCATTCAAGCAACAAGCGGAAGCATTACATGTCTGGGTACAGACATCTACAAATGAAAAAGGCTGAAGAGCCTGACTATCTACAACATCCGATCAAGATCGTAGCTGAGGTACTAGCTACTAGTCGAAGTCCACGAGAACACTAGTAAGACCGAAGTCTCCGCTGCAAAAACATAAATAAAGCAACATGAGTACAAAGGTACTCAGCAAGACTTACATCAGATCCTATCGTACATGCATTGGTATCAAGAGGGTAATGTGGGGTTTAGTTGCAGCAAGCCAGCTTTGACTCTGTGGCTATCCTATTCTACGACTACCAGAAACTCTGGAGGTGAAACAACGTACACGAGTCCACTAATCACCACACAATACACTACTATGGATTCATCCCCGTCTCCCTACGAGAAGGCCATCCATAGCACTCACACTTGTCTTGAGAATTTTATAGTATCCACTTCAAGTTGTCTATGTACCATGTAAGCATCCAAGAAGTCCATAACCGCGGACCCGGCTATTCGAATAGATCATGTTAACCCTGCAGGGGTGTACTTCTTCACACACGCTCTCGCCACTTACCGCCATGTACACGTCATGTATCTCGGCAACCTTCAAGCGGAAGCCTGGCGAGGGTGTCGGCCACGACCTGACTAACCACACAAGACTCTAGTCCAGGTTTATCGCCTATTCGGGTTCCATCCGCAAGGAGATCCGGCCGGGGTGTCGCTCACGGCCCCAAACGATGTGAGCAGGGTTCCCGAGCCCACCAACCGGGTGCCACTCGGTACACCGTGCCACGTGTGCCTAGTCTGTCCCAAGCCCACCCTGCCGGGTGCCACTTGGTAGAAAAATAGCACTACCTACAAATACCAGAAACTAGTTGCGACTCCTGGACAGAGATCAAGTTGGCTAATAAGTCGAGAGGGGCACTTAAGCATTGCAATGTGTGGTAGTATCGAGTCATTGGACAACATACATAGAACTCAGTGCTTAAGGACGGTTCCAGTGAGACAACCCGCCATGTACTCCTACACGGCCTCTCACCGCTACCTTTACCAAATCGTGTTCACACACTTCACTCTCAGCATCAGAACATATCGTAACACTCCAATTCATTCCCAATGAACCAGACCTGACACAACTCTAAGCAATAGCAGGCATAGCATGGTAGGAACACATCAGTGGCTTCAATCAACTCCTACACATGCTAGTGGGTTTCAACTATTTACTGTGGCAATGACAGGTCATGCAGAGGAATGGGTTCAACTACCGCAGCACAAAGTAGCAGATGAATCGTTGTTGTCCTAATGCAATAACTGAGAGCAGGAGCGAGAGGGTAGGGTTTTATCGAAATGAACAAGGGGGTTTGCTTGCCTGGTCAAACAACAAGGGAGGCACTGCTTCACAGACAGGTACTCTGGAACGTCTCCGGAGCAGGACCTATCGAGAAGGAACGGTGCCGACAATCAATACACAATCATATGCAACAATATGATGCATGAACATGGCATGTAGATGTGATGCTGTTTGAGCTAATGCATCTAGTAAACATTTGGTTTGTAGTCCATTTGAACCAAAGGTTCAGATGCATTTCTAAATTAAGTCTCTTATATATGCCCTAATGTGTTTTCCCATATTCAGCATGTATAAGTTGGTTTTTCATGCATGAAACTAGTACAGATGGAAAGGTTGCATTTTTCTGATAATTTTTCATATATAAATTATTTTAATCTGAGCTACGGTTGAATTTCTATGAATTTTTGAAGTTTAAAATCATTTTCTGGATTTTCCTGATTTAATTAAATCCAGAAATTATATACTGCGCCAGCATGACGTCAGCACGACGTCAGCGGGTCAACGCGGCTGTCCAGGGTCAAACCTGACGTGTGGGATCCACACGTCAGTGACACTGGGGTTAACCCCGAGTCAAACCCCGGGCTGATTAGCTTTGACTAATCCCTGGGCCCACTGGTCAGCGTCAGTAGGTGGGGATTAGTGCCTAATTGGCAAAACCACGTCAGCCCGCCGGAGTTCTGGCCGGCGGCGACCATTAGCGCGGCGGCGACTCGCCGGACTTGCGCTACAGGCGGCGTTTGGTCGCGCGAAGACCACCGGGGCGTAGCCCGTCGTCATCCGCAACCAGGGGAGCTGATGGGGGGCTGCGGGGGCACCGGAGCTCGCCGGAGCGAAGCTCGGGGCGGCCGCCGGAGTTCGGCTGTGTTCGGGGGCGCGGCTGCAGCGTGCAAACGCACGAACTAAAGCGCTAGCGGGGCACTACGAGGTGCGGCGAGAGTGCTAGGTGCACTGGCGTGGCCAAAAGGTCGCCGGAGCAACGCCGGCGACAAGCTCGAGCGGAGGCGAGCTTCGGCCATGGCGGAGCTAAGGCCTAGACGGGGCAAACGGACACGGGGAGGAGGGGGTTCGGTGCGGGGGCTCACCGCGGAACCAGCGAGCGCGAGGGCGAGGTCGGGGATGCCCGGTAGCTTCCGAATCGCCGGCGAGGATCCACGGCGGCCGGAGGCGAATTTGGCGACGGCGACGGCTCCACGGGGTGTCCGGAGGGGCACGGCTTGACGGGGAGCTTCAGGGCGGAGGAGCGGAGCTTCCGCGTGTGTCGGGGAGGCGAGGGGAGGTCGGTGGCGATGGCTATGGCGAACGGCGGCGGCGGTGGTTCTCGGGTGCGCTCGGGGAAGAGAGAGAGCAGGGGGGAGGAGGAATGAGAGGGCCTGGGGTGCGTGGCCGTCTCCGTGGCATTGGGAGGGAGTCCGGGAAGCAGGAGGTGGCCAGCAGGGGGGGAGGTGGCGCGCGCGCGTGCCGGTGAGCGTCGGGCACACGCCGTTCCCCTGTCGGGGAGGAAGACGACAGAGGAGGGGCCAGGTGGGCTGGGCCGCCTGCTGGCTGGGCCGGCCTGCTGCGGCTGGGCTGCACAGGGGGGGAGCCCCAGGTAAGCCCCTCCTTCTTTTATTTCTGTTTTTCTATTTTTTTCTGACATTTGTTTGATTTAATGGATATATTAAATCATTTAATTTTATTATGCCAATTTTTGTAGGGGCTAATGGTATTATTCCAGAGCTCCTTTATAAATGACATAATTTTTGGACCATATTTCATATATATAGAAATATATTTCCAATGCAAATATTTATCGAATTAATCCAAATGGCCAAAATAAATATCCATGAGCTCCTAAAAATATTGTTTTGATTTTTATCTCTGTCCAATATTTTCAGAGGGCAACATGAGCATTTTCTTGGACCCTTTTGGAGAAATTTTTATTTGGGTCATTTTCAAAAATGATTCTGAGGGTTCCACCAATCCTCATTTCAAATTTAAATGAAATTTAAATATGATGCACAAATGCTAGCTAGTCTAAGTCATACCAGACTAGGGATGTGACAACTCGCCCCCACTTGAAAGAATCTCGTCCCGAGATTCAGGGGTCGACGGAAAGAAAGCGGGGTACTCCAGTCGAAGACGATCTTCTCGCTCCCAAGTAGCTTCTCTCTCGGAATGATGAGACCACTGAACTTTGAGAAACTTGATGTTCTGACGTCGGGTGACACGCTCTGCTTGATCAAGAATGCGAACCGGGTACTCTCGGTATGTGAGGTTATCTTGGAGATCAAGCGTTTCGTGGTCCACTCCGCGGATAGGATCCGAGAAGCAACGCCTGAGTTGAGAGACGTGGAAGACATCATGAACTCGAGAAAGATGTGGGGGTAGTTCCAACTGGTAGGCAACCTCTCCTCGTTTAGCGAGAATGCGAAAGGGACCAATGTAACGAGGAGCCAACTTGCCCTTGATACCGAAACGATGGGTACCCTTCAAAGGAGTAACCCGAAGGTAAGCTTGGTCGCCAATTCCATAAGTCATATCCTTATGATGACGATCGTACTGGCTTTTCTGACGAGACTGGGCTATTTTCAAATTCTCACGAATGATGCGAACTTGCTCTTCTGCCTCCTGGATCATATCCGGTCCAAAGAATTGTCTTTCACCGGTTTCTGACCAGTTCAAAGGTGTTCGACATCTTCGTCCATAGAGAACCTCAAAAGGAGCTTTCTTGAGGCTGGATTGGTAGCTATTGTTATAAGCAAACTCGGCGAAAGGAAGACATTTCTCCCAATCCATACCGAATGAGATAACGCAAGCTCTGAGCATGTCTTCGAGAATTTGATTGACCCGTTCCACCTGACCACTCGACTGAGGGTGGAAAGCGGTACTGAAGGAAAGATGGGTTCCCATGGCAGTTTGGAAACTCTCCCAGAAATGAGAAGTGAAAAGACTGCCACGGTCTGAATTGATCTCTAGTGGAACACCATGAAGTGACACTATTCGAGAAATATATAAGTCAGCAAGCTGACTAGCAGTGATACTCTCTCGAACAGGAAGGAAGTGAGCCACTTTGGAAAGACGATCAACGACTACGAAGATAGCGTTATTCCCTCTCTTGGTCCTGGGAAAGCCGGTGATGAAGTCCATACCAACTTTATCCCATTTCCATTCAGGAATAGCTAAAGGCTGAAGGGTGCCAGCAGGCCTTTGATGCTCTGCCTTAACGCGACGACAAACGTCACATTTAGCAATGAACTCAGCGATTTCTCTCTTCATCCTAGTCCACCAGAACCTCTGGCGTAGGTCCTGATACATCTTAGTACTACCGGGATGAATCGTGAGAGGAGATTCATGCGCCTCCTTAAGAATCAATTGTCGCAGATGTTGATTCTTGGGAACCACCAAGCGATTCTCAAAGAAAACAACACCACGATCATCCATAGAGAAACATCCACCAACTCCCTTCTTAATGTTTCTCTTAATGCGGATAATCCCCCTATCAAACTTCTGGTCAGAGATGATCTGATCCTCAAGGGTAGGTTTCGCCACCAAGGTAGAAAGGAATCCGCGAGGAGCAATGTGAAGATTAAGCTTACAGAATTCCTCATGGAGAAGTGGTTGGCCTTGCTGCAACATGAGATTGTTGCAATAGGATTTACGGCTTAGAGCATCAGCCATGACATTGGCTTTGCCTGGGGTGTAGGTAATCCCTAGATCATAATCTGTGATTAACTCCAACCAACGTCTTTGCCTAAGGTTCAAATCTGGTTGGGTGAAGATATACTTGAGACTCTGGTGATCGGTGTAGATCTCGCAACGTTTACCAAGGAGGTAATGTCGCCAGGTCTTGAGTGCATAGACTACGGCTGCAAGCTCTAGATCATGTGTAGGATAATTCTCCTCATGTGGATGCAACTGTCGAGATGCATAGGCAATCACATGACGATCCTGCATAAGAATGCAACCTAGTCCCTGTCGTGAGGCGTCGCAGTAGATAATAAAGTCTTTAGTGAAATCCGGTGGCACAAGTATGGGAGCAGAAGTCAGGCGTCTTTTCAGTTCCTGAAAACTGTACTCACACTGTGGGGACCACTCGAACTTTTTATCTTTCTTGAGAAGTTCCGTGAGGGGTTTGGCTACTTTGGAGAAGTTTTCAACAAAGCGGCGACAATAGCTGGCTAGACCAAGGAAACTCCTAACTTGTTTAACGGTCTCAGGTGGAGTCCAATCGAGAACGGCTTGAACTCTCTCGGGATTGACAGCAATGCCCTTACCAGAGATTACGTGGCCTAGGTAGGTCACTTCTGGCAACCAAAATTCACACTTGGAGAACTTGGCATAAAGGCGGTGTTCTCTGAGTTTTTCTAACACAAGTCTAAGATGTTCGGCATGCTCTTCCTCGTTCTTCGAGTAAATAAGAATATCATCGAGGTAAACCACGACGAACTTATCTAAGTACTCCATGAAGATCGAGTTCATCAAGCGGGAGAATGTGGCTGGGGCGTTGGTTAGACCAAAGGACATGACGGTGTACTCGTACTGGCCATAACGAGTGACAAAAGCTGTCTTGGGAATGTCCCCGTTTCTGATCTTGATTTGATGGTAGCCTAACCTTAAATCCATCTTGGAGAAGACTGAGGATCCAGCGAGCTGATCATACAGGTCGTTGATCCTGGGAAGCGGATACTTGTTCTTTATCGTGACCAAATTAACGGGACGATAATCTACAACCATCCGGTCCGTACCGTCTTTCTTCTTGACAAAGAGGACGGGGCAAGCCCAAGGAGAAGAACTAGGACGGATGAAACCCTTTTGCAAGGACTCATCAAGTTGTTTCTTAAGCTCGGCTAGTTCTAGGGGTGCCATCTTGTAAGGTCTCCGGGAGATTGGAGCTGTTCCTGGGATAAGATCTATGACGAACTCTACATCTCTGTCAGGTGGAACACCTGGCAGTTCCTCTGGAAAGACATCCGGAAAGTCACGGACTACCGGGATATCTTCAAGGTCTGGAAGAGGGCTGGCATTAAGAGAATAGAGCTGACGCTTTGCAACTCTAGTGGAGACGGTGACTATCTTGCCAGATGGGTGTGTAAGCTGAACAGATCTTGTGTAACAATCAATCTTGGCATGATGAGCTGTCATCCAGTCCATACCCAAGATGATGTTAATATCTGAGGACTTGAGGGCTACAAGTGATGCAAGGAATACAAGTCTGTCAACAAGGATTTCGTTACCATGGCTGATTCTAGAGGTTTGCCATCTAGACCCAGGGGTTTGGATTTCAAGCGGAGTTGGCATATCACAAAATGACATGTCGTGCAAACGAGCATAGCCTTCAGAAATGAAGGAGTGAGATGCTCCAGTATCGAATAGAACTGATGCTGGGTGACAATTGACAAGGAGTGTACCAAGAACGACATCTGGATCATCATGAGCGTCTTTAGCTGAGACGTGATGCACACGTCCACGTTCAGTGGGGGCTGACTTGACACTGATCATCTTGCGTGATGGCTTAATACAGCCAACAGTCTTCTCGGGCTGGGGTGGAGCATAACTAGTCTGAGAGCAATCACGTGCATAGTGTCCTGGCTTCCCGCATGTGAAGCAAGTCCCTGAGGTTGGACGTGGACCCGCACTGACAAGCGGTCTACCAGTAGGCCTGGGTGGAACATACGACTGAGCTGGGGAAGGCACCACATAGGATGGCCTCGGTGTATATCCGGAAGGAAGAGCGGAGTTTGGAACCCAAATCCGGCGCTTCTGGGAACTAGAGCCAGAGGAGGATCCCAAATCACGGGTGTGCTTACGAGACTCCTCGTAAGTGAGTTGAGCTGTCTCTGCATTGATGGCCTTGTTCACAAGGGCTTGGAATGTATCACAATGATGCAGGTGGAGATCACGACGCAACTTGGGGTTGAGACCCTTCCGGAACCTAGCTTGCTTCTTGGCGTCCGTGGACACTTCTTCTGTGGCATAGCGGGCAAGGTTCTCGAACTCTCTGCTATAAGCATCAACAGCCATCTTACTCTGGGTGAAACTACAGAACTCTTCTCTCTTGCGATCAAGAGGGCCTGGGGAATGTGATGCTCGCGAAAAGCCTCAGTGAAATCCTTCCAGGTAGGAATCTGGCCAGCTGGAAGCATAGCCTCATAGTTCTGCCACCAAAGACTAGCAGGACCTTCCAGGTGGTATGTGGCATAAGTGACCTTGTCATCTTCAGCTACGTTCGCGGAACGCAGCTTATGAGTGATGCTACGGAGCCAGTCATCTGCATCGAGTGGCTCGATGGAATGATGAAAGGTAGGTGGGTGCAAGCGAATGAAGTCATGAATGGTAGCAGACCCTTTGAACTGATGTGCGGTGTTCTCCTCGATACGTGCCAACAAGCGGTTGGACTCACGCTTGTTCCTCTCCATCTCTAGCATGAACTCTGTCAACGAAGGCTGGTCGGGAGGATCCTCATCCCTACCATCTCCGTGGTTCTGGCTACGAGCAACGGAACTTCGCTTAGCTGATGACATCCTGAGAAACGAACCAAGGACGGAATCAGCATCAACTATGGACTGTAGAATGTAGGACAAGGAATTAGTATCACTCGAACTCCTAGGGAAATTCCGGCAGCATAACGGCAGTAAAATGCTCAGAATGAGACATCCTACTAAAAATGGGGTGGTAACATACTCATCATCACCACTCAAGGTTCTGGGATAGTACTAAACAGACTACACCGGAAGTACTCGAAAACTGGGGTATGACTCTGATCAACCAGTCTTATGGACTACGGAGTAGTAACACGTGATCCTGATAGACGGAAGAGAAGCCTAGTTCCTTAACCCCGTAGGAAAGATAGGAGGACTCAGATCAGAAGGCCATGAGGTAAAGGAGTAAAAAGAGCCTTACGTTCCTTCCCACAATCAATTCCCTTACATAACTAAAGAATTTCTAGACTCAACTTCGACCAGTTTGGCTTGGTAATCCTACAGGCAGTCAGGCTCTGATACCAACGCTGTCAGGACCCCGACTCAATGCCACATCGATCTAGCATGTAACACCTCATATCACTTTGCGGCCTCACGCACGGTATCCCCACGGGTGTCGCCTTACCTTTGCCCGGGACCGTTTGCGCATTTTGGCACACGTATATGATGGTGTCGCTAGCATCCATATGATAAAGAGCCCGGGCTGACATGGCTAGTCGTAAACCCAAAGTGGCACTAACTTACAGGGACAGGCATCCATGACCCAGCATCGAACGTGTCGGTCATCAGCGAGTGAATCCAGGCTGTAGCACTGGGCTAACAGGACTCCGGTGAACCGGGCTGTAGCGGGCTAGCAGGACTCCGGTATTCATCGCGTGACATTTCCCCGAAGGGACAGACACAGGATCGAAGAAGGACACATGCCGGCCAGCCTAAGTGTTCCGGAGCAGTAGCAAGCTACCAGGGCTCAGTGGAAGCACTAGGAGACATTTCCCGGTAAGAGAGGCTACTAAGATAAACAACTAGATAGTCAGATCCCACACATAGCAATACACATTACACGTACGCATAACATGCAAGTATGTGCTGTACAACATGGCATCACAGCATAACTCAACAACTCATATAGATAAAGGCTCAGAAGAGCCATCATAGCATTATTGCAAACAGGGGTCACAAGACCCATCATACAGAGCATACAAGCAACAAGCGGAAGCATTACATGTCTGGGTACAGACATCTACAAATGAAAAAGGCTGAAGAGCCTGACTATCTACAACATCCGATCAAGATCGTAGCTGAGGTACTAGCTACTAGTCGAAGTCCACGAGAACACTAGTAAGACCGAAGTCTCCGCTGCAAAAACATAAATAAAGCAACATGAGTACAAAGGTACTCAGCAAGACTTACATCAGATCCTATCATACATGCATTTGTATCAAGAGGGTAATGTGGGGTTTAGTTGCAGCAAGCCAGCTTTGACTCTGTGGCTATCCTGTTCTACGACTACCAGAAACTCTTGGAGGTGAAACAACGTACACGAGTCCACTAATCACCACACAATACACTACTATGGATTCATCCCCGTCTCCCTACGAGAAGGCCATCCATAGCACTCACACTTGTCTTGAGCATTTTAGAGTATCCACTTCAAGTTGTCTATGTACCATGTAAGCATCCAAGAAGTCCATAACCGCGGACCCGGCTATTCGAATAGATCATGTTAACCCTGCAGGGGTGTACTTCTTCACACACGCTCTCGCCACTTACCGCCATGTACACGTCATGTATCTCGGCAACCTTCAAGCGGAAGCCTGGCGAGGGTGTCGGCCACGACCTGACTAACCACACAAGACTCTAGTCCAGGTTTATCGCCTATTCGGGTTCCATCCGCAAGGAGATCCGGCCGGGGTGTCGCTCACGGCCCCAAACGATGTGAGCAGGGTTCCCGAGCCCACCAACCGGGTGCCACTCGGTACACCGGGCCACGTGTGCCTAGTCTGTCCCAAGCCCACCCTGCCGGGTGCCACTTGGTAGAAAAATAGCACTACCTACAAACACCAGAAACTAGTTGCGACTCCTGGACAGAGACCAAGTTGGTTAATAAGTCGAGAGGGGTCGAGTTACCGGAACCCAATGTGTGGTAGTATCGAGTCATTGGACAACATACATAGAACTCAGTGCTTAAGGACGGTTCCAGTGAGACAACCCGCCATGTACTCCTACACGGCCTCTCACCGCTACCTTTACCAAATCGTGTTCACACACTTCACTCTCAGCATCAGAACATATCGTAACACTCCAATTCATTCCCAATGAACCAGACCTGACACAACTCTAAGCAATAGCAGGCATAGCATGGTAGGAACACATCAGTGGCTTCAATCAACTCCTACACATGCTAGTGGGTTTCAACTATTTACTGTGGCAATGACAGGTCATGCAGAGGAATGGGTTCAACTACCGCAGCACAAAGTAGCAGATGAATCGTTGTTGTCCTAATGCAATAACTGAGAGCAGGAGCGAGAGGGTAGGGTTTTATCGAAATGAACAAGGGGGTTTGCTTGCCTGGTCAAACAACAAGGGAGGCACTGCTTCACAGACAGGTACTCTGGAACGTCTCCGGAGCAGGACCTATCGAGAAGGAACGGTGCCGACAATCAATACACAATCATATGCAACAATATGATGCATGAACATGGCATGTAGATGTGATGCTGTTTGAGCTAATGCATCTAGTAAACATTTGGTTTGTAGTCCATTTGAACCAAAGGTTCAGATGCATTTCTAAATTAAGTCTCTTATATATGCCCTAATGTGTTTTCCCATATTCAGCATGTATAAGTTGGTTTTTCATGCATGAAACTAGTACAGATGGAAAGGTTGCATTTTTCTGATAATTTTTCATATATAAATTATTTTAATCTGAGCTACGGTTGAATTTCTATGAATTTTTGAAGTTTAAAATCATTTTCTGGATTTTCCTGATTTAATTAAATCCAGAAATTATATACTGCGCCAGCATGACGTCAGCACGACGTCAGCGGGTCAACGCGGCTGTCCAGGGTCAAACCTGACGTGTGGGATCCACACGTCAGTGACACTGGGGTTAACCCCGAGCCAAACCCCGGGCTGATTAGCTTTGACTAATCCCTGGGCCCACTGGTCAGCGTCAGTAGGTGGGGATTAGTGCCTAATTGGCAAAACCACGTCAGCCCGCCGGAGTTCTGGCCGGCGGCGACCATTAGCGCGGCGGCGACTCGCCGGACTTGCGCTACAGGCGGCGTTTGGTCGCGCGAAGACCACCGGGGCGTAGCCCGTCGTCATCCGCAACCAGGGGAGCTGATGGGGGGCTGCGGGGGCACCGGAGCTCGCCGGAGCGAAGCTCGGAGCGGCCGCCGGAGTTCGGCTGTGTTCGGGGGCACGGCTGCAGCGTGCAAACGCACGAATTAAAGCGCTAGCGGGGCACTACGAGGTGCGGCGAGAGTGCTAGGTGCACTGGCGTGGCCAAAAGGTCGCCGGAGCAACGCCGGCGACAAGCTCGAGCGGAGGCGAGCTTCGGCCATGGCGGAGCTAAGGCCTCGACGGGGCAAACGGACACGGGGAGGAGGGGGTTCGGTGCGTGGGCTCACCGCGGAACCAGCGAGCGCGAGGGCGAGGTCGGGGATGCCCGGTAGCTTCCGAATCGCCGGCGAGGATCCACGGCGGCCGGAGGCGAATTTGGCGACGGCGACGGCTCCACGGGGTGTCCGGAGGGGCACGGCTTGACGGGGAGCTTCAGGGCGGAGGAGCGGAGCTTCCGCGTGTGTCGGGGAGGCGAGGGGAGGTCGGTGGCGATGGCTATGGCGAACGGCGGCGGCGGTGGTTCTCGGGTGCGCTCGGGGAAGAGAGAGAGCAGGGGGGAGGAGGAATGAGAGGGCCTGGGGTGCGTGGCCGTCTCCGTGGCATTGGGAGGGAGTCCGGGAAGCAGGAGGTGGCCAGCAGGGGGGGAGGTGGCGCGCGCGCGTGCCGGCGAGCGTCGGGCACACGCCGTTCCCCTGTCGGGGAGGAAGACGACAGAGGAGGGGCCAAGTGGGCTGGGCCGCCTGCTGGCTGGGCCGGCCTGCTGCGGCTGGGCTGCACAGGGGGGGAGCCCCAGGTAAGCCCCTCCTTCTTTTATTTCTGTTTTTCTATTTTTTTCTGACATTTGTTTGATTTCATGGATATATTAAATCATTTAATTTTATTATGCCAATTTTTGTAGGGGCTAATGGTATTATTCCAGAGCTCCTTTATAAATGACATAATTTTTGGACCATATTTCATATATATAGAAATATATTTCCAATGCAAATATTTATCGAATTAATCCAAATGGCCAAAATAAATATCCATGAGCTCCTAAAAATATTGTTTTGATTTTTATCTCTGTCCAATATTTTTAGAGGGCATCATGAGCATTTTCTTGGACCCTTTTGGAGAAATTTTTATTTGGGTCATTTTCAAAAATGATTCTGAGGGTTCCACCAATCCTCATTTCAAATTTAAATGAAATTTAAATATGATGCACAAATAGCTAGCTAGTCTAAGTCATACCAGACTAGGGATGTGACACGCGCGAAGTAGAACATTCTCTCCCGGGGTAGCTTTCATTACCGATGCCGTTGTTGATCTTTTCGATGCTCTAGTTGTGCGCCTCGGAGTGCAAAAGCTCAGGATCCGCACATAGCGCCTATGCCTGGACCTCTTTGAGCAATGGTGGGGCAAGCCTTTTGACAATATTAGCGCAGAAGGATTTCAGCTTTGCAAAGGCTACTGCCTCTTGGCTAGTCATCCCTTCAGTCAGCGCGGCCAACTCCACTTGCTTGCGGGTCTCCACGTCCTTCATGTCATCCGGAAACCCCGTCAGGCTTAGGGTGAGGGCTTGAGTTCCACACTCCACTGTTGCCGTAGTATCAGCAGCGCCCAAATCAGGAGGCACATAAGTGGCAGCAGCGCCCATTATTTTATGAGCACGGGGATCAGCATGAGACTCATCCAGAGCGCGGGGGTTTGCATGGGACTCGTCCAGTGGGCCCACCTCCACGTTCACTGCATGCATGGGGGACACAGCCAGGATCACGTTATTGGGATCATGCGCCCTTGATTCCATCAATGGAATCTCCAGGATTAGCGCCATAGGGTCAACCCCCACTGGCTCTCCCACCTCCTTCTCCGCAATGATGGCAGATGGAACATCTATCTGGCTTGCCTCGATTCGAGAGGCTGGAGCTGTCTGCATATCCGGGTTGGGCAGTGGTGGCCCCTCCGCTAATGAGAGCGAATCCCTTTGCTCACCCATCTCTTTCTATGGGGCCGCTAGCTCCACCAACCCACCCTGTGATGCTGCCTGAGCGGTGGGCTCCTCCTTCGACAAAACACATGTCTCCGCCACCTCTCTGTCCCAAGCATGAGGGGGGATGCCTTCCAGCTCCAAGCGAACCTTGAATCCCATCAGCGCGTGCACTTCTTGTGCCTGCTGGTTCCATGGCCGGAAGTATAGACGAACTCCCCGGTGCTCCAGGAAAGGAAGGGCGCTCACCCTGCTCCGGTGCTCTGCACGCCCAAACACCACAAGGAAATCCTCCGGCTGGAATCTGATGACCGAAACCCAATCCCTATCAACCTTGACTTGCGTCCTCAGAGCATCTAGGACGAACTCTGGCGAAAGATCTCTCCTTGCACCGCCAGCGTATGCCACCATGGCGAACTGTAGCCGCCGCTCCAGGTCCTCCATGGACTGCGAACGGCGCACCACGCAGATGTCCACCGGCTCCACCGGCTCCAGGACCGGGTCGGTGCGCACCTTGAGACGAGGAACGAACAGAGCCGGCCATACCGGAGTCGAGGGATGCCCCTGCACAGGTGGAGGTGGCGGAGGGGGAGGCCGCTGAGCAGGGCCGGCCGCACGCCTGTCTGCTTCACGACGGGCCGCCTTGGCCGCCGCCTCGCGACGCAGATCTTCCACAGCAGAAGGACTCCGGGGGCGCTTGCAGTCGCGCGAACCATGACCCGAAAGCCCGCATCTGAAGCACGCGATGTCGTTGGTGCAGTCCTTGTGAAAGTGCCCCTCCAACAGGCACCTAAAGCACTTGTTGTCCATCTCCGGCGAGACCTCCCGGCACAGCGGAGGAGAGGGGAGCAGCCGCGGGGCGTGCAGCTGAACGCCCGGCTCCACTTCCAACCCGACCCGGTGCCGCCAAAGAGTCTTCTTCGTGGGCGGCGGCTGCACCCACGACACAACCCGACGCCTGGATTCGCCATCAGCCGCCGGCGCAGGCTCTCCCGGACCTCCCGACACCTCCGAGCCCGAGGAAAGCCCAAGTCCCGACACGACAGGCCGCTCCCCACTCCTACAGAAGGACGAGTTGATGGACCGCGGGCTCCCCGCCATGCCGCCTTCGCGAGGGGACCAGGGAGAAGGGGGAAAGGTGGCCGCCGTGGCCGGAGTGGTGGACGGCGAGGAGATGTGGATGCCGCCGCTGGAGTAGCGAGCGGCTAGAGGGGAGGGGAGGGGAGTAGTATTTTTCAATGACTACTACTAGTTTATCCTCCGTGTAAAAAAATTATGGAGTGGCGATTATGCGAGAAGCTGGGGAGGGGGGCGATTCTGGAAGAATCGCCAAAAAGAGCTGGCCCTTAGAGCATTTCCAGTCGCATCCCCAACATGCCCTCCAGGGCTCTTTTTTAGCGTCGGCGCCGAAAAATCGGCCAGTCGCGCCCCTAGGCCCTTGTTTATCGCCGGTTTGGACCGAAATACCGGCCGACGAACCCGAGTCGAACCCAGGCCCCAGGGGGCGCCGACCGAAGCCAAAAGGCGCGTGGGTCCGCTCTGTCGGCGACAGACATGCCTTTTCCCATCGTTCCCCCGCTTTTCCCTCCATTTTCCCATTGCTTCCCCCTTCTGCCCCTCTCCTCCCGCTCCTCGCCAGCCCGCCATGCCACGGAATAAGTACTCGCCCCCCACCCCCCATGCGGGGCTGCCGCCGCCAATTCCACCCAGGCAAAGCAGAGGAAGCCGAGGGCGTTGATGGCAATACTGTCGGGCATGTCGAACGCCGACTGGAGGGCAGAGGTTCAGCGCCGGGAGGCTGTCACCACCGACCGGTGGAACAGGCTCAACGCGAAGAGGGCCTAGGACGCGGCGGCGTCGGTGGCAGCGGAGCAGGCAGAGGCGTCTCACACAGGGATGATGAATCCACCCGGCGACCACGACCCGCAAGCTACGTGGAGCCAGCAGAGCGTCGCGTCGCCGACCAGCTTCTTGCCGCCGCCACCGCACTGGGGTACGCATCCTCGCCTGGCTACTCCGACGGCGACGTGCATGGTGGATTCAACCCCAACATCACCTTTCACATGGCCAGCGTGCCTCGCTCTCCGGTCTGAACCCCGACCAGCGCACTCCCTCGCCCGCGTTCGCCGGCGTCTAGTATCCCCCGTTCAACTAATCATTGCCGGCGTACACATCCTCCCCGACACTGCCTCTACACCGTGGCGCCCTGCCCTTCTCGCAGACCTTGTCGTCACATTTCAGCAACCCCGACGCGACGGAAGCCGACATGGACGAGATCATCACGAGCGGATCGGTCGCCGCCGCCTCCGACCCCAGGTTCCACGCGCAAGAAGACATAATGGATACCACCGGCGACATGGACGACGAGCTCGACGACGGCGAGGAGGAGGAGGAGGAAGAAGAGGAGGAGGAGATGGAGCTGGCGCCAGCGAGGAAAGGGAAAAAGAAGAAGCGAGGGACCAGGACGGGCGAGCCGCGCGTCAAGTGGACGTCCAAAGAAGACGAGTGCCTCGCCGAAGCATGAAAGACTATCAGCCTCGACCCAGTGACCGGCGCGAACCAGAACGCCGACACGTACTGGATGCGTATCAAGTCGGATTTCGATGAGCACAAGCTGGTTGACCCCTACTTCGCCACCATCCACATGCAGTGCAACCCAAAGGCCATGTCGAACCATTGAGCGATCATCCAGACGACCTACAACAAATGGCATGGGATCATCGAGGAGATCACGGCTAGCCCGGAAAGCGGCGCCAACATCGAGGGTCAGGTATGCACAGCCGCCGGCTTTCGCTTCTTTTCGCCGTGTATGTCGCCGACACTTGTTCTTCGGCTGCGCAGATGGTTCGGATGTTCACCATGTACCACCAGGACAACAACAACACCGAGTTCAAGTACCTCCACGTGTTCACCCGGATCGAGAAGTGCGAGAAGTGGACGGACGTCCGGCGCACCCACGCCAAGGCCAAGAAGACGTACAAGCCGGACGCGCCCGCCCCAGGGGCGGCGGATGGGCGCCCTGACGGCAACAAAAAAGCCAAGACGACGAAGGACGCTGCATCGGCTGTCGAGAGGCTACACTCGCCGATCAAGCAGTGCATCGCCGACGCCAAGAACCACGCCGTCAAGAGGGAGGAGAAATCCGAGGCGCGGTGGTCGGCGTTGATGACGAACAACGCCGTCAAACTCGACCTGCTCCGGACTAACGTCGCCGCGAAGAAGAGGAACACCGACCTAGCGTTTTTGATGGGGGCGGACATGTCGATGATGGACGAGCAGGTCAAGGCATGGTACTTGGTGGAGCGCGGCCTCATCTTGAACCAGATGCCTTCGACCACCGCGCCTACACCCACGCCGACCCCAACGCCTACGCCCACGCCAACCCCAATGCCGATGCCCAGCCCGAGTGGTGAAGCCACGCCGACGCCCAGCATAGGAACCACGGCGACGCCGAACAACCCGAGCACAGAAGCCACGGCGATGCCGAACAGCCGAGTACAGAAGCCACGCCGTCGCCGACGCCGGCCAGTCCCACGCCCGAGGAGCCCGTCGTTTGATGCATTTCTTTGTCTATGCATCATTCCTTTTGAGTGCCGAACTATCGTTTATGTTTGGTCGCCGAACTGTGGCAATGGTGATCGCCGAACTTGAAGCGTCTTTTTGGCAGCGGGAAAAGACAAGTTTGAACTTGTGTGCGTCTTGGGACCGAAACCTGGGGGCGCGGTTGCGAACTGCATCTCCTCCCGGGCGAAAAAACCACCGGTGCATTGTCCAAACCACTATTCCCGGGTGAGCTGAGGGGTCGAACGGCTGAAGATGCTCTTATATCTAAGGATATGATGCATCTTAGGCTTAGCATAAAAGGTGTGTTTCGTAGTGTCATACTGATTTTGGACAAATCCTGACGGACAACTCCAAATTGTCCACGGACACCCCGCCGGTGCTCTTGAAACATGCTTTCGTCCACGAGCACTGCTACATGGACGATGGTTGGCGGCCGATTCCTGCACGACAAAATATTGCAGCCATGTATTCCTTTTGTTCAGTGGGTTGCAGCCGTCGATAATGAGTGTCGTGCATGCAGCGTCCGCCAACCATCGTGTGTACAGTATTTCCGTTCGTCCACCGGTGCTACCACAACCATCCTATCCACCATGTTTCTTTCTCCAACGTTCGAACATACATAGTTTGGACATTGGTGTAGCCCGTTGGAGAGCAATTTTTGATCCAGAGCGATCCGGGCAAAGCGATCCGGGCAAATGGAGGCGGAATGTCGGAAGTCCGTTGAGGATGCATAAGTCGCATGTGTTTTTTTTTTCCTTTTGAAAAATTGTGTAGAGTGAGAAACATGAAGATTACATTAGTCATTAGGACCATCAATCAAGATACAAGAAAACAGTAGTTCTCATCTGACAAAAGGAGCGATTGCGTCAAAATCTGGTCGCTTCTAGCTAATCTGACTCTGCCCACGATTCACCAACAACCTAGAAATACGACTAGTTGTGGGTCCCAAACAACTGAAGAGTCAAGTCAAGATGCTTAGCCATTTAGTCAAATCTCTCTGCTTACTTTTTAGAGTAAAGCTATATTCTTTTTCTCATTGTGGCTTTGTGAACAAAGAGTTACTGAAAAATAATGTAAAACGCAAGAATGATGCATCATCTTGCATTACCACCCCCTTTTGAGCTCGGGTACTCCCAAGTTTTAGAAGGATATGGGTTATGTTAGGAGACCTTTTACAGTACATCTAAGATATATGGGCCATTCATTTTAGTGAACGAACCCACCAGATTTATCAATACTACCGCACAATTTGGATAGTTAAGGTGTTAAGGATATTTTGGGTAGTCAATAAATTAACTCAGCTTTCCTTGGACATGCCGATGTCATTGACGCAGGCACACCTAGTGATTCGACCAGCCGCGCCACGATGACCGCGGCCATCTACTCAGACACATAGGAGCTGCTCTCTACATCGCTCAGAGCCCTAGGCCATGGACCCTACCTCTGGCCGCTCCCTGAGATCACTTCCTTCCTGCGTCGTAAACGAGTTCCTCTCCCTCACTTAGGTAGCTCAGTCCATATCTCTCTCTAGCCTTTCCACTGTTAGCTGTGTGTGCCTGCTGGATGGATGGTGCACATCTGTGCTACTCCCTCTGTTCACTTTTATAAGGCGTTGAAGACATTTCAGACAGTATGCAAAGCAACTCATTTTCAGTTGTCTGAAACGACTTATAAAAGTAAACAGAGGGAGTAGCTTATTTCTGAATGTGTGTGTGCGCGTGGGGGGATTAGTAGTGTGTGTGTGATGGATTGGTGATAGATTAGTGATGAAATACTCGAAACAAATCAATCCAGTGGCGACAGTCTTCCGAGTCCAACATGCAGACCTTCTGATGTGCGCGACGAGGGGAGAGCAGGGAGCGTCGATGACAGAGGTTGTGGGGACGTGGCTTGCAAATGGCTTTGGGAATTGTAATGGTGAAGGTTGGGGGCTGCGGTCTGCATGCTGCGTTGGCGGCTATTATCGTCGGAGGTTGCGGACGACGGCCTGCAGTCGGCGTCCGCTACGATGATGATAGTTAATTAGATGAATCATGTTTTAATAGTTAACTGAATAATTACAGTTAAATCTTGAAGGACGAATTTACCCCTAATAAGGAATTACTAAGACCATTGGATCAGTTTAATACTACTCATTATATTGGGTAGTATAATGTATCGTAAAAAAATCTCAATGTTATTAGGAGAACTCCAATGCGCCGACCCAAACGGATGCTGTTTTTTTTCTGGTTTTTTATCCGTTTAGGTCGCCAGTTTGGCCGACGTCTGCCCTTGTCCGCACCAATCTATCCATTACGCCCAACTAGCTGACACCATTTGGTCTGCATGGCTGTTTTTTTGAAACAACAAACACATTTTCAACATTAAACATAGTTAGTAGATTGCAAAATGAAGCTACAATTCATGTTAGCATCATACCCTAGGCCACCCTCATTGATCATCTCCTCCATGAAAGCATTGTAGTACACCGGGTCATCCGGCGTCGGGGTCGGCGTATAAACAAGCAGGTTGCAGGCATGATGCTCAGATTGCGTGGCTTCGCGAGAAGGTGCTCCATCCAACTAGGAGCTTGAGGAGTACGGGCGTGGTTGAGAAGAGCTGGATGTTGATTTTGGCTGGTTGCAATATTGTTTGAGTTGCTCAGTTTCTCGAGGGTCTGTTAGCTATGTGTTTGTTTTGTAATGTCGTCCTGCTGTATGTTCTCGCGTGAATGATGAACCTCTTGCTCCTGCACGAGCCTTGAACTAGTGGTAGGTTAGTTTGGTGTCATCGAGTTTTCGTCCTGTAGCGGGCGTTTCGATGACGAGCACCTATGGTGGGTTTCTCGGCGATGCATTGGACTCATTGCCCCTTTCCTGCCCCCTTTACTCTCTCTGGTTCCGGTAGATGTATTTCCGTTATTCAGCTAATGGAAAGGGTTATGTCCGGTTAAAAAAATCAAAGGAGAAAGATGAGGGTGCCTGTTGGGTTCTACGGCAGGGTGCATCAACTGCAAATTAAAAATTTTCTACGCGCAGAACAACCAGGAACATGCTACGGGAATGGATCACAGATCGTTATCACTAGACGCGCAGTGCCGTGCAGCAGAAGAAGAGTTGGGGCAGTGCGTCCGCGTGGTTCGTCTCCTCCTTGTCTGATCTCCCTCGAACAACCAGTCGTCGGATCCCTCGTACAGGTTCGCCGGAGCGGCACAAGTGCACCGCCTCTAACGGTATCCGCGCGTGCAGGAGGAACATCGTGCGGCAGACTGCTAGGTCCAATCACACAACCGGTGGCGAGTGGAGGTGTCTATTCGCAACACATGCAAACCCTAGTCGCAGCGCCGAAGCGATCAACCAAATGAGTGTGACCGCACCTCCACTATTTATAGGCATCCGTCGCGGGCTCAACACTTGGGCCTTGCACGGATCCTAAAGCCCAAAGTCTACTCGGTCGCGTTCCAAGTCCATCTCGGATCACATCCGACCAATGTCCTCCGAACCGACCTCGTAGGTTCCTTCCCTTAAGCGCGTGACCCCTGAGGTTCAAGTCGGCTTGGTCATAGTTCGGATCACCTCCGACCTACATGGTTGGTAGCGGCCTCTAGCAAGGCGTGCCGACCACCAAGCAGACTATGAAGCTGGTTAGGCGAACCTGTACAACGTGTCACACTTCTGTTCCCTTTGCCTCACGATATATGTTGTCGGGCTCAAGGCGAGACTGTCATCCTTGTGCTAGCCCGACCTCTTTCTCGTTCCAGTGATACCGACCACAAACCGGATTATCTCATAATCCCTGTCGCATGGCCATGCTTATTCTGGTCGGATCACACGAGGGGCCCAAAGTATATCTCTCCTGATCGGAGGGGCAAATCCCATCTTGCTCGACCATGTCTCGTAGCATGGGACTGGACAAACCCGAAACATACCTTTGTAACTATCCAGTCACGGAGTAGCGTTTGGTCAGCCCAAAGCAAGTCTATCACCATCCCGAGTACATGCGTCAGCTCAGGTCTTAGGACATAGAACATATGTTGTACTAGAGACTCACAGATGACATATCGTTGCGTCTCATAGTTGGGTCTGTCTGACTCGGACCTTTATCTCGACTCGGATCCGACTATGTCGAATCCGACCAGACCTTTCCAAGTCCATATTATTCGGTTAGCATCCAATGCTCCATGGCTAGTGAGACCGAGCCATCGACCGTGTCATATGCTAGTCTAGTCGGCTGCGCATCCACACAACCATTTCGACTAGGGACCTTTTAGGACATTCATCATACAATGCATAGTCCCACAAACAAGTCACGTACTTGCTGATACACATGATTGATAATGTCCAAGGACTATCTTTATTCATAAACACATAGGAAATACCATCATACATGATTGCCTCTAGGGCATATCTCCAACAGTGCCCTCCGTGGGTTGGGTTGGGTCAGCTACTATAGAGGCCGAGAGGTAAGTGCCCTTTCTTTTTTATTTATGTTTTTATCTATTTGCTGTTATTTTGAATATTTTGAGGATTCAAAATAGCACCAAATCTTCTGAAAGTTTAAGTGCAGTCCTTCGAGATCCTTCCTAGCGCGCACCACCATTTTCAGGATTTTAAGGTTTATATTTTTTATTCGAAAATATAAATAAACTATAATACATTATGATTTAATTCTCAAAGTCTAAAAATAATCCTTTTAATTCATTAAATTTGTAGCGAGTCCATCTGGATGACATGAAGCTCTTCCAAAATCTTAGAGTTTGAGGGCATTTTGGATACACAGATTCTTTTTAGGGTTTTAGCCCTTTAACATGAAGTTTGAATTAGTCTTCATTTGAAAATTCAAGGGATTTTAACATGATGGCATGCTATGCTTAGAACTAATGTAATATATTACCATAAGCTAAGACTGTGACATGGTGGACATGATATTCAGGTGGCTTCAATAATTGACAGCATGATGCTGTCTACTACTACGCTTTGCGACAGGTATTACAAGATATATATCAAGTAAGTTTTTATTCAAACACTTCTATATAAATTTATATTCTTTAAGTATAGCGTTGCAAGTTTGGGCATATTTAGCGCAGGCCTCCAGAAGCGCCAGTGCATAGCGGACGGCTAAAGCGTGCGGATAACGTCAAGAGAGGTCGGGGTAGACCGAATTTAACATGCGAGGAGTCCATGTAAAGAGATATATGAAGGATTGGAGTATCGCTAAAGAGCATGAAAGCTTACTATCCATATGCCAGAAGAGTTATTTACGCAAAACCATCACACTTGGGGCTAGGGTAACAACTTGATACCATATTTGTGCCAGAGCACAAGAAACCACTAACTTTGTGCCTAATCGATAACATGGAGCACTAATAGTTGAATTTACTCGCGAAAACAGCAAACTGACAGGTAGGGCCCACCTGTCAGGACGACGTGGCATGCTTATCTGGACAATTCGCTGAGCTGGAGGTAGTGTCGCACCTGTCATCCTCACGAACCTTCTTCTTCCTTATTTTTGTCTTTCTCTCTCCAACCAGCCACATAGAGGACGTCATGCCCGCTCCCGCAACGCGCGCCTCGCCCTGAACAGCACCGCCCGAGCAGCTTGCCTCTAGCCTCACCGCCCGCGGCTAGTGGCTATGCTCAGTCTGGACACGCGCCTCCAGCGCCATGGTCGACCACCACGGCCATCCCCACCAACAAACTAACGCCTGATGAGCCGCCGCTTTCCCGCCATCAACCTCATCCTCTTGTCCAGCCCACTCTGAAGATGTGCGCCTCGCCCCGAGCACCACTGCCCGAGAAGCTTGCTTTGCTGGCCGCCGCCAGTTCCCACACTCAGGCTAAACCCACGCATCCGCCGCCATGGTCAGGCACCTCAGTCGTCCATGCGGGCATCCCGATGACCGATGAGGTGTTCCGAGCCTGGCGCTTGAAGCTGGGGGACCAAGGCACACTTATGGGAGCGCAGAGAGTAACGGGCCAAGCGGAGGAAGGCGAGACAGCTGAGGAGCTTGCACGCACTTAAGGGCGTGTTTGGTTGCCTGCATATGGCCCAGCCCGGCCCGTGCGGGAAGAACTTGGCCTGTTTGGTTGCCTGTGTTTACTGTGCGGCCGGCATCGCACGGAACTTAAAGCACGTCCAGGCCTGGCCAAGGGAAAAGGCCCGAATCGGCAGTAGCTCCCGAGCCTGGCTCGGGCGAGGCAGGAGAGGGTGATGCGCTTCTCTCCTCGTGCGACCAGGGAGATGGCACGAGCTCCCCTGCGTCGCCGAAAAATCGGCGGGAGGATTTCGGCTCACCTCCTGCCGAGTCCACCCCTATTTAGCCCCCTCCCTCACCGCCCCAACTCCCGCCAACATTCTCCCTCCCTTCAAGCTCCTCGCCGACGCGCATCGGCACCGATGAGCAGGTAAGCGGCGCATCTTCATCGGCCGATGGTCCACGGCGTCGGCGCTCCTTCACCGGCCGGCGGTGATCTTCTACGACCGTCCCCCCTCGTCCTTGAGCTGCAGCCATGGCCTTTGTGAGTTCAATCCCCCTTTCTCTCTGTTCCTTCTAGCTAGATCTGAGCTGCAACTAGGGTTTGATCTAGATGCATGGTTGATTAGTGGTCTGATCTGTGAGCTCATATGGTTGATTGCTATGCTGCGGTTGCAATTTGTGGTAGGGCTAGATGTTCAAGCATGTTGTAGGCTAGATTAGTAGTAGAGTTTGAAGTTGAACCTTGTGCTTGTGTTGATTCGTGCTTAGATCTGTGAATTTTAGCTATTGGTGGTCCATTTGTAGCATGCTATTTGTTGTAGATGTATGTTCGTGCTCATAGATTGTCCAATATGCTTAGTATGATAGCGATGAACCATGTGCTTAGTATGATAGTGATGAAGCATGTGCTTGCTATGATAGTGATGAACCATGTACATGTATGCTCCGGTTTTCATGGATTGTCCGGTATGTTGTGTGCTATGCTTACTGTCAATGCGTGCTACGATTGTAGGGCATGACCACGCAGACGCAAGATCTTAGTCAGGCCATTGTCCTGTCCAATAGCCACTTTGCTCCATCGTTTGTCGAGGAGTCGCGGCCTATGTCTGAGATGGCACCTGATTCAGAGGTGTTCGCGTCTGATTCCCTCTATGTGCCAGTAGTGCTCGTTGAGCCAACTCTTGCTATTGCTGCTACTGCCGCTGCACTCAAGGTAGCAACAACAAAGGCAAAGAAGGATGGTAGATCAAACAACATGAAGTGGTAGCCGTTCATGTCCACGTTCATGCTGAACAAGATGCATGAGCTCATCTCTAGTGGAGTTAGGACTGACAAGGGCTTCAACGAGGTGCACTTGAACACTGTTGTAAAGCAGGTGTTCAAGTTCTGTGGGTAGGAGGTGTCTGCCACCCAGGTGTACAACCACCTAAGGAAGTGGAGAGGTCAATGGATCCAAGTGTCCAAGCTGAGAGACCTTAGTGGCACCTCATGGGAACACTTGCTCCATAGTTCTGGAGGCAGAGCACTACGCCGGCCATGTCGCGGTTAGCTCACATCCCTCTTCCTTCTCATACAGTCCACCATTGCATGCTCCTAACCGCAACTAACAACACTTGTGTTTCATTCTTAGGACCACCCAAGGGACGCTGAATTCCTCAACACACCCATATAGAACTACAGCCAAATGCAACACATCTTCTCCTTCGGGCTGGCAACTGGGAAGCATGCCAGGGGCTCGGAAGAGCCTCTTGGTTCTCCC
The DNA here is from genome assembly GCF_018294505.1 of Triticum aestivum. NCBI lineage: Eukaryota > Viridiplantae > Streptophyta > Magnoliopsida > Poales > Poaceae > Triticum > Triticum aestivum. The sequence goes on along the minus strand of NC_057798.1, from coordinate 394,163,364 downwards.
ATGCCAGACTTCCCTGGGACCCCGGACGTCGAGGTCCTTGATGGCCCTGACAAGCCCTTCGTGAAGCCCTTCGACCAGCCATTTGACCCCGTCCATGATAGGAAGAGGAAGAGAGGAGGCCTGATGGGGGAGGAGATCAATGTCTTTTGTAGCATGACTAAGGTGGTGAAGGAGGTGGCAACATCCATCAGGGAGTGCAAGCCCCTCGACGTCCACCCTGACCTGTATGGTGCTGTCATGACCCAGGGCGGCTTCAACGACGAGGCTCTCATGGCAGCTCTCAACCACCTGCTTGACAACAAGGCCAAGGGTGTTGGGTTCGTTGCCATGGCAGACGCTCACAACGTGTTGTGGCTCAGGAGCTGGCTGGGCAAGCACTACTACTAGAGTAGTGCTGCCTGTGAGCGTGCATGATCCCCGAAGGCGATGGAGGTGGCAACAACAACGACGATGATGACGTACATTTTGTGTAGCTAGGGCTGAAGAACTATTTGATGGTCTGTATATTTTGGTGAGGTGGTATATATATACTAACCCCTCACGCTGATGGTGAACTTGCGGTGGTAGGACGACACCCTCTTTTGGATGTGGTGGTAGGTTAACACCAAGGTACTGCTAGGTAGAACTTGCTATGCCGTATGATCATGCATGCTTTACTTCTTCTCTTCTGCTCCATTGTTGTTTGTGCGCTGCTTTGCTTGCTACTTGTGTGCTCCATTGATTTACTACTTCAACTCTTGCTCTTGTGCATTGCTAGGGCAAGTGGTATGTCGTGTTCATCGGTAAGGCTCCAGGGGTTTACAGTTCATGGGAAGAAGCCAGTGCACAAGTGGCATCGTATAGCAACAACAACCATAGATGGTTCAAGACTAGGCATGCAGCAGAACAAGCTTACTCCGACTGGGTGCGAAAGCACGGAGGCAGCAGTGTTGACAGTGGCAAGGCTGGAGGTGTCAAAGTGGAAGGTGCTAAGGTGGATCGTCAGTTTGGGCTGAAGTTGAAGAACTTCATCACCTTCGCCCAGTTCATCGTCATTGTTGTGTTGTGGCGTTGGTGTGTTAGGTGTGATCATTGTGGGTAAGCTCACTAACTAGGGTACAAGGTAAGCACACCATGTACGCCGTATGCAACCAAACGCCGTGTTCATGTGCCGCTTGGGCCAATGCAGGCAACCAAACAAATTGCACTCGCGTATTACCTAATGCAGGGACACTAGATGCAGGCAACCAAACAACTTGCAGATGGCGCATTAGGGCCAGTTTTTGCTCAACCAGGCTAGGTTGAGAAGTGTATGCGATGCAGGAACTGTTCACAACTTGAACCAAACACGCCCTAAGTTGTTCGACGGATGGCAGAGAGCTCAGTGCAGAAATTGGGAGGCCAATGTTGGTGGATGTATTCCTTCAAGCTAAAAACGCATGCATGCTTACGCGTCCGATGGATTGCTAGAGGGCAGCGGCTCTATTTCTGGCCAGAAAGAACACACACGAACGCGACATAGAGACACTGATTTGATGGCCACACGACAGTGCCAAGCCGGCCAGGCCGTGCGGACCGCGCGACATGATTCCTTCAGGAGCGACGCACTAGCATGAGCTCCGCTACAGATGCCTTGTGCCCGCCCCGCTGTGGAGCTGGCCAGGTGGGGCTCCTGTCTGGATGAGGCACTGCTGGTCCTTGCTATGTCCATCTAGGCAAGGATGCTACCAGGTTAAGGCGCTGCCCGTGCTCCCGTAGGCATGGTTCAACAGGCTCGGCGACTGGCACGATCGGGATTGAAAAAAACGGTAGAGTTGACCAAGTGTCCAGCCACCCAAAAGCTACTCGATGGAATGCCTCGTAGAAAAGATACATGAAGAAGATGCGTGTCTAGTCATTGATAGGTGGGGCCTGTGTCTCATTTTCCACATCAGTTGGTCAAATTTTTTTTGTCTTCGCCACGTCAGCCCAATAAGTGGGCCCAGCCGATCAGAACGGCTATTTTCGCGAGTAAATTCAACGATCGGTGCTCCGTGTTATCGGTTAGGTGCAGAGTTGGTGGTTTCTTGTGCCCTGCCACAAATGTGGTACCAAGTTGTTACCCTAGCCCCAACTGTGATGGTTTTGCGTAAATAACTCGTGCCAGAACCATGAGTTGGTCATGGGATCTTATGAGTTTCACCTCTAGCCTACCCCAGCTTGTTTGGGGACTAATGGCTTTGTTTTTGTTTGTCGGAATCGGGGCTCCGGGGACCCAAAGGTTCGAACTCTGGGGTGCGCTCGTTCCTATCGCCCTACCCTCTTCTTCTATGAACCACGACGAAGCTACGGCAACCCCAGGTTACACAATAGTTAGCCAGGTTCCGGCCACCTTCCGGTGTAAAACCCTACTCCTGCTTGGTTGTTGGATTGCACTGGTGCGTGGGCGAGAATATAGGGGTGGAGGCTCAAGTGGTCGACCTCATCTATGGCGACACCTTGCCCTCCTTTTTATATCTGCCTTGGTCCTCTTCCGCGAAAACATTGGCGGGATAGGTTGCCACACAATGACCATTTTGAAGGGGGACAGGGGCGTGGTCTATCCTGACGAAAGTTGGTCTTCGCCTACAAAGTCACCGTCCATGACGCACTGGTGGGCTCGGTGATGACCTTCGCCCTGCGCGCCCCTCATCTTGGTCTTCTTGCATCAATCGAGCAACCTTTGGGGGCTGCTTTGGGAACCAGCGTGCTGGCCCTGCTCCCTTAGCATAAAAGGGGAAAGCCTCCTCATCCGCGCCTGCTGGCACGGCCTCGGGCATCGTTCGTCGCCTCACACGTCATCCACGTGAGGACTCACGATCGCGCAACCGGGGTGAGCAGCCCCTGACTTCTCCGCCTCCGGGAGGGGGCCTCGGGAGGCCGCCTCACGAGAGGGCCTCGCGAGGCTCCTAGGGGCACCTTCCGGTCCGCTTGGGACGCCTACTGATGTGGGCCTCGTTAGGCAAGGCCCTCACGAGGACTCTTGCTCGTGAAGCTTACTGGTGGGCCATCCGCTGGGCCCTTGACACACGCCACTTCCTGGGCCGAAGGTAGACGGGCTTGGGTGCCCCCAAACCCCCGGGCCCGACAGTAGCCCCCGGGCCCACGACACGCATGTCTCCGCTTTTCAAGGGGCGAGACGATGCGGGCCCCAACAGCGTGCTGGCCAGGCTCGACCCATGACACATGATGGAACATGGGACGCCCCACTTCTCCCACGTGCGGTGTGAGGCCATCATTGCCTTCCTTGTCCCGCTGAAGGCGAAGAGGCGCAGGGTGCTCCTTCTTCGTGTGCTATAAAGATGGGAGGGAAGGACCCCCGACCTACCTTCTTCCTCCGACACCTTCCTCCAACTCCACGATCCAAGCCGATTTCTATGATGATGGCGAGGAGGAGAGGCCGCCCTTGTGCAGCTGCCGCGACACCCAAGGTGCCGCCCGGGGCACGGGCGCTCTCCTGCGGCGGCCGCCATCAGCCCAAGTGGCTAGGAAAGGGGCGGCGCCGTGGGCGCGGGTGCGGAGGCTGAGGCGGCGCGGCCGAGGTGGCCGAGGCGGCGCGGCCACCCTACCTTCCCAGGCAGGGCACCACTTTGCTGAGGCAGTCCGCGAGTTCATCATGGACATGCATCGCTGAAAGTGCAACTAATGCCCGGGTGGTTTTGGTAATTCATAACAACACATAGCTCATTGAACTAATATTCATTCAAGATTAATATTTCTGAAAGTTCAATGATTGGCATGGCATGGACTAGAGGTGTGGACCCCTCAAAATGCTAAGGACACATATTGGCAAAAGCTCAAGACTCTTCATTTTCATTTTAGTGATCCAAGATCACATTGAGTCCATAGGAAAAGGCAATACAATTAAAAGGGGATGAGGTGTTGCTTAATGGCTTGCTTGCTCAAAATGCTTAGTGATATGCTCCAAAAGCCCTCAACCACTTCTTCATTTCCACAGGTGTCCTAAACCTAAAGTCAAACTTGGCCCCACCGATTTGATCTATCCGGCGCCACCGAGTTCACCTGACATAGCCATAGCCAGAAACCCTAACCAGTTCGGTCTCACCGATAGGGATCTCGGTCTCACCGAGATGGCATTGCAAACTCTCTGTTTCCTTTTGTAATGTTTCGGTCTTACCGAGATGAGCGATCGGTCCCACCGAGTTCGCAATGCAAACTCGCCGTTTCATTTTCAGAACATTTCGGTCTCACCAAAATGAGCAATCGGTCCCACCGAGTTTTCTTGACCAAGTCTCTGTTTGCTTATTGCTGAAATCGGTCTCACCGAGTTCATGTGATCGGTGTCACCGAGATGAGGGTTTGCCCTAACCCTAGCACATCGGTCCCACCGAGTTGATATTGTCGTCCCACCAAAAACCCTAACGTTCACATTTTGAACTGGATCGGTCCCATTGAGTTTCACTATTCGGTCTCACCGAGTTTGGTAAAATTGTGTGTAATGGTTAGATTTTGTGTGGAGGCTATATATACCCCTCCACCCCTTCTCCATTAAAGAGAGAGCCATCAGAACGTGCCTACACTTCCACTACTCATTTTCTGAGAGAGAACCACCTACTCATGTGTTGAGACCAAGACATTCCAATCCTACCACAAGAATCTTGATCTCTAGCCTTCCCCAAGTTGCTTTCCTCTCAAATCATCTTTCCACCATATCCAAATGTGTGTGAGAGAGTTGAGTGTTGGGGAGACTATCATTTGAAGCACAAGAGTAAGGAGTTCGTCATCAACACACCATCTGTGGTGTCTCCTAGATTGGTTAGGTGTCACTTAGGAGCCTCCGACAAGATTGTGGAGTTGAACCAAGGAGTTTGTAAGGGCAAGGAGATCGCCTACTTTGTGAAGATATACCCCAAGTGAGGCAAGTCCTTCGTGGGCGATGACCATGGTGGGATAGACAAGGTTGCTTCTTCATGGACTCTTCATGTGTGGAGCCCTCCGTGGACTCGCGCAACCGTTACCCTTCGTGGATTGAAGTCTCCATCAATGTGGATGTATGATAGCACCACCTATCAAAACCATGCCAAAAATCTCAGTGTCTACATTGCGTTTGCTCCCTCCAAACTTCTCCCTTTTACCTTCATATGCAGTGATTTACATTCCGCTGATATACTCTTAGAATTGCATGTGTAGGTTTATTGCTTGACTTGTGTTAAGTTGCTAAAATCTGTCAAGACTTAAAATTGGGAAAAGGCTAAATTTTTGTTTGTTCAAGTAGTCTAATCACCCCCCTCTAGACATACTTTAGATCCTACAAGTGGTATCAGAGCCTTGGTCTCAATTTGCCTTGATTTCCATAGCTTTGGTGATCATAGCCTTGGTTTCACAACCTAGGAGAGTATGGCATCTAGCGAGGGAAATTACCACTGTGGAGGCCCTTACTTTGTTGGTACTAATTTTGCTAGTTGGAAGCATAAGATGAAAATGCATATTGTTGGACATAACCCGCCATTTGGGCTATTGCATGTATTGGTTTGCAAGGTGAATTCTTTGATGGGAGAGAACCAAATCGTGAAGCAACTACGGAAGAATTGAAGATGCTACAATACAATGCTCAAGCTTGCGATATACTCTTCAATGGATTGTGCCCCGAAGAATTCAACAAAATCATCCGTCTTGAGAATGCAAAGGAAAATTGGGATACTTTGATGAATATGCACGAGGGTGCCGAGTTCGTCAAGGAATTCAAGTTGGATGTGCGTCAAAGTCACCTTTACAAGTTCAAAATGAAGGATGGTGAAGGTGTCACTGAAATGTACTCTAGGCTTGCTCTCACCACAAATAAGATTGCCGACTTAGGGAGTGAAGAGATGACTGACAGATTCATCATCAAGAAGATCTTAAGAGCCTTGGGTGGAAAATATGATACCGCGTGCACATTGATCCAAATGATGCCCAATTACAAAGATCTCAAGCCAATGGAAGTCATTGGAAGAATTGTTGCTCATGAGATGACACTCAAGGATAAGGAAGAGCTTCAATAAGTCTAGTGGCGCTTATAAAGCTTCATGTGATGCTCCTGCCACATCAAGTGAAAAACAAGTCTTCAATGAAGAATTGAGCTTAATGGTGAAGAACTTCAACAAACTCTACAAGAGTAGAAGCAAAGAGAGAAGCTCCAAGTCAAGGTCCTACCATGACAAAATATCTTCTAGTCGTGATCGCAATTGCTACAATTGTGGAAGACCTGGACACTACTCCAATGAGTGTACGGCTCCCTACAAAAGAAAAGAAGACTCACCTAAAAGGAGGAGTAGAGGAGAAGAATCACATCCAAGAGAGAGAAGGAGTAGAGATGATTGTTACGAACGAAGACCCTCTCGCAGAAGCAAGGATTCGAAAAGGAAGAAGAAGTCATAAGGAGCTACACAAAACGAAGACATCAAGTCATGTTGGTGAATGGGTATCCGGTTCCGACTCCAACCACCACTCCGAGAGAAGTTATCACTCCGACTCCGAATATACTCAAGATGAAGGTGTTGCTGGTCTTGCACTTGTGTCAACCAACTCCTACGATATATTTGATTCACCCAATGAAGGAATTGGAAGATGCTTCATGGATAAAGGCCCTAATGTATCACACCCCGGGTATATTGATTTCAATAGTGATGAATATGATTTGTTAGGTGATGATGAGTTACTTGTTGACAATGCTAGTGATGAAAATTATGATGAAGTTGCTATCACTATTAAAAAAAGACACATCCGTGACATTTTGGGCCGAACGAATTTTTTTCCTATCATACTTATGACACTTCTATGACGATAATTGTGATAAAACCCGGTATCATCATAGATGTGGTGGGCTCCTACTTCTATGACAAAAAATCATGATAGAAAATGGGCTTTTTGTCCTGGGCGGGCCGGAGACGCAGCTGCATGACATTCTTTGGGCCGTCCATGATGGAAAAAACCGTGGTAGAAGCAAGGGCGAGGAAAATTTCAGGGAGTTCCCGGTTACGGTGGGCGGTCGGGGGCCGAGCGATGCGCGTTTCTCTCGTATACATACGCGCGTGTGTGCGAGGCGTTGGCTCTAACTGAACCCGAGCGAGGCGTTGGGCTCTAACTGAACCCGAGCGATTGCACTGCAGGCAACGCGTTACTGAACCCGAGCGATCGATCGATGACTGTTAACTGAACCCGATCGAGCGATTCCTTCGCTACTATTGCTAACTAAAGCCGATCGATGCTGCCTCTGGATGAACAGTGAACGTTGCGGGGGGGGGGGTGGATGATTAGTGAGCGGTGGGGGTGGATGAACAGGACCCCATGGCGTTGCCTCTGGATGAACAGGACCCCGATCGATCAAGCCGGTTGGGGCTGGATGAAGAGGACCCCGTGGAGGGCTGTATGAACAGGACGACCCCGTGGAGGGCTGGATGAACAGTAGACGGTGGAGGGGTGCCCGTGGAGGGGTGGTTGAACAGTAGCCGGTGGAGTAGCGCGCGGTGGAGGCTGGATGAATAGGAGCTCGTGGAGGCTGGAGGAGGTCGACGGTAGTCCGTGGAGGCTGGAGGAGGTCGACGATGGAGATGAACAGTATCCCTGGAGTCCCGTTTTGTGATACGCCACACCCCTCCCGATGAACAGGACCCCCGTTTTGACCGTAGCGCTCCAACACAAGTCTGTTTCATCCGTTTTGCGGTACGCTACACCCCTCCCGATCAACAGGACCCCCGTTTCAACCGTAGGAGGTCCGTTTCCTTCGTTTTGCGGTACGCCCCCTCCCGATGAATAGGATCTCGTTTCGAACGTGGCCGGTCGAACACAAGGCCGTTTCCTCCGTTCTGTGGTACGGCAGGCCTCGTTTCCATCGCCCGTTCCATCCAAGCCCTCCCAATGAACACGACGACGCATTCCGTTTCGACCCAGCCGGTCGGCTCCCCATGAACACGACGATGATGTTGTTTCTCCGATCCGACCCAGCCATGTACATGAGCCCTGGCCATACGTATGCACGAGTAGGCGTTCAAGACCCCGCCCGTATGTACACATACGTGGCCATATTTTCTTTCTTGCACACTGGCCGTTGTACGTACGTGTACATGCTACATGCGCGCCTCTACCACGACACGTGCGCGCCTCTACATCCACCAGTATGTACGTACACGTTCGCGACCATAATGACAATGCTACGTACGCTTCGACCAGGTGGGTTCCGACTGTCAGGCACTTCCTTGCATGCGAAGATGTAGCTGGTGGGTCCCAGCAGTCAGGGGGGCGAATCATTTTTTCGGACGCACTTCCTTGCGGTGGGTCCCAGCAGTCAGGGGGGCGAATCGTTTTTTTGCCCGAACGTACTTCCTTGCGTGTGAAGATGTACCTGGTGGGTCCCAACAGTCAGGGGGGAAACTTTTTTTCGCGAAATACGGTGGCCCGTTTGGTGGGTCCCTGCTGTCAGGTGGAGGAATAATTATTTTGCGCGTAATAAGGAGGCACTTCCTTGCGACCGCCGTGGACCCAGCTGTTAGTCTCTCCACGTACAGTACTCTTCCAATGGAAGTCGTTCCTTGACCACGTTGACCATGCCGTACCGAGAGCACCAAGGCGGTGGACGACGGCGAGGCCTAGGAAGGGGACGACACGGAGCCGGGAAGACGCAGCAGTGGAAGCCCGCGCGGAGAGGAGTACGAGGCTTCACTGGTTTGGCTGCGGTGTGAGGCTGCCGTCGCCGCAGAATAACAGGGGGTGTGGGTGGGTAGAGGGATGGCCTGGCCAGCGGTGGGAGTAGTAGGGGGCGATGAGGCCTCCACGACATCACAACCTGCCACGGAAGGCAGGAGCACGCGGCACGACTGGCGCTGGTTTGGGCAGCTGGAGCAAGAAGACCAGAGGTTGAAGAAGCACTACGGCCATTGGATGGACACCGTACGGTCACTGGAGCTAGAATCGTTCATATTGACTAAGTTGACAAAGCCCTCTGTCCCCGTCAACTTAGTTGGCCCACAAGTCATCCTCCCACTATGGTGGGTCCCAGCTAGCAGGGGGGTATTCATTTTTTTGTGCGTAATAAGGAGGCACTTCCTTACGTGCGAAGATATAGCTAGTGGGTCCGACATGTCAGCGGGGGAACGTTTTTTTTGCGAAATACAGAAGCCCTTCCGGTGGGTCCCAGCTGTGAGGTGGAGGAATCAATATTTTATGCGTAATAAGGAGGCATTTCCTTGTGTGCGGCCATGGACCCAGCTATTAGCCTCTCCACGTACAGTCCATGTCCGATGGATGTCGTTCGTTGACCATGTTGACCAGGCCACGCCGAGAGCACCATGGCGGTGTACGACGGCGAGGCCTAGGAAGGGAACGACACGGAGCCGGGGAAGACTCAGCAATGGTTGCCCACGCGTTGGGGAGTACGAGGGTTTACTGGTCCGGCTGCCGTCGCCGAAAAATAATAGGAGGTGTGGGTGAGTAGAGGAATGGCCTGGCCAGCAATGAAGTAGGGTGGGGCGGTGCGGCCTATGCGGCAGCATAGCCGGCCACGGGAGGCGGGAGCAAGCAGTCCCACCGGAGCTGGTTTGGGCGGCTGGAGCAAGAAGATCAGATATTGAAGAAGCAGCACGGCCGTTGGATTAACATCCAACGGTCACTGCTGCTAGAATAGTTTGTGGACTAAGTTGACAAAGCCAAAGTACACGTCAACCTAGTAGACCCACAAGTCAGCCTCCAAATCTGTCCCAAACAGCATACAACCCAAAATTTCTAGCAAGATTCAAATTAATTTTAAATCTAAATATACCTTAATTTAAATTCAATGAAATTTTACCTGCACAAAAACAATGAAATTTAAAATATCAAAATCCGAAAGAAAACAATATTTTGGAACTAATTGCCTGTTTGCTGTATTTTTTCATTTTACAGCCCATTTATTACTACTTATAGCCCATTTCTTATTACTTATAGCCCATTTTCTAGGCAAAATGCATCCCTCCTCGTCTTGAAAGATTTCCGGCCTAGCAGGGCGTAGAAAAGCAAGTAGGCCTACGTTGGTTATTCTGCAAAAACCAAAATAGCTGGCTAGCCTTTTTCAGAAAGAAAAAAAACAAACCGGGCTGGTCATGTGCTAAACATATGAAATAAAAGCCTGGGCTAGACGGGCCACGGGTCCCGCACAACCCAGTCGATACCCTTCTCCGTCCCGAAAAAACAAAATTACTGTGCGCTCCTGGGTCCCTACTGTCATCCTCACCATGTACAATCATCTCCTTATTCCTCTCGGTTGTTGACCATGTTGACAACACCGGAGGGCGGTGTCGCAGCGAGCGAACCAAGGCGGAGGACGATGGTGAGACCTCGGACGGGAACGAACAGGAGCCGGGGAAGATGCGCAGAGTTTTAGGGTGTGATGTGTCCACGATGCATGCGCGACAGCACAACCAGCCGTGGGAGGCGGGAGCAGGCGGTCCCGCCGGCGCTGGTTTGGCTTTGGCGGCTCGAGGAAGAAGAGACTGAAGAAACACGCCAGATGTTGAATGTCAATCCAACAGTCAAGGTTGGCACAATCATCTGTTGACTAAGCGGACGCCAAGTAGCATACTTTTTTATATATATGAAGAAAATAAAAACTGGGTCGTTGGCCTGATAACATTCCCGAAACTGCGACCATTCGATCTTGTGTCGTAACTAAAACTGCGAGGAAAATGCGTTTGTCTGCCGTCCTCCTCATAGGGAACGTTCACCACATAAGTGACTAGCACCCTTGGTTTTCAACCAAGAGGTCTTGGGTAAAAGTCCCAGGAACTCTCAATTTTGTCCTCCTTCCTTCCTTGCAAAAAAGGGAAAGAAAATCAAAGACTTGGGAAGGCGTACATAACAAGCTAGTGTAACAGTAAAGAGACATTGTCGAGTTTTAGAAAAAAGAGAGACGTGCTCCTGTAGCTGGTTCGAATCCAAACCTAGACTATGACTATATATGGTGCTATGCTACTCTGCAAGTAATGAAACTGGCATATCCAACATTCGCTTCTCCTCTTCTCTACTTACTCTGCCTAGCATCAGAAGCTCTAGTCGCAGCAACCATGTCCGCTGGCTGCTCGTCCACCTGCTCTTCAGCAGGCAACAACCAGATATGCGCCAAGTGGCCACCTATACCATCGCGTGTGGGTCTCATCACACCCCCGCCGGCACGCGCACCGCAGCCGATTGCTCATCGCAACCCACTGCCGTTGGTGTGGTGCCACTGCTGCAAATCGCGTAGAGTCATCCGTCACGTCTCAACCACAATCCTCAACCCTGACCGAGTCTTCTACAAATGCCCGAATCATGGGGTAATAATATGTTTAAGTGTTGTTCTTCTGCTTTCAGTTGCTGTTTTTAATAGTTTGGTTGATGATCTTCCAATTTGATTCATGCAGAAAAGGGAAGATTCATGTGATTTGTATTTCTAGGAAGTTGATGATGTGGGGGAATGCAACTATGCTGATTATTTGGTTAGCCGAGGAATCCCAATACCAGCAGGTTGGGGTGTTGGACAAGTAACTGAAGGAACGATAAAAGAGGAAGATGCAGAGCAGAAGGTTAAAGATGCAGTTCCTCTGATCATGGCCAAGCAACAGGTGCTGAACGACCTTGACAACAATGAGCAGATGAAAGAGCTTGTGAAGATAATGGGCAAAATCGATGTGCTCTGTAGGATGATTGTCTCTTTATTTGCAGTGTATGTAGCACTCGTGATGTATTCAGTGGCTATGACATGAGAACTTTGCTAAAACTAGTAATGAATGAAACCTATTAGCAGGCTGGGCGTAGTGTTGTGAACATCTAATGATTTCTATTAACGGAAATCAGGGGGTATCCCTTTTTGCTCATAAATAAATAAATAGCAGAGGCCCTGTCGGGTCAGCTTTGTTCTCATTCGAAGACGTCGAGCAAATTGCAGTCCAACAACAAACTATATCATCAAATTCAAGTTTCACAGCCAAATATGAGTACAACTAAACAACCATGTCATCGTGTTTTAGTTGTCCTACAATCACCAAACACAAATCAGCATACATAACAAGTGATGTTCTCACAGCAAAATACTAAACAACATGTTCATCGGGTTTCAGTTGTCATAGCAAACACAATTTCACATAGTAGATAAAAAACATCTTCTGACAGGCAAATACGACAAAAGCAATGTAATCATCATCCGCAGCAGCAGCGTCAACATCTTCGCCATGTGTATCAGTCTGAATCATAATTCCCCATGGTGTCATCTTCTTCTTCGTCCTCAACGTCGTCAAACGTTGGCTTCTTCTTGATCAACTCTTGTATGTCCACAGCACGACATGCAATCTTTTCGCCGGCATCATTGACGTGATGGTTCTCAAAGATATTAGGAACATCTGTTTTATCTTGTACATCAGGAGCAGTGTAAGCATCATCTTGTTGTGCAACTTCATTAAACGAATTCCTCTGCTCAAACCTTTGCAATACTCTCCAGTCATCGCTACGTGCAAATGTGTCTTCCAAGAAAAATATCTGTGTTGCTTGATTTGCCAAAATAAAAGGCTCATTGGTCTGGTACGTCGCCTTGACATTGATGGATTTGAAATAATCATCAGCTCTGGGTTTTGCAATCCTGGAAAACAGGTTATACCAACGACAACACAACAGAACCACACACCGATGATCCTCGAAACTGGAGATATACTGCAACTGAACAATGTCTGTTATGTTAGCATACATTTCAGTTGTCTCTTCGTCATAGGTATCCGTGCTCATGATGGCACTATTTCGTGTCTTCCTGCCTTCGTCTCGTGCAAGGGTGTTGTAGCGCACATCTCCAACAACGCAAGATTCATAATGTCTTACCCAAGTATTAGGACCCATTGCTAGTGAGTAAAGGGCATCATCAACTGCCTGCCCATCCTCCCGCATCTTCTTAACCTATGGTTAGAAAATAGACAAGTTGATCATCTTATGTACTCAATATATTAAAAAAAATGACAGTGCAATTCAAAAGCTTACATGGCTCTTGAACCATTTCGCAAATCCTGCCATAACCAATTTGTCAATGTTTCTTGGATTTTGTGGCAGTAACTCCTTTTTGTAGATGCTGCACAACATAGTGATCGTGTCAAACATCTAAATATATAAGAATGTGTTGCAAGTTTAGTAGATTACGATGTATAAGCTGCAGTACTGCACTTACTTGATATAAGGTAGTATCTCAGGACAGTTATTCAACACATACCAAACCATTTTGTCCAAATCTTTAGGTTTGTCCTCTTGTCGACTCTTCCCTGTAACTCGAACAGAATAATCGAAAACATTGAGCCCGGGATTGTCTTCACCCACCTCTTTGCTAAGTTGATCAGCTGTTTCAATGTATTTTGAGCAGAATGTCAATGCTTCTGTAGAAATGTAGGCCTCTGCAATGGAACCCTCGGGTCTAGCTCTGTTCCTAACATAGGCCTTGAAAGTGCCTAGCCGCCTTTCAATAGGGTACATCCAGCCATACTGTACTGGACCTCTAAGTAGTGCCTCATCAGGTAGATGAATAGCCAAATGCACCATCACATCAAAGAAGGCTGGAGGATATATCTTCTCAAGGTCGCATAGGATAGTTGGTATCTTGTCTCTAAGATGCTCCAAAGCATGTATCCTGATATTTCTACTGCAGAGTTCCCTGAAGAATTGTCCCAACTCTGCAACTGCTCTGTATAAGTCAGGGCGGCCCAATCCTCTAAGGATAACAGGTAAAACCCTTTGAAGTAGGACGTGGCAGTCATGAGTTTCCATCTGCACCGACTCTCCTTTCAGGGTTGGAAGCAAATCCATGTGGAAATCTCACACGTGACAGGACCTCACATAATTCTTTTCTTTTTACCTTGTCCAAGACGTACACAGCTAGTGCCATATCCCGTGGTTTACCTTCATATTACACGTGCAAATCCTTTCTGATACCCAGGTGTGTCAAATCAATCCTAGATTTTAAGGTATCTTTCGTCTTGCCTTCAATATTAAGAAGTGTGCAGATAATGTTGTCACATATATTTTTCTCGATGTGCATCACATCAAGATTATGCCACAGATCCAAATCTTTCCAATACTCCAAGTCCCACAAAGTGGACCTGCGAGTAAACAATAATCTCTCTTCTGCCCTGCCACGCTTCCTTTTCCCGCCACCATTACTAGGATGGTTTCCTAGTGTAATATGCCTGACCTTCTCTAATTCCACTTGCAACTCATCGGCGGTGAGCCTCTTTGGCGCATCACAGTTTTCATGCTTTGCATTGAACACATGTCTTCGGTATTTTCTAGGATGCGGCTTGTCCTTGGCAAGGAAACAGCGGTGTCCAATGTAACAGATCTTGCTAAGTATTGCGTATGACAGCGGATTCCTGTCACAGTGAACACATGCATTGTAACCATGTGTCGTTTGCCCTGACATAGTGCCCAAAGCCGGATAATCATGGATGCACCAAATTATAATAGCACGCAGAAAGAAATCAGCTGGTGGGCTGCTATATATGTATCGAGTGAGAACACCCCTCCATAGCTATTGAAGTTCCTCCACAAGAGGCTCCATGAACAAATCAAAATCCTTTCCAGGACTTTTTGGACCTGGGATGAGAAAGGCCATCCTGTAGTTTGATTCTTTGGTGCAGACATTTGGAGGCATGTTGTAAGGGATAACAAGCACTGGCCACATGCTATATGTGGCACTCTGGTGGCCAAATGGGTTAAATCCATCTAAAACTAAGACAAGTCTAGTGTTTCTCGGGTCAGCAACAAACTTTTTGTGTTTATCATTAAAGCTTTTCCACTCACTACCATGAGATGGATGGCTCATTACATTCTGATCTCTGGACTCCTGGTTCCTAAAATGCCACAATACATCCTCTCTTGTTTCAGCATCATGAAACAACCTCTGCAATCTTGGTGTAATTGGAAAATATCTTAGAACATTATGAGGAATCCTCTTCACAGCATCGCCATCTTTCCATCTTGATGATTTGCATTTCGGGCGTTCACTTAAGTTGGCATAATCCTTCTGAAACAGAACACAATTATTCTTACAAACATGGATCATATCATATCCAATTCCAATTGCACGAAGGAAATTCTTCATTTTACTGTAGGTGTGTGGCATCTCAGACGCATCTGTGAAAGATTTGCAGAAAGCAGCCAACATCGCATCGAATGATTTGTTGGTCATCCGCTCAGATGTCTTCACCTGAAGAAAGGTTACCATAGCTGAGAATACTGACAGCTTATTTCCTGGGGTGTCAGCCACGTTGCATTGTTCCAACATGCAGGCCCACTGTCTTTCTTCTGTAGGTGAAAGTTCACAGAATGCACGAGCATTTCATAGCATTGTTTCAATGTTGGTAAAACTCACTGGCTCCGCCACCACCACCTCCTCCTCCTCTTCCACCTGAGCATCAGGCAGATGAAGATGGTGATCTGCTGCTCCCACGTAGTCAATAACATTGAGGTTCACAGTTTCACCATGATGAACCCACCAAGTATATGTGACCGACATCCCATACAAGTGTAGATGATTTTGCATAGTTGACTGGGGTCTTGTAACTGAATTCATACATCTGCTATACGGGTAGAGCACATCTGATTTTGGACCACCGTACTCAGCTCTGATAAAGTTCATGAAGTTTTCAACCCCCTTGACATATGCAGCGGAGGATCTTTGAGCAGAAGTTATCCAAGTCATGTCCATCTTTTAGACATATAAATTAGTTCTTCTACTAGATATTATAGGAAAAACATATATGCTTTTTTATGAAGTCCAGAAAAAATACCTAGGTCGGTGTCTAAAGCTATGGCAAGATATTTGGACGAGCAGATCTAAGTAACGAAATATATGTAAAGCTAATTCAGCAAACAGATTTGAGCGCTAAATTATGGCAGGCTGTTTCAGCAGTCAATGAGGCCGAGCACACAGCCATCAAACTATCGAAGGCCATCACAGCAACAAAGATCGAGTATAAAACGGTGTAGAGCTATTTCACCTAACAGATTGGCTACTAGACCATGGCAATCTACGTCACAATAAATATATGGCAGGATATTTTAGCAACTAATTGGCCTTGGCATGCCATCTCAGCTAAGCAAATTGAGTGTAGAACAGGGCAAGGAAGCTTCTTAAGCAGAGCATATTGACTGTAAACTACTTTGGTAAACAGTGATATTAACAGGGTCTATCAGCTAACATTCAGCGCTACACCGACATTTATGGGGCCTCAGTCTAGAATGCTGAAAGTGCAACTATCCCTGGGTGGTTTTGGTAATTCCTAACAACATATATCTCATTGAGCTAATGCTACTTCAAGATAAATATTTCAGGAAAGCTCAATGATTGGCATGGCATGGATGAGAAAAGTGGATCCCTCAAAATGCTAAGGACAAAAGGATTGGCTCAAGCTCAAAGCACAAGACTCTACATCTTCTATTTTAGTGATCCAAGATCACATTGAGTCTATAGGAAAAGCCAATACTATCAAGGAGGGATGAGGTGTTGGTTAATGGCTTTCTTGCTCAAAATGCTTAGTGATATGTTCCAAAGCCCTCAACTAATTTCTCACATCCACATATGACCTAAACCAAAAGTCAAACTCGGCCCCACCGATTCTTCCTATCCGGGGCCACCGAGTTCAGATGTCATAGCCACTGCCACAAACCCTAGGCAAATCGGTCTCACCGATAGGGATCTCGATCTCACCGAGATGGGGTTGTAATCTCTCTATTTCCCTTCGTAACGTTTCGGTCAAACCAAGATGAGTGATCGGTCCCACCGAGATTACAATGCAAACTGTCTGTTTCCTTTTCGTAACGTTTCGGTCTTACCGAGATGAGCGAATCGGTCCCATCGAGTTTGCCTGACCAACCCTCTGTGTGTCCATTACCAAAATCGGTCTCACCGAGTTTGTGTAATCGGTCTCACCGAGATTACGTTAAGCCCTAACCCTAACCATATTGGTCCTACCGAGTTATATGCGGTCCCACCGAAAATCCAAACGGTCACATCATTTGCTGAATCGGTCCGACCGAGTTTCACGATTCGGTCCCATCGAGATTGGTAAGTTGTGTGTAACAGTTATATTTTGTGTGGAGGCTATATATACCCCTCCACCCACTCTTCATTCATGGAGAGAGCCATCAGAACATGCCTACACTTCCAACATACATTTTCTGAGAGAGAACCACCTACACTTGTGTTGAGACCAAGATATTCCATTCCTACCATTCGAATCTTGATCTCTAGCCTTCCCCAAGTTGCTTTCCACTCAAATCTTCTTTCCACCAAATCCAAATCCTGTGAGAGAGAGTTGAGTGTTGGGGAGACTATCATTTGAAGCACAAGAGCAAGGAGTTCATCATCAACACACCATTTGTTACTTCTTGGAGAGTGGTGTCTCCTAAATTTGCTAGGTGTCACTTGGGAGCCTCCGACAAGATTATGGAGTTGAACCAAGGAGTTTGTAAGGGCAAGGAGATCACCTACTTCTTGAAGATCTACCCTAGTGGGGCAAGTCCTTCGTGGGCAACGACCATGGTGGGATAGACAAGGTTGCTTCTTCGTGGACCCTTCGTGGGTGGAGCCCTCCGTGGACTCGTGCAACCGGTACCCTTCGTGGGTTGAAGTCTCCATCAACGTGGATGTACAATAGCACCACCTATCAGAACCACGTCAAAAACATCCGTGTCTCCTATTGCATTTGCACTCTCCAAACCTTTCCCTTTACATTCTTACAAGTTGCATGCTTTACTTTCCACTGCTCATATACTCTTTGCATGCTTGCTTGAATTGTGTTAAGATTGCTTGACTTGTGCAAAGTTGCTAAAATCTGCCAAGAACTGAAATTGGGAAAAGGATAGATTTTTATTTGGTCAAGTAGTCAAATCACCCCCCTCTAGACATACTTTCGATCCTACAAGTGGTATCAGAGCCTTGGTCTCCATTTGCTTTGATCTCCATAGCTTTTGGTGGTCATAGCCTTGGTTTCACAACCTAGGAGAGTATGGCGTCTAGTGAGGGAAATTACCACCGTAGAGGTCCTTACTTTGATGGTACTAATTTTGCTAGTTGGAAGCATAAGATGAAAATGCATATTCTTGGACATAACCCCGCCGTTTGGGCTATTGTCTGTATTGGCTTGCCAAGTGAATTCTTTGATGGGAGAGAACCGAACCGTGAAGCTACCACGAAAGAGTTGAAGGTGCTGCAATACAACGCTCAAGCTTGTGATATCCTGTTCAATGGATTGTGCCCCGAAGAATTCAACAAAATCAACCGTCTTGAGAATGCAAAGGAAATTTGGGATACTTTGATTTATATGCACGAAGGTACCGACTCCGTCAAGGAATCCAAGTTGGATGTGCTTCAAAGTCAGCTTGACAAGTTCAAAATGAAGGATGGTGAAGGCGTCGCTGAAATGTACTCTAGGCTTGCTCTTACCACAAATGAGATTGCCGGCTTAGGAAGTGAAGAGATGACCGACAAATTCATCATCAAGAAGATCCTAAGAGCTTTGGACAGAAAATATGATACCATGTGCACATTGATCCAAATGATGCCCAATTACAAAGATCTCAAGCCAATGGAAGTCATTGGAAGAATTGTTGCTCATGAGATGTCACTCAAGGATTAGGAGGAGCTCCACAACAAGTCAAGTGGTGCTTACAAAGCCTCATGTGAAGCTCCCACGTCATCAAGTGAGAAACAAACCTTCAATGAAGAGTTGAGCCTAATGGTGAAGAACTTCAACAAGTTCTACAAGAGTAGAAGCAAGGAAAGAAGTTCCAAGTCAAGGTCCTACAATGACAAAAGATCTTCTAGTCGTGAGCGTAATTACTACAATTGTGGAAGACCCGGACACTATTCCAATGAGTGTACGGCACCCTACAAAAGAAGAGAAGATTCTCCAAAAAAAGAAGTAGAAGAGAAGAATCACCATCAAGAGAGAGAAGGAGTAGAGATGATCGTTATGAACGAAGAACATCCCGGAGAACCAAGGATTCAGAAAGGAAGGACAAGTCATCAAGGAGCTACACAAAACGAAGACATCAAGCTCATGCTGGTGAATGGGTATCTGGCTCCAACTCCGACAATCACTCCGAGAGAAGCAATCACTCCGACTCTGAATATACTCAAGATGAAGGTGTCGCCGGTCTAGCACTTGTGTCAACCAACTCCTACGACACATTTGATTCACCAAATGAAGGACTTGGAAGATGCTTCATGGCTAAAGGCCCAAAGGTATCACACCCCGAGTATGTTGATTTCAATAGTGATGAAGATGACTTGTTAGGTGATGATGATTTACTTGTTAACAACTCTAGTGATGAATACTATGATGAAACGTCAATTAATCATGCTAATCAAGATAAAACGAATGACAATGATAAGGAGAAGATTGAGCTCCTAACTAAAGAACTAAACACTCTTAAGTTAGCTCATGAAACTATCTTAGGAGATCATCGAGAACTTTTAAGGACTCATGAGAAGTTACGCTTTGAAAAGCTCAACCTTGAGCAAGAATAGAGTTTTTAAAAGCAATCAATGATGATCTTCGCAAGAAAAGTTCTTCTTACATTGCCAAGCGTTTACTCTTATCTACTTACATGCCTCAAGTCAAGTCTAGTAACAAGAACAAGAAAGATTCTTCCTCTAGTAGTAACAATAATCATGCTAAATCCAATGTTGTTGCTTCTAGTAGTTCTCTTGATTCCATTAATGATTCTCTTAGCCAAGTTACACTTGAGCAAGAAAATAGCTTATTGAAGGGAATTATAGAGAAAGGTGTTTACAAGAGCCTTGCCGGGAGTAAGCAATTCGAGGAAATTGTGTGCAAGCAAGGAAGGCACCGGAAGAACCAAGGTGTTGGTTTTGAACAAAAGTTCAATGCCAATGGAGTTGAGTGGGAAGAAGATCAATACCCCAAGACGAAGTTTGTTCCTCAACAAGAGAATTATGATCCTACTTCTTTCAAAGGGACACAAGCTCAAGATGATCTTCCACCACAAGACCACAAGCACAAAGGCAAGGATAAGCTTCAAGAGGAGATTGATGCATTCGAAGAAGCTCCTAAGGCCTTGGTCAAGTGGGTTCCCAAGACTACATCAAGTTCAACTTCATCGAGTACAACTACAACTCCAAGGATTCCCATCAAGATGATGTGGATCCCGAAGAATAAGAACTAGAGAGTTCTTGAGGGTGACTCCGCCAACATATTTCACTCTTATCATTTTGGCAAGGACAAGTGCAATCAACTTCCACATCTTGCACTAGTTCAAGGAGTCACAAACCCTCTTGTTGGTAAGACAAGGGACAAGGTAACCTAATGCTTTCATAGACATCATCTTGTGTGTGTGCATCACTCTATGTCTATGGATATCCTTGTTTGTTCCTTGTGGGACTAACCCGTGTAGGTATTGAAAGTGCAACTCACTCCAATGGATTGCTCCAAATGATCTACATCAACATTGAGCATCCACATCTTCAACACCTACATGAAGTCATCATCGACAAAACCCAAGGTTAGTTCATCCCTCTTAGGGGGGATCTCACATCTAGGGGGAGCTTTACTCTAAGAATTGAGCTAAAGCAACTCTAATGGTGTGAACACAACAATGCTTTATGTAAAAGTGGTAACCCCCAGTTGTGCTTAAACGATGAGTATGACCTGTGATCAAATGTTCTCATTTGACTCCTAAGTCAATATACTCATACATAGATGACCTAGTCATCGCCAATTACTTGATAGATGCTAGAATTGTGTGTGCATGCTTTGTCACATATTTCTTTTGCCATTTTATTGTGTGAGCATGCTGGTTGCATAATTTACTCATTCGAGGACATCCACTTGTAGTTTTGATTGTATGGTTTCTTCTTCTTTTTCCAAGTGGATGGACAAGAATGCCTAAGAACCTTCTCTAGCTATCTATGTTTTTCTTGTCTCAAACTCTATTCATGCTATATCACAAAGTTTGATCAAGTCAGATTCGAACCACTCTGTGTGAGGAGCACTCAGAGTCCCCGATTCGTCATAGACTTAAACTTTCAAAACCTCTTTGTGCGTTTCGGTCCAACCGATTCAACCATTTCGGTCATACCGAGAGCACTAAGTTGATCTAGGTTTTCAATCTTGGTGCAACCGATTTGAACTTTTTGATCACACCGAGTTGCAGTAACTGCTTGCAGTTATGCATCTCGGTGCCACCGAGTTGTTCCACTCGGTCACACCGACAGGGTCAGGCTATATATACCCCCGAGACAAAATTTGGAAATTTTTCCGAACCTCTTCGCCCGCGCACAGCCTGCTGTGCCTCCTCGGGTCTCCGGATCATCCTCCTTGTCGCCAGCAACCTCCAGCCGCTGGTCTCCGCCGCCGTCAACGGGATTCTGCTCCGCCGTTGCCACCGTAGCAAGTCCATCTCCGCATTAGGGTATGGATTTGAATCTTTGTGCTATTCCCAACTCCGATTCCTAGCACATTGCGTTGCCATGTATCTTGCCACGATTGAGATCTTCCTATCCAGCGAAATCACTCTGTAGATTAGTTTTGGATTAAAAATTTAGGGTTAGGTTTCCGCCGAACTCATCTCGGACCGACCGAGTTGTAGAAATCGGTCCCATCGATTTGGCTTAGGCCAGTGCACATGTGATTCTCGGTCTGACCGAGAATTGCAAATCGGTGTGACCGAGTTCAGGACTTTGTGAAACCCTAGCAGTCTTGGTGCCACCGAACTGTGACTCGGTCTGACCGAGTTCACTAGTTTAGGTTCCAAAAGGTGCGTTGGTATCACCGAGTTTACAAATCGGTAGCTCCGAAATGCTTTCTGTGGAAAACTAAAACTAAGTTTTTGACTCAATCTTTTGCAAAAACCTCTGTGCTTTGTGATGCTCATCCACTCTACCTCATCTATATCTATTCACAGGGTCTGCTGTCAGAGTTTGCACCATGTCAGATTAGAGTGACAGTCAGAACAAGTGTAGGACCTTGAAGTATGTCTAGAGGGGGGTGATTAGACTACTTGACCAATTAAAAACTTAACCTTTTCCCAATTTTAGAGTTTGGCAGATTTTAGCAATCTTTGGACAAGTCAAGCAACCATCACACAATTCAAGCAAGCATGCAAAGAGTATATGAGCAGCGGAAATTAAAGCATGCAACTTGCAAGAAAGTAAAGGGAAGGGTTTGCAGGATTCAAACGCAATTGGAGACACGGATGTTTTTGGTGTGGTTCCGATAGGTGGTGCTATCGTACATCCACATTGATGGAGACTTCAACCCACGAAGGGTAACGGTTGCGCGAGTCCACGGAGGGCTCCACCCACGAAGGGTCCACGAAGAAGCAACCTTGTCTATCCCACCATGGCCGTCGCCCACGAAGGACTTGCTTCACTAGCGGTAGATCTTCATGAAGTAGGCGATCTCCTTGCCCTTACAAACTCCTTGGTTCAACTCCACAATCTTGTCGGAGGCTCCCAAGTGACACCTAGCCAATCTAGGAGACACCACTCTCCAAGAAGTAACAAATGGTGCGTTGATGATGAACTCCTTGCTCTTGTGCTTCAAATGATAGTCTCCCCAACACTCAACTCTCTCTCATAGGATTTGGATCTGGTGGAAAGAAGATTTGAGTGGAAAGCAACTTGGGGAAGGCTAGAGATCAAGATTCATATGGTAGGAATGGAATATCTTGGCCTCAACACATGAGTAGGTGGTTCTCTCTCAGAAATGGTAAGTTGGAAGTGTAGGTTTGTTCTGATGGCTCTCTCCACGAATGAAGAGGAGGTGGAGGGGTATATATAGCCTCCACACAAAATCTAACCGTTACACACAATTTACCAAACTCGGTGGGACCGAATCAACAAACTCGGTCGGACCGATTTAGTAAACCTAGTGACCGTTAGGATTTTCGGTGGGACCGACATGCAACTCGGTAGGACCGATATGGTTAGGGTTAGGGCATAACGTAATCTCGGTAAGACCGATTACACAAACTCGGTGAGACCGATTTTGGTAATAAGCTTTCCAGAGAGTTGGTCAGGTAAACTCGGTGGGACCGATTCGCTCATTTCGGTGATACCGAAATGTTACGAAAGGGAAACAGGGAGTATACATTGCAATCTCGGTGGGACCGATCACTCACTTCGGTTAGACCGAAACGTTATGAAGGGAAACAGAGAGATTACAATCCCATCTCGGTGAGATCGAGATCCCTATCGGTGAGACCGATTTGCCTAGGGTTTGTGGCAGTGGCTATGACATTTGAACTCGGTGGCGCCGGATAGAAAGAATCGGTGTGACCGATTTTGACTTTGAGGTTTAGGTCATATGAGGATGTGAGAAAGTAGTTGAGGGTATTTGGAGCATATCACTAAGCACTTGAAGCAAGAGGCTCATTAAGCAACACCTCATCCCTCCTTGATAGTATTGGCTTTTCCTATAGACTCAATGTGATCTTGGATCACTAAAATGTAAAATGAAGAGTCTTGAGCTTTTGAGCTTGAGCCAATCCTTTGTCCTTGATATTTTGAGGGATCCACTTTCATCATCCATGCCATGCCATTCATTGAGCTTTCCTGAAATAATAGTCTTGGAATAGCATTAGCTCAATGAGCTATATGTTGTTATGAATTACCAAAACCACCTAGGGATAGTTGCACTTTCAATCTCCCCCTTTTTTGTAATTGATGACAACATATATATCAAAGCTTCGACAAATGATAATAAGATTGAAAAACATCGTCGCTTTGAGAAGTATGTGATAAGCAAGAGCTCCCCCTAAATTTGTGCATAGTTTAAGATTTGCTTTGGACTGCAAATGCACAAGGAATTAGGCTCATGGGTTACTCTTCCATGTCACATACATCTTGGTGGAGCGCTCAAAATAATAAAGATTGAATACATGCACTCATCACCAAGCAAAGTGAATGATCATATAAGGATAGGTAAGATAATATCATTAAACAAGCATAAGTGTAGCTTATGATCAAACACATGATCATCAATGTCTCACAGATAATAGCATAGTATCTCAAGCAATCAAAAGCAAACAAAGTTTAACCACCAAAGCAAGAGAGAACAAAAGCAACACTCTCTCTCTCTCTCGAAGCCTATGATCTATACATTTTTCTCCCCCTTTGGCAACAAGTTACCAAAAAGTTCATAGAAAATGCATAGTGCTAGATCGACTCTCAGGCTTGATCTTCAGGTGGTGGTGTAGAGATGGCTCCTCGGACGAAGGCTTCAGTTGATGTGGATGGAGCTGGAGGAGTTGGTGCTGGAGCTGGTTGCCCTGGAGCTGTAGGAGCTGTAGCTGGTGCAGATGATGTGGCTCTAGTGTCTGTCACAGGCACTGCAGCTGACCTCTGAGCTCTAGGCACTCTGGCAAATGCATCAGTTGTTGTCTTGCCCTTCCTCTCCTGCATGTCATCCTGAAGCTGCTCCACAACTGACTGAATCTCAGTTACTTTGACATCTAGATCATAGAATTTTTGTTCCATGATTCTTTCCAGGCTCTCTTGATTTTGAGTTAGGGTGGCCAACCCCTTCTCAATCCTCAGTGTTGATGCTATCAAGTAACCAAGCTGCTCCTGCTTGTTCTTCAAAAAGTACTCAGATGCCTCCTCTTGAGTTGGCATCTTGGCAGCCTTCTCTTTCTTTGCTTTCTCCTTCTTCTCTTGAGCTTGCACTGATGATGGTTCATTCTCATTCATTACAACTTGATTGTCCTCAAAGTCTGGATAAAGAGCAAAGTGTTCCTTATCCAACATATATTTTCCTGTGCCCATCTTTGAGTTAATCAACTCCTGAATCTATGGGGCATATCCACAACTTCTCTTCTGGTCTGCTGCAGTCCTCTTGATGGTCTCTACCATACGGCTCATGACCTTGAATTTCTGTGGCACATCAAATATATGTAGCAAGTTGATTGCATGCCCTCTGATCATGCTCTGGTCACCTGACTTGGGCAAAAGGGTGTGCCTTAAGATCCAGTTGATCGTTGGCAGCCCTGACAGAAGAAAATGAACTGACCCAAACTTGAAAGTCTCAAGAGCTTTGTCTGGGATCTCCTTATACATATGTGACATAGAATTGTGATCCATCTTCTTCTTGGCATAGATATCCAAGTCATCTTCACTCTCCTTTGGGGCATTGATCAGATTGGCCCATTCCTCAATGGTTGACTGGTACCTTGTACCTTCAGACATCCAAACTATCCTGCCATCTGGATAGAAGTGTGCTGTGGAGTAGAATTGCATAATGAGCTCATCATTCTAGTTGGTGAGCTTCTGTCCAACAAAATATGCAACTCCACAAGCAACAAAACTATCTTGCACTCCAGGATAGTGTTCCTCATTTTCTTTCATGTAGGTCCAGTCGACCCACCTCATATCACACACTATGGGCTTCTTGTCCAACAAGATTGTCTCATAGAAGTCCTGCTATTCCTTTGTATGGAACCTGTAATCAAAAGCAGTCCTTCTCCTGGTGGCATATGGATCTGTCATTCTCCATAGCCTCAACCCTGAATCTCTCCTGATATTCATGTCCTCAGCCACAGGATGAGCATCATTTTGGTCCGGTATCTTGGGTTTGAGCTTCCTCAGGACTTGTCCTTCATCATCTTCTTCATCAGCAGCTTCAGGCACTGGGGCCTTGTTCTTCTCAGCAGCTGGAATACTCCTGGTATTCCTCTTTGGTGCAATCTTGGGCTTGGGGGCAGCTTTGGATGCTTCTTTGGGCTTTGATGTTGCAGCCTGTGACTTTATAGCATCACCCATTAGCTTTTGTGCCTTGGGTGCTGGTGCAGCAACCTCTTCTTCCTCTTCCATCATGGAAGGTTGACCAACAACTCTGGCCATGGTCTTTTTGACCCTTTCCTTCCTTTTCTTTCCTTCTGCAGCTGGCTCTTTGGGATCAGGCTTTTCAGGCACTTGTGTTGATCCTCTGACCTTCAGCATAGGTGTCCTCTTGGCAGGAACCTTCCTATTGAGTCCAGGCCTTGTGTTATTTGCTGAGCCATACTCCTTTTTGAGCACTACCTTCTTGGAAGTAGCCTCATCTTCTTCTGCCATATAATCCTCATCCTCAGATTCTGAGGTTCTCTTCTTCCTTGTCCTGATGGCAGCTTTAGGCAAATTGCTTGGGGTGCTCCTGCTGCCATCATCTGAAGAACTTGAGGGACTAGTGCCCTCACTCATGTGAATCTGCTCTTCTGACTTGTTCTGACTATCACTTTGGTCTGACATGCTGAAATCACTGACTGCTGACCCTATGAATAGTTATAGATGAGATAGAATGGATGAGCATCACAAAATGCAGAGATTTTTGCAAAAGAATGATTCAAAAACTCAGTTTTAGTTTTCCACAGAAAGCATTTCGGATCAACCGATTTTCAAACTCAGTGATACCGAAGCAGTTTTGGAACCTAAACTGGTGAACTCGGTTGAACCGAGTCACAGTTCGGTGGCACCGAGACTGCTAGGGTTTCACAAAGTTTTAAAATCGGTCACACTGATTAGCAATTCTCGGTCAGACTGAGAGTTACTAGTGCAATGGCATTAGCCAAATCGGTGGGACCGAGTTTTTCAACTCGGTGGGTCCGAGATGGTTTCGGCGGAAACCTAACCCTAAATTTTCAAATCGCATATATTCTAAGGATTGTATTGACTGGATAGGAGTGTTTCAATCGTGGCAAGAATCATAATGAACACAATGTGCTAGGAATCAGACAAGGATAGCACTGTGATCGAGTCCATACCCTAGCTTGGCGATGAACTCGCTACGGCGACAACAGCGGGGGTGAATTCCGTTGACGGCGGCAGAGACCAGCGATAGGAGGTGGCTGGCGACAAGGAGACGATCCGGAGACCCTGGAGGCAGAGCGAGTTATGCGTGGGCGAAGGGGTTTGGAGAAATTTCCAAATTTTTGCCCATGAGTATATATAGCCCGACCCTGTCGGTGTGACCGAGTGGAACAACTCGGTGGCACCGAGATGCATAACTGTATACAATTATAGCAACTCAGTGTGACCGAAAAGTTCAAATCGGTTGCATCGAGATTGAAAACCTAGATCGACTTAGTGATCTCGGTAGGACCAAAATGGAGGAATCGGTCAGACCGAGAATCACAAAGAAGTTTTGGAAATTTAAGTCTATGACGAATCGGGGACTCCGAGTGCTCCTCACATAGAGTGGTTCGAATCTGACTTGATCAAATTTTGTGTTGTAGCATGAATAGAGTTTGAGACGAGAAAAGCATAGATAGCTAGAGAAGGTTCTTAGGCATTCTTGTCCATCCACTTGGCAAAAAGAAAAGAACCCAAACAATCAAAGCAACAAGTGGATGTCCTCGAATGAGTAAAATATGCAACCCACATGCTCACACAATAGAATGGCAAATGAAATATGTGGCAAAGCATGCACAACCAATTCTAGCATCTATCAAACAATTGGCGATGACTAGGTCATCTATATATGAGTATATTGACTTAGGAGTCAAATGAGAACATTTGATCATAGGTCATACTCATCGTTTAAGCTCAAGTGGGGTTACCACTTTTACATAATGCATTGATGTGTTCACACCATTAGAGTTGCTTTGACTCAATTCTTAGAGTTAAGCTCCCCCTAGATGTGAGATCCCCTTTTAGAGGGATGAACTAACCTTGGGTTTTGTCGATGATGACTTCATGTAGGTGTTGAAGATGTGGATGCTCAATGTTGATGTAGATCATTTGGAGCAATCCTTTGGAGTGAGTTGCACTTTCAACATACCTACATGGGTTAGTCCCACAAGGAACAAACAAGAATATCCATAGACATAGAGTGATGCACACACAAGATGATGTCCATGAAATCATTAGGTTACCTTGTCCCTTGCCTTACCAACATGAGGGTTTGTGACTCCTTGAACTAGTGCAAGATGTGGAAGTTGATTGCACTTGTCCTTGCCATAATGATATGAGTGAAGAATGTTGGCGGAGTCACCCTCAAGAACTCTCTAGTTCTTCTTCTTCGGGATCCACATCATCTTGATGGGAATCCTTGGAGTTGTAGTTGTACTTGATGAAGTAGAACTTGACGTAGTCTTGGGAACCCACTTGACCAAGGCCTTGGGTGCTTCTTCAAATGCATCAATCTCCTCTTGAAGCTTGTCCTTGCCTTTGTTCTTGTGGTCTTGTGGTGGAAGATCATCTTGTGCTTGTGTTCCCTTGAAGGAAGTAGGATCATACTTCTCTTGTTGAGGAACAAACTTCGTCTTGGGGTATTGATCTTCTTCCCACTCAACTCCATTGGCATTGAACTTTCGTTCAAAACCAACACCTTGATTCTTCCGGTGCCTTCCTTGCTTGCGTACAATTTCCTCGAATTGCTTACTCCCGGCAAGGCTCTTGTATACACCTTTCTCTATAATTCCCTTCAATAAGCTATTTTCTTGCTCAAGTGTAACTTGGCTAAGAGAATCATTAGTGGAATCAAGAGAACTACTAGAAGCAACAATATTGGATTTGGCATTATTATTGTTACTACTAGAGGAAGGATCTTTCTTGTACTTGTTACTAGATTTGACTTGAGGCATGTAAGTAGATAAGAGTAAATGCTTGGCAATGTAAGAAGAACTTTTCTTACGGAGATCATCATTGATTGCTTTTAAGAACTCATGCTCTTGCTCAAGATTGAGCTTTTCAAAGCGTAACTTCTCATGAGCCCTTAAAAGTTCTCGATGATCTTCGAAGATAGTTTCATGAGCTAACTTAAGAGTGTTTAGTTCTTTAGTTAGAAGCTCAATCTTCTCCTTATCATTGTCATTCGTTTTATCTTGATTAGCATGATTAATTGACGTTTCATCATAGTATTCATCACTAGAGTTGTCAACAAGTAAATCATCATCACCTAGCAAGTCATCTTCATCACTATTGAAATCAACATACTCGGGATGTGTTACCTTTGGACCTTTGGCCATGAAGCATCTTCCAATTCCTTCATTTGGTGAGTCAAATATGTCGTAGGAGTTGGTTGACACAAGTGCTAGACCGGCAACACCTTCATCTTGAGTATATTCGGAGTCGGAGTGATAGCTTCTCTCGGAGTGATTGTCGGAGTCGGAGCCGGATACCCATTCACCAACATGAGCTTGATGTCTTCGTTTTGTGTAGCTCCTTGATGACTTGTCCTTCCTTTCCGAATCCTTGCTTCTCCGTGAGGGTCTTCGTTCATAACGATCATCTCTACTCCTCCTCTCTCTTGGTGGTGATTCTTCTCTTTTGCTTCTTCTTTTTGGAGAATCTTCTCTTCTTTTGTAGGGTGCCGTACACTCATTGGAATAGTGTCCGGGTCTCCCACAATTGTAGCAATTGCGCTCTCGACTAGAAGATCTTTTGTCATTGTAGGACCTTGACTTAGAGCTTCTTTCTTTGCTTCTACTCTTGTAGAATTTGTTGAAGTTCTTCACCATTAAGCTCAATTCTTCATTGAAGGTTTGTTTCTCACTTGATGATGTGGGGGCTTCACATGAGGCTTTGTAAGCACCACTTGACTTGTTGTGAAGTTCCTCCTTATCCTTGAGTGACATCTCATGAGCAACAATTCTTCCAATGACTTCCGTTGGCTTGAGATCTTTGTAGTTTGGCATCATTTGGATCAATGTGCACACGGTATCATACTTTCCATCCAATGCTCTTAGGATCTTCTTGATGATGAATCTGTCGGTCATCTCTTCACTCCCTAAGCCGGCAATCTTATTTGTGATAAGAGCAAGCCTAGAGTACATTTCAGTGACACCTTCACCATCCTTCATTTTGAACTTGTCAAGCTGACTTTGGAGCACATCCAGCTTGGATTCCTTGACGGAGTCAGTACCTTCATGCATATCAATCAAAGTATCCCAAATTTCCTTTGCATTCTCAAGACGGCTGATTTTGTTGAATTCTTCGGGGCACAATCCATTGAAGAGGATATCACAAGCTTGAGCGTTGTATTGCAGCATCTTCAATTCATCCGCATTAGCTTCACGGTTCGGCTCTCTCCCATCAAAGAATTCACCTTGCAAGCCAATACAAATAATAGCCCAAACGGCGGGGTTATGTCCGAGAATATGCATTTTCATCTTATGTTTCCAACTAGCAAAATTAGTACCATCAAAGTAAGGACCTCTACGGTGATAATTTCCCTCGCTAGACGCCATACTCTCCTAGGTTGTGAAACCAAGGCTATGACCACCAAAAGCTATGGAAATCAAAGCAAATGGAGACCAAAGCTCTGATACCACTTGTAGGACCTTGAAGTATGTCTAGAGGGGGGTGATTAGACTACTTGACCAATTAAAAACTTAACCTTTTCCCAATTTTAGAGTTTGGCAGATTTTAGCAATCTTTGGACAAGTCAAGCAATCATCACACAATTCAAGCAAGCATGCAAAGAGTATATGAGCAGCGGAAATTAAAGCATGCAACTTGCAAGAAAGTAAAGGGAAGGGTTTGGAGGATTCAAACGCAATTGGAGACACGGATGTTTTTGGCGTGGTTCCGATAGGTGGTGCTATCGTACATCCACGTTGATGGAGACTTCAACCCACGAAGGGTAACGGTTGCGCGAGTCCACGGAGGGCTCCACCCACGAAGGGTCCACGAAGAAGCAACCTTGTCTATCCCACCATGGCCGTCGCCCACGAAGGACTTGCCTCACTAGCGGTAGATCTTCACGAAGTAGGCGATCTCCTTGCCCTTACAAACTCCTTGGTTCAACTCCACAATCTTGTCGGAGGCTCCCAAGTGACACCTAGCCAATCTAGGAGACACCACTCTCCAAGAAGTAACAAATGGTGCGTTGATGATGAACTCCTTGCTCTTGTGCTTCAAATGATAGTCTCCCCAACACTCAACTCTCTCTCATAGGATTTGGATCTGGTGGAAAGAAGATTTGAGTGGAAAGCAACTTGGGGAAGGCTAGAGATCAAGATTCATATGGTAGGAATGGAATATCTTGGCCTCAACACATGAGTAGGTGGTTCTCTCTCAGAAATGGTAAGTTGGAAGTGTAGGTTTGTTCTGATGGCTCTCTCCACGAATGAAGAGGAGGTGGAGGGGTATATATAGCCTCCACACAAAATCTAACCGTTACACACAATTTACCAAACTCGGTGGGACCGAATCAACAAACTCGGTCGGACCGATTTAGTAAACCTAGTGACCGTTAGGATTTTCGGTGGGACCGACATGCAACTCGGTAGGACCGATATGGTTAGGGTTAGGGCATAACGTAATCTCGGTAAGACCGATTACACAAACTCGGTGAGACCGATTTTGGTAATAAGCTTTCCAGAGAGTTGGTCAGGTAAACTCGGTGGGACCGATTCGCTCTTTCGGTGAGACTGAAAAGTTACGAAAGGGAAACAGAGAGTTTACATTGCAATCTCGATGGGACCGATCGCTCACTTCGGTTAGACCGAAACGTTACGAAGGGAAACAGAGAGATTACAATCCCATCTCGGTGAGACCGAGATCCCTATCGGTGAGACCGATTTGCCTAGGGTTTGTGGAAGTGGCTATGACATTTGAACTCGGTGGCGCCGGATAGAAAGAATCGGTGTGACCGATTTTAACTTTGGGTTTAGGTCATATGAGGATGTGAGAAAGTAGTTGAGGGTATTTGGAGCATATCACTAAGCACTTGAAGCAAGAGGCTCATTAAGCAACACTTCATCCCTCCTTGATAGTATTGGCTTTTCCTATAGACTCAATGTGATCTTGGATCACTAAAATGTAAAATGAAGAGTCTTGAGCTTTTGAGATTGATCCAATCCTTTGTCCTTGATATTTTGAGGGATCCACTTTCATCATCCATGCCATGCCATTCATTGAGCTTTCCTGAAATAATAGTCTTGGAATAGCATTAGCTCAATGAGCTATATGTTGTTATGAATTACCAAAACCACCTAGGGATAGTTGGACTTTCAACAAGTCTGAGGAGCAAGTTCAGATGAGTGTGGGCACTAGTCCCTCTAGTAGCTATGATGATGGCAGCAGGAGCACACCCACCAACTTGCCAAAGGCAGCCACCAGGGCCAGAAAGAAGAAGACCTCAGATTCCGAGGATGAGGACTATGTGTCTGTTGAGGATGAGGCCACCTCAAAGAAGAAAGTGCTGAAGATGGAATATGGCTCAGATGCATCCACTAAGCCAGGAATGCAGAAGAAGGAACCTGCAAGAAGGATTCCCACTTCCAAACCTAGGAAGGTTGCCACTGGTGAAACCATGAAGTTCACCATTGAGTCTGATAATGAAGCTGCTGGCCAAGACAAGAAAAAGAAGAGAGTCTGAACCACTACTACCAAAGTAGTTAGCAAGCCCTCTATGAGGAGAGACTCTGAAGATGAAGAGGAAGAGGTTGCTGCACCAGCACCTAAAGCTCAAAAACTGATGGGAGATGCTATAAGGTCAGGGGCTGCTCCATCTAAGCCCAAAGATGCTCCCAAGGCCGTTGTTCCTAAGCCCAAGTCTGCACCCAAGAGGAACACCAAGAGTATTCCAGCTGCAGAGAAGAACAAGGCCCCAATGCCTGAAGCTGCTGAAGAAGAAGATGAAGACTCACTTGTCTTGAGAAAGCTGAAGCCCAAGATCCCAGATCATAATGATGCTCACCCAGTTGCAGAAGGCATGAAGCTCAGGAAGGATGCATGTCTTAGACAGTGGAGACTGACTGACCCCTATGCTGTCAGGAGAAGAACTGTTGTGGACTACAGGTTCCATACTAAGGAATAGCAGGATTTCTATGAGACAGTGTTGCTTGACAAGAAGCACATAGTTTGTGATATGAGATGGGTTGATTAGGACTATATCAAGAAGAATAAAGAGCACTATCCTGGAGTCTATGACAGTTTCAAGTCTTATGGAGTAGTAGACTTTGTTGGGCAGAAGCTCACAAAGTGGAATGATGAGCTCATTATGCAGTTCTACTCCACAGCTCATTTCTACCCGGATGGGAGGATAGTCTGGATGTCTGAGGGTACCAGGTACCAATCAACAATTGAAGAATGGTCTGAATTGATCAATGCTCCAAAGGAGAATGAGGATGACTTGGATGTCTATGCCAAGAAGAAGAAAGATCACAACTCCATTGCTCACATGTACAGAGAGATCCCAGATGTTACACTAGAGACACACAAGTTTGGATATGTACATTATCAGTTGTCAGGACTGCCTACTATCAACTGGATCTTAAGGCACACTTTGCTGCCCAAGTCAGGTGATCACAAGATGATCAGAGGCCATGCGATCAACTTGCTTCATATATTTTATGTGACTCAGAAGTTCAAAGTCATGAGCCTGATTATGGAAACAATCAAAAGGAATGTTGCTGATCAAAAGAGGATTTGTGGGTATGCCCCACAGATTCAGGAGCTTATAAACTCCAAGACGGGCACTGGCACATATCTCTTGGACAAGGAACACCTGCCCATCTACCCTGACTTTGAGGACAACACCATTGTGATGGATGAAAATGAACCATCATCTGTGCAAGCACAAGAGAAGAAGGAGAAGGCAAGGGCTGAGAAGGCTGCAAAGATGCCAACTGCTGAAGAGGCATCTCAGATTTTCCTGAAGAGCAAGCAAGATCAGCTTGGCTACTTGATTGCCTCCACTCTGAGGATTGAGAAGGGCTTGGCCACCCTGACTCAAAACCAGGAGAGCTTGGAGAGAATCATAGAGCAGAAGTTTTATGCTCTTGATGTCAAAGTGACTGAGATCCAGACTGTAGTTGAGCAGCTACAGGAGGATGTGGAGGAGAAGAAGGGCAAGTCAACTACTGATGCTTTTGCTAGAGTGCCCAGAGGACAGAGATCTCCTGCAGTGCCTGTTCCAGACACCAGAGCTACATCATCCGCACTAGATACAACTTTAGTGCATCCAGCTCCAGCACCCTCTCCACCAGCTCCAGCTACATCAACAGAAGTCTTCGTCCAAGGAGCCATCTCTACACCATCACATGAAGACCAAGCCTGAGAGTCGTTCATCACTATGCACTTTTTATGAACTTTTTGGTAACTTGTTGCGAAAGGGGGAGAAAATGTATATATCATAGGCTTCGAGAGAGAGAGTTGCTTTTGGTCTCACTTGTCTTTTTGGTGGCTGAACTTTGTCATTTGCTTGTTTGAGATACTTTCACTACAAAAAAAATACAATTCTGTGATGATACGTGTTTGTCACAGTAGGTCGCGTTTTTTGTCATCCATGTACATCCATGACAAATTTATGACAGAATCAAGATAGTCATACATGTGCTGTCGTAGAAGTGTTCCATGACATTACCAAAATTATCATCACGGAAGTGTCCACTTCCATGACGATAAATCACGCGTCACAGAAGTGCTTTCGTCAAGGGTGATCGACACGTGGCATACACCGTAACGGAACACCGTTAAGCTATCGGGTCGGATTTTGGATCCGATAACCCGTTAACAGCCACGACCAAAGCCGATTTTCCATGTGTAAAATTCTCATTGGCTGACGGATCCACGTGTCAGCTTCGTGTTGGCACAGGTGTCACTCATCCAACGGTCGAGATGGGCCTATGATATGTTGACACGTGGACCAGCCCAAAAGTGGCCCACAAAGTTTAAATGGGCTGGCCCAACCGAAGGCCCATAAGATTTAGCGGACCATAATAGGCCCGGCCAGCTAAAGTCCCACAAAATTTAGCGGACCATAATGGGCTGGCCCAGCTAAAGGCCCACAAGATTCTGCAGACCATAATGGGCCGGCCCAGCTAAAGGCCCAACATTCTCTGTCAAATCGGCCCACCAATGGCCTGGTCTAAACTTATCATCAATGCGGCCCATGGTCACTTCTGGCCCGTTAACAGTCCGCTAAGTAATTGGGCCGAATTACGACCCGGTGTATTTCCGGCCTGTTAAAGGTTCGGCTTCATTTGGGCCCACTTACAAGCCATCAAAACTTTCGGCCCATAAACGACCGTGAAGGATTTGGGTCATATTCAGCTATGTTTGTCATTCGGCCTGTTAGAGGCCCAATATAGATTTGGGCCACTTTCGGCCTGTTGTCATTTTCGGCCTGTTAACGCCGGACGTAAACCATGGGCCATATGTGGCCCAACGTCATATCGGGCCCATTAACGGCCCATATAAAAATGACGATAATCTAGCCCGACCGAAGTTCCGGCCTGTTAAAGGCCCGTGTATTAGGTCGGCGCATTTATGGCCCGTTCGAATTTCGGCTTGTCAAATATCCGCATTGTAAATGGGCCACCATTTCGGCCTGCTAAGTCCAGTGGGTTATTTGGCACAATCAGGGCCCAATCTCACTTTCGGTCTATTAAAGGCCCATGTTTTTATGGGCTTGAGATATTTACACCTGTAAACGGCCTATTTTTACTGAGGGCCCAAATTATGTTTAGGCCTGTTAAAGGCCCACTATGGGCACATGCCTACCAGAAAAATTTGAAAGCTTATGCTAATTTAAGCCCATATATTTTTAGTGGGCTACATGCCAATTCCGGCCTGTAATCGTTTTTAGCCCAATTGGAATGGGCCCGGTGAATGTTGGCATGTTGGGCTCCTACGAAGCTTTCAGTCGAATACATTACTAAGATAAACCTACACTATACAAAAATAGCGTCATAATTAGCAGCCTGTGGCAGCATCATAAATGTTGTATCACAACAAAATAAATTCCAATCATACAACAAAAGGCCTGTTGGCATAAAGTTTACAGTCCTTCCAGATAAAAGCACCATCAGATGTATAGAAGCACATATCATCTAACCTGAGTGATAATGTTTCAGGCTGTATAATCTGATGGAGCAGCACAATCTCCACCTTTTTTCCGCCATTGCTCTTCAACAACGAAGCGAATGTATGATAGTTTGGTTTCAAAACCATTCATATCTTGACAACATTTCTCAATCACTATTCTTGTCTGCGAAACAACGTCCATTAGGGATTGGACTTGTTTCTGGAGCACAGATATATCACTCTGTCTAGCAGGAAGATTTTGTTCAGTAGGCGATTTGGACGAGGTTACCTTGACAACCAACCCCGAATTATGCAGGAAGGTGCTTTTTGCACTGTTAGTGGAGAGATACTGACGCACTGCAGCAAGAGGTGACATTGTGCCTGTAGTAGCCTCGTCACCTTCAGGTGGTTGTGGCTGTTCAATCATTTGTTCCATAGCTTCCTGAAAGTTTGAACTTGTAGATTAGTGTACCAGATAAGTTACTAATGAGACAAAAACAAACAAAGTAGGTTAAACGTTTATACATAACTTATTTTGGTGAACTACTATAATACATTAGCATGCATTGTAGTGCCAACTACATAATAAAATCACTTTCGGAACATATGTCCATGTAGCATGCCTACTGATTGTCTATTTCCTCACATTCGTTGACATCTAAGGATAAAGAGACGTGGTTTAAAGTAGGATGAACATAGTATGACATCATTCATATCATGGGCAAACAGATATAAAACAAACAGGCTATTTTATCATTGTGTGCGCACATGAACATAACAACTAGATTACAGATCAAGACCAAAAGAATATCCTTCATCTCTTTTAAACCATGTAAGTGAAATGATACGTTAAGACAACTGTGTATAAAAGTGAACAGAGTAACTGACATTGGCTGCAAACCAAGTAGTTAAATGAACACATCACAGTACCAATCAGTTCAATGCAGGAGGAGTAAGGACTTACAACAACAGCTTGAACTGGTGTGCTCATGCCCTTCATCTTGCTGGTGTGGCAATCCTTGAAGATTTGCACTGCATTCGGTTCAGGTTCTTTTTGGTCCGCACGGGCTTTCCTCTGTATTTGGAACAAGTCAATATAGATACGATAATATGGCACAAAAAAGAAGGAAGTAACAGCTATTTACAAGAGCCTCGCAGTGTGCAATATAGCTACGAGATCCTATTGTCTGTTGGAATTTCACTTTAGAACGGTTGGTTTTGTTCTTCAAACAGTTAGCCTAGAAGAAGATACACTTGTAAGGCACATACATAAATACAAGTTCAATATGTGGTCTGATCAAATACATATAGCCTACCTGATACTTTGGATCAGACCAGTGTTTAATGAGGGCTGTCCAGTCTTCATCTGTAATATATTCCACTGGAGATGTTTGGGCGATTTCATTGTTAGCCTTGCCTTCAAAGTGAGATTTTCTAAGGTGGTACCGATACTATCGCAGAGCAGACTGAAAAACATGAGTGCATGCTTGTTTAGTTGCATCATCTTTCGGATCCAACTTGAACCTCATCTGTTGAAAAAAGAATGTGAGTCTTATTAGGAGGAAGCTAGAAAGTATGGGACAGAGCAAGACAATATTACTAATTGCGATGAATGACATTACTTACGGATAAATGGTCAAGGAAGGTGTTAAACTGGGTATTGTCTTTCTCATTCCTGTACTGGATCCACGTTGGGAGGATACGCGCATGACACCTAACGGCAACGGCTGCCTCTGATACTAACTTGGCTGACTCTGTAGCATCACATGGCCTTTTTAAACCTGCCTCAAAATGGATCTCCATTCTTCCTCCTTTAGATTTTGTTAATCTGTCAAGCATTATCCCTGATGTCTGTTTCCACTTGTGCCGTGGTGCCAGTTCAACAACGAATATGGAAAGTGTTAGTGTACATCAAACTGTGAGAGTACATATAAAGGAGCATGCAACTGCAACTTGACTCGGTCAGGTACCGTCTTGGTGTTGATGCTCATGAGGTTCATCTGATCTTGCCAAGTCCTGTTGTGTCAGCAGTGCTTCGGAAGTAGTGTTAGGTGTGAAGATAGCTTGGGAACTGGCCAGTTCCGGAGCAAACGAACGAGTAACTGGTTGAGATGCTGGTACAATTGAAGCGGATGCTGCAGCTGGTGGAGCAGGTGATACTGTGTTTGTAGATTTAGCCAGTGGACTTGGACCTTCTACTGCACTATAAGTACCAGCAGAATCTTGACGGCAGAACCTTTTCCGTTTCACCCAACGAGTAACAGCACTCTCTACTATATTATTTTCCTTGCTCTTTTTTGACTTTGCCATGTCAAGCTGTACCCACAACACAAAACAATAAAACCACTCTTCAGAACTCATTGATGCATGATACAGACAAGCAATACTTTGATGTAAGACAACCGTATGAGGATGGAATATGTAAGAAAAACAGGACGACATGACATATTCACAACTACAATGTGCAAACTAAGCAGAAGGATTTTCAAGAAAATAGAAGTAATGCAAGCTAGATACCATATGAAACATGCAACCAATATTACTCCGCCAAGTTAAAAGTGTCTTGTCATAAGTGGCTATTCGAAAAATTAGAAGCAGTACAACATAGAAAGCAATGCAAGATGCAACCACTATCAAACTGCCATGTTAAAAGCTTCCAATCATGAGTTACTGATGCGGGATACACAACAACAGTACTTTGACGTAAGAACATGGTATGATAGATAGATGCAGTATATTCTAGACACAGTAAGCCATGTCATATGCACATGTATAACGTATAAACACAGCAGGTGCAATTTAATCAAAATAGAAGAAATACAGGCTAGACAACATATGCAACATGAAACCAATTATCACACTGTTAACTTAGAGCAAGCACCTGCGATGGTGGAGTGCGGGAGATGAACTCATCATGTAGACTTGGGACTTCAACTTCATTAGCAGTAGTAGTGGAAAATCTAGAGAGTCTCTGTTTGCGTTGGTGCGGAGTACCACCAACAACCCCCAACTTACTCTTTTCCTTCCTATTTTCTGATATTGCCTTATGAAGTCAAAACCACAAGAAGATGAATAAAATTAGCTCTGCATAACTGGTTGATGCATGATACAGACGAACACTACTTTGATGTAAGGCAAGCTCAGGATCGGAGGATGGAATATATACAAAAAAAGACAGCGTTTCATATTCACACGTACGATAGGAGGATGGAATATGTATGAAAAAACAGTAAGCGGAAGGCATTTCAACAAAATTAGAAGAAATGAAAGCTAGGCACCATATGAACAGCAACCAATGTCACTATATCAGGTAAAAAGTGTCTCGTTGTAAGTGCCATTTCAAGAAATTAGAAGCAGTACAAGCTAGAAGACAATGCAAGATGCAACCTACATCACAGTCCCAAGTTAAATGTGTCTTATGGGTAAGTGATCATTGCAGGTATAAGTTGTAAGCTACGCAGATGCAATTCTACATAATCAGAAGCAATACAAACTAGACATCATACGGAAAACGCAAACACGTATAACAGTTCCAAGTAAGAGCAAGCACCTGTGATGGTGGAGTAGGGGAGATGTGCTCATCATGTACACATATGTTCTAGAAACAGGAACACATGTCATATTCACAAGCATTATGTGTAAAGTAAGCAGATGCAATTCAAGTTAGAAGCAATACAAGCTAGACATCATACGCAACATGCAACCACATATAATAGTGTCAAGTTAGAGCAAGCACCTGTGATGGTGGAGTAGGGGAGATGTGCTCATCATCTACACATCTACGTTGACTGTCCAGCCTTGTGTTGTCTTGCGAATCTTGTTGGGAGGATGGTGGAGTAGAATCTGTAGAGACCCCCTGTTTGAGTTGCTCCAAAGGACCACCATCATCCACTGCCAGACTAATTTCCTTCAGCTGTAATGATTTTGCATTGTGAAGTCAAACCGATAAGAAAAAGGAATAAAATTTGCTCTTCAGAACTCATTCATGCATGATACTGACGAACACTACTCGGATGAAAGACAAACACATGATGCGAGGATGGAATATGTATGAAAAACAGGATGGTGTGACATATTCACACCTATGATGTGGTAACTAAGCAGAAGGCATTTCAACAAATTAGAAGCACTGCAAGCTAGACACCATATGAAAGATGCAACCAATATCACTCTGCCAAGTTCAAACTGTATGGCGTTTCAACAAATTAGAAGCAGTATATGCTAGAAATCATATGCAAGACACAACCAATATCACAGTGGCGACTTAAAGGTGCCTTATCATAAGTGACTGATGCGGGATATGCAAGAATAGTAGTCTGATGTAGAAACAGGAACACATGTCATATTCACAGGCATTATGCGTAAAGTAAGCAGATGCAATTCAACAAAGTTAGAAGCAATACAAGCTAGACATCATACGCAACATGCAACCACATATAATAGTGCCAAGTTAGAGCAAGCACCTGTGATGGTGGAGTAGGGGAGATGTGCTCATCATCTATATAGCTACGTTGACTGTCTAGCCTTGCGTTGTCTTGCGAATCTTGTTGGGAGGATGGGGGAGTAGAATCTGTAGAGAACCTCCATTCAGTTGCTCGGAAGGACCACCATCATCCAATGCCTTGCCAATTTTCCTTTAGCTTTATTGATTTTGCATTGTGAGGTCATACCGACAAGAAAAGGAATATCATTCGCTCTTCAGAACTCATTCATGCATGATACTGACGAACACTACTCTGATGAAAGGCAAAGTCATGATACGAGGATGGAATATGTACGAAAAAATGGACGACTTGACATATTCACACCTATGATGTGGTAACTAAGCAGAAGGCACTTCAACAAATTAGAAACACTGCAAGACACCATATGGGAAGGTGCAATCAATATCACTCTGCCAAGTTAAAACTGTCTCGTCATAGGTGGCGTTCATCAAACTAGAAGCAATACATGCTACAAATCATATTCAAGACGCAAACCAATATCACACTGCCAACTTAAAGGTGTCCCATCATAAGTGACTGATGCAGGATACACAAGAAGAGTAGTTTCATGTAAGAACATGGTGTGATAGACATATATAGTATGTACCAAAAACAAGAAAGCGTGTCATATGCACATGTATCATGTGTAAGCTAAGCAGATGCAGTTTACACTAACTAGGAGCAATACGAGCTAGACACCATATGCAACATGCAACCAGATATCACACTGCCAAGTTAGAGCAAGCACCTTGGATGGTGGAGTAGGGGAGCGGAGACTTGGACCATGTAATGCACTATCAGTACAAGGAGAATCGGTACAGATGCTCCGTTTACGTTGCTGCAGAGGACCACCATCATCGCCTTCCTTACTCTTTTCCTTCCTCTTTCTTGATTTTGCCTTGTCAAGTCAAACCCACAAGAAAAAGGAATAAAATTTGCGCTTCAGAACTTATTGATGCATGATATTGACGAACACTACTTTCATGTAAGGCAGCCGCATGATAGGAGGATGGAATATGTATGAAAAATAGGACGGCGTGACATATTGACATGTATGATGTATAAAGTGTAAACTAAGCACAAGGTGCTTGAACTTGTTAGAATCGATGCAAGCTAGAAACCATATGAAAGATGAAACCAATATCAGTCTGCCAAATTAAAAGGGTGCCCTAACAAATGTATTTGACCAAATTAGAAGCAATACATGGCAACAGGCTAGAAATAATATGCAATATGCAACGAATAAAGGTGACTCATCGTAAGTGATTGATGCAGGATACAGAAGAGAGGTAGTTTCATGTAAGAACAAGGTTAACACATAGATGTAGTGTGTACCAAAAATAGGAAGGCATGTCATATTCACAGGTATAGTGTGTAAACTAAGCAGATGCAATTTACCCTAATTAGAAGCATTACAAGCTAGACACCATATGCAACATGCAACCACATATCACACTGCGAAGTTGGAGCAAGCACCTGTGATGGTGGTGTAGGGGAAGTGCTGTCTTCAGGTACAGAGCAATGTTCAATATCTTCATTTAGGCTTGCTGTTTCTTGAGAATCATGTGGAGAGGATGAAATTGCATTATTTATAAGAGTATTGCGTCTCATATTAACCCACACGCGTGACTGTCTCATCATAAGCGATAGACGCAGGATACACAAGAACAGTAGTTTGATGTAAGAACATGGTGTGATAGGCAGATGTAGTATGTACCAAAAATAGTTAGGCTTGTCATATTCACATGTATAATGTGTAAGCTAAGGAGATGCAATTTAACAAATTAGGATCATTGATGAGGGATACACAAGAGAAGTAGTTTGATGTAAGAACATGGTTAATAGAAAGACGTAGTATGTACCAAAAACAGGAAGGCATGTCATATTCACAGGTATAATGTCTTAACTAAGCAGATGCAATTTACCCTAATTAGAAGCATTACAAGGTAGACACCATATGCAACATGCAACCACATATCACACTGCCAAGTAAGAGCAAGCACCTGCGATGGTGGTGTGGGGGAATTGCGGTGATCAACTAGAGAGCTACGTTGACTATCTTCATTTAGCCTTGCTGTTTCTTGAGAATCATGTGGGGAGGATGACACTGCACTCTTTAAACGAGTAGGGCGTCTCACAGTAACCCACCTGGGTGACTATCTCATCATAAGTGATTGACGAGGGATACAAAAGAGCACTAGTTTGATGTACGAACATGGTTAATAGACATATGTAGTATGTATCAAAAACAGGAAGGCATGTCATTATCAAAGGTATAATGTGTAAAGTAAGCAGATGCAATTTAACCAAATTGGAAGCAATACAAGCTAGACACCATATGCATCATGCAACCACATTTGACAGCGCGAAGTTAAAGCAAGCACCTGGGATGGTTGTGTGTGGCAATTGAGATCATCAACTGCAGAGCTACATTTACTGTCTCCAACTGCTGACACTGCACCCATTAGAGCGCTGTCGGATTTCGGGTTCCGGCAGACCCTTGAGGTTCGAACACTCGGGTGCGCGCGGAGATCACACCCCCAGCCTACTCATGTCTCACCGCCTCGCTAGGATCTAAACTACACAAAGAATAACGCAAAGGACACAAGATTTATACTGGTTCAGGCCACCATTGTGGTGTAATACCCTACTCCAGTGTGTGGTGTGGTGGATTGCCTCTGGGGCTGATGATGAACAATACAAGGGAAGAACAGCCTCGCGAGGGTCTGTTCCTATGGTGGTGTTGTCCAAGGCTCTTCTCTCTGGTTGGTCTCCAGATCAGATGCCGATGCCTCTACCCTGGGGGTGGCTAGTCCTATTTATAGGCGGAGGCCCTGGGCCTCTTCCCAAATATTGAGCAGGAAGGGCGCCAACAATTGGCCATTTTGAAGGGGAACATCTAGCACACTTATCCTGACTAAAGTTGGTCCTCGCCTGCCAAAGACCCTAACGATGACGCTGGCTTGAGCTCCACGATGACCTCCGTTCTGCCGCCCTGTTGGTCTTGGTCTTGTTGCACCGAAATGGTTTCCTTTGCTTGATACCCTTGCCTGCACTTGCCCCCTTTGCACCAAAGGGGAAACAAGGACTCTGCGCAGGCCGCCACCCGCCTGGCCTTGGTCATCATGGCTTGCATCACGGGCACCTCGTGAGGTACCCCGCCTTGATCTCTCCGCCTCCTCGCGAGCCAGCCTGACGAGGCCATGCCTGAGGAAGCCTCCTGTCGTCCTTCCCCATGTGGCTTGGCCCCTCGCGAGGGTCTTGGGCATGTGTTGATGAAGATGGGCCGTACTGGGCCACTCCTTGAGCCACGCCGCAGGCCGCAGGCCGCAGGCAGGCAAGTCTGGGTACCCCCATTCCCAGAACGTCGACAGTAGCCCCCGGGCCCAAGGCTTAGCAGAGAAGCGAAGAGGCAAGTGCGAAGCGCCACGGGCCCCAATAGCCTGCGGCCTTGGGTGCTGCGTGGTGGTTGATTGGACGTGGGCGTCCCTGTTCCCCCACGCCTCCTTATTTTGCGCCCGGCTAGGCGGACCCATGGGTGCACACAATCTCCCCTCTTCTCGCCGCTTGCACGCCTCCTGCTCTTCCTTCTCTCGAGCTCTAGCCTCCGCCTTCAATCCAATCTCGAATCCTCCCCCTTCCCATCGCCATGGCTCCGACGAAGAAGGGGAAAGGGCAAAAGCTGGTGCCCTCGTCTGGCCCGTCGCCGTCGACGGCTCCCGCTGTTGATAAGTCGATCATACTCAACCTGGAAGGTGTGGACAAGGTCAGTTCCGCCATTGCCACCATCTTCAACGAGTGTGGGAGGACGAAGGTCTGGCCCGCGTCTCACTTCTCCATTGATAGGATAGCCACCGAGGTCCAGTACTTTGCCGACGCCTTGTGGGCGGGATTGGTTCCCCCTTTTTCCGATTTCTTCAATGCCGTTCTTTCCCACTACCAGATCCACATGATGCATTTGGGTCCCGAATCCATTGCTCTTCTTGCTGTTTCGCTTTTGTTTGCGAGGCGATGATGGGCATCCCTCCTTCAGTTGCTTTGCTATGCCATTTCTTCTCTTTGCGCCTCAGTGACCCCTCCCAATGCTCGGGGTGCGTGAGCTTCTTTGCCGCGCCAGAAACAGTGGCCTCGGGAATTGACTTTAGACTCCCTCCTCCTGCGACTGGGTTCCAAGAGCGGTGGCTGTACGTGGATGTTGGAGTACTCAGCCCTCTGCTCTCGGAGCCCACCTTGCCTGCCATCCCTAATTCGAGCTGGGGCCAGGAGACGCTCACGATCCCCCGGCTCGTCTTTGTCTGGCGTCGCTTCGCGTACTTGAGGGCGCTCGGTGTGACGGTGCCCAAGGTGGTGAAGGAGTTCCTCCTGTACCGCATTGCCCCTCTCCAGCGCCATTCCCGTCGGATGTGGT
Organism: Triticum aestivum; assembly: GCF_018294505.1. NCBI lineage: Eukaryota > Viridiplantae > Streptophyta > Magnoliopsida > Poales > Poaceae > Triticum > Triticum aestivum. The sequence continues at coordinate 394,118,744 of NC_057798.1, read as the reverse complement.
CTTTCGGGGGGCGTGAAGACTGCATGAGACTCCAAGAGGAAGATCTGACGCCTGAAGTGCTGAGGAAGGTTCTCATGATCCTAATTGGCGACCCTTCTCCTGGCAGCATCCGGCATGGTGGCGCCCTGCTGTACCTCTGCTCGAGCAGGGGTGACTTCGTGAAGCAGATGCCCAGCTTCGACGAATGGGGGCTGCGCCCCACAGGCCTCAGGGGGCCTCGTGAGAACCCAGTCGTGGCGGTCGCCCTTTCGGTTGCCCATGACGGTCCCTCCTAGAGTGGTGGAGCTGGGAGGCAGGAGCCGCCGGGGGCTAAGGCGGCCGCTATCGGGACGACGACGCCAAGCAGGACTCCTGAGGCGGTAGCTCCTGAGGTCCATCCTGCGGTGATAGAGGGGGCTGAGCCGCAGCCCGCAGTCCTAGTGGTAGAGGCCTCTGATGCCCCAGCCACCCTCCATGGTGTGGCGCCTGGCAGTGGGTGCCAAGGTGATGCCCCCGATGTTGACCTCATCGGCTTCTTCCTCGTCGTAGGTTGACCCCTGCGCCGAGCTCCTGGGCCGCTTCTGAGTGGACTTCGAGGCTCTCTGAAAGAGGAGGGAGGCCTTGGGTGATGATTACCCTTGCCGCCTATTGAAGCGCAGGAAGTACTTTACCACCGATGAGTAAGCCTTTCCCTTTCTCTGTCCCTTACTTTCCTGCTGCTTCAGCTGACTATCCCTCTGCAGGGCCCTTCCTGTCGAGTTCGCAGAGATGGCTGAGGAGCCATCCCTCCAGGCCCCGCCCTCTCCACCTTCCCCAAGCACCCCGGGCTCCAGCATTGCCCTTGCGGTGAGGCCGGTCGGAGAGGCGGGCCATCCTGTGATGCGTCCCGATTCTGCGCACCTCGTGACCATCCTTCGCGAGCCCTCCCGGGGCATAGCCAGCCTGCCCTGGGCTCTTCGACTGGTTGTGGATGGTGTCAGGCTGAGGTCGGCCCTGCAGTCTTCCTTGGAGGGCGAACTGGTCCCGGGCCAGGCTTCTGGTGAGGCGCGTCCGGCCATCGCGAGAGCGCCAGCCCCCAGCCCCCTGCCCGGAGAGGGCATGCTGGTCCGTGGCCCTCCCCGCGCACCCAAGGCGAAAGGCGATGCGGAAGACGTGCTCGAGCACGCTCAGGAGCGCCGCACCCTCCGCCAAGGGTTCCTCCGGAGGGCGGCGGACGCAGTGAGCCAGCTTGGTGTAGAGCTTGCTGACGAGGATGCACGTCTTGAGGCTGAGGGCCTGCGCCTAGCTGAGGAGAGGCGCAAGCTGAAGGTGGCCATTGCCCTTGCGCGCCACCAGCGTGACCTCGACAATGAGAAGGCCGAGGTGTCGCTGGCAGCTTATCGGGCTGCCTGCTCCCGGGCTGTCTTGGAGGCTCAGGAGGCTGACCGTCGGTGCAAGGTCGCAGAAGAGCGGGCGTGGGAGCTCCGGGCCTGGAGTAGCTCCCTGGGGGAGCAGGTGGAGTTGCATGAGGCGGCCCTTGCGTCAGTGGAGGGGGCTTCGGTCGACCGGGCGAAGCTCCAGAGACGCGAGGAGGCACTGACGATGGAGGCCACCGAACGCACCCTGGACCTCGAGTGGTTGGAGACAAGGGAGCGCATGGTGATGCATGCGGAGGATGACATTGGTGAGAGGGAAGCCCGAGCTGCAGAAGAGGTTGATCGCCGGGTGGCGGAGGCCCGCTTGAACCTTGAGCGCGAGTTCAAGGAGAGGCTGGAGTTGATTAAGGTTGAAGCAGAGGGGAGGACCGCCGCCCTGAAGGCCAAGCTTGATGAAGTGACGCGGCGTGGGGACGCTGCCCGAGCCGCTGTTGGCGCGGCACATGCGGAATTGCTTCCTCCCGCGCCGAGGTGCTTCTCCTCCATGAAAGGGTGGACGCGGTCGAGGCTGTTGCGCGGCGGAATGAGGACGAGATATGCCAGCGGTAGACCTTGGAGCACGTGCACAGCCCCATGCTCCGCGAGCTCCGGGAAAGAGCCAACACCGCCTTGGGTATCATCTGCGAGGCAGCCGTTGGGGAACCTCGTGTGGTCACTTATGCTGGTAACCTTCAGTTCTTCACCGACGTGGTGACGCAGCTGGAGGCTCGGTTGGGCAGAGCCGACAGGTTGGTGGAGCAGAGGAGCCGTGCCCTGCTGGGGCGTGCTTTTTCTCGCGTCTTCAGTCATCTCCAGAACATGGATCACCATTTCGACTTTGACGCCGCCATCGCACCGGTACCCCTGGCGATCCAGGGAGATATGGCGCGTTGGGTGGAAGACAACATGGACACCCTTGTCAGGGCTTTCACCTCTGACGATGATGGCGTGGTCATGGCCGCTGACGAGGGCGGAGTCGTGAATGGCCCAGGTGCTGTCGGCGGTGGCGCAGAAGGCGATGGTGAGGCCAGTGATGCCAGTGGCGACTCCGGAGGTGTCCCTGAGGATGCATTGGGGGATTTATCTGATTGACCGCGCGCTATTCCTGCTTTTATCCTGCACAGAGAGAGTTCATGCTTGGCCCAGAGGGTTGTATGAGCATTTTGGGAGGGGGAGCCCCTCATGTAAAAACTTGCAGCTAGCGTATTTGTAGACATGATATCACCCGTGTGCCTGCGCCAGTCGACCGGTCTCGCGGCGAGTCGACTGACCTGTTTACCTTTGACCCGTATGGGCTCCCAGCCTGCAGGGGGCCGTGGTGTCACGAATGTCTCCTGAACGAGCGTGTTGAACCTGCAAGGAGAACCTCCTGAGAGGGCGCGGCGACGGCAGTCTGGGCTGTGCGCATGCTGGGCCTAACCCGGCTCGCGAGGGGCTCACGAGGGGAGGCAGCTGAGGCCGGACGGACGCAAAGCGGTGACCAGAACGCGAGAGATTGCTCGAACGAGACTAAACACCCCTTCCCCGAACACACGCAAGTCTCAAGCTCAAATCCAACTTAAATCCAAACAGGGAAAAGCACAACCAATGGGAAAGGCAAGGAAAGCAGAAAAAGCCGTGTCCGACACCTAGTCTAGTCTTCGACATCTTCTCACCAGCGCAGAGCTAAGTGCTGCCACTGGGTGTGGGCGGGAGCCCCCGAGGCCAGAGGGCGGCTCTCCGGAGACTCCGGGGCGTGTACAGCCCCACTCATTATTACGTGAGAGTGTCACGAGGCGGCGAGCTTCACAGGCACTGGGCCTTCTTCATAGGTACCGACCTTGCTTCATATCGCCAGACAAGGGCCCCGCCTTGCGCCACACTCTAGTGCCATCGACGATGGCCGGAGACCGAGGACGCCACCGATGGGGTAGAGCGGTCGCCAGCGGTTCCCCCGACGACCACAGGTCCTCTGCCGAGGGTAGGCCCTGAGGCACCTCCCCGGCAGAGGGCCTACCTCCTGAGGATGCCTTGCTCCGAATGCCGCGGTGGTGATGCCGGATCCCGGCCCCTCTCCTGCAGCCCCCGGCGCCCTCCTCCTGAGGGGTAGGAAGCTGCTGGATTGGGGCAGCCATCCGCCGCGACGACCTGTACCTCCTGCGACCCACGGTTATCTATGCTTTCTCCTGAGGAATTAGCGGTACCCGATAATCGCTGCCTCCAGCGCGGTCGACGGGGCTTTCCCGGGGCTCCTGAAAGAGCTCAGCTTCGGGTGTCTCTTCCCCCCAGCTTGGGCCGAGGAACGAGCCGTGATCTTCCTCCTGCGCGTGCCCTTGATCCATCATGTGGGGCACATACTCTTCCGGGGCCGCCACCCCGAACGCTTTGCTGGAGTGCCCCGTGTGCCATGCAGCCCTGCTTGAGGCGCCCACCTGCGGGTGGTGGCGTGACGGCCCGCTAGGACCGTGGGCTGTGGCGAGTCCTCCTTCGCTGGACGGGGGCGGAGGCAGCACCGTTGGTGACCAGCGCTGGCGGCTAGGGTGGTGTTGGAGTGGCCCTGGAACTCGCTCGTGGCTGTGCGGGCGCGCGTGGGGCCTCCGTGTGATCCGCCTTGGGCCTGAGGGGGCAGCTGGGTGCAGAAGGGGTGAACCCCCGAGGCGGCGGAGCCCAGAAGCTCTGCCACCCGCTCCAGTAGCACGTCGCGGCCGCCTTCTTGCAGCCTGCATTGCAGCAGCTCTCGTGCTACCATGAGCGCAGCCCTTGAGTTCGCCTGCTCTCGCCGTGAGTACGGCGCCGCGGCCACGGCGTGGCTCGAGGCCCTGGCTGCCGACCGCACCTGCCATGGCGTGAGAGCTGGTGCCGCTTGACCGCGTCGCCCGCGGCCCACAGTGCCCTGCGGACCGCGGGTTGCCTGGGGCGGAGGGTTGAGGTCACCCTGGGCAGGCGGCTCTGTGCGGGCGGGCCATGCCGCCCAGGGATCGGGATTGCCCGTCGGGTTGCCAGACATGTTGATGATGGCGCGACGGGCGGCGAAACACGAGGCGACGAAAGGCGGATTCCGGTGCACCCCTACCTGGCGCGCCAAATGTCGGATTTCGGGTTTTGACAGACCCTTGAGGTTCGAACACTTGGGTGCACGCGGAGATCACACCCCCAGCCTAGTCATGTCTCACCGCCTCGCTAGGATCTAAACTACACAAAGAACAACACAAAGGACACAAGATTTATACTGGTTTAGGCCATCATTGTGGTGTAATACCCTACTCCAGTGTGTGGTGTGGTGGATTGCCTCTGGGGCTGATGATGAACAATACAAGGGAAGAACAGCCTCGCGAGGGTCTGTTCCTATGGTGGTGTTGTCCAAGGCTCTTCTCTCTGGTTGGTCTCCAGATCAGATGCCGATGCCTCTACCCTGGGGGTGGCTAGTCCTATTTATAGGCGGAGGCCCTGGGCCTCTTCCCAAATATTGAGGGGGAAGGGCGCCAACAATTGGCCATTTTGAAGGGGAACATCTAGTACACTTATCCTGACTAAAGTTGGTCCTTGCCTGCCAAAGACCCTGACGATGATGCTGGCTTGGGCTCCACGATGACCTCCGTTCTGCCGCCCTGCTGGTCTTGGTCTTGTTGCACTAAATGGTTGCCTTTGCTTGATACCCTTGCCTGCGCTTGCCCCCTTTGCACCAAAGGGGAAACAAGGACTCTGCGCAGGCCGGCGCCCGCCTGGCGCCTGCCTGGCCTTTGTTGTCATGGCTTGCGTCACGGGCACCTCGTGAGGTACCCCGCCTTGATCTCTCCGCCTCCTCGCGAGCCAGCCTGACGAGGTCGTGCCTGAGGAAGCCTCCTGTCGTCCTTCCCCGCAAGGCTTGGCCCCTCGCGAGGGTCTTGGGCATGTGTTGATGAAGATGGGCCGTACCGGGCCACTCCTTGAGCCACGCCGCAGGCCGCAGGCAGGCAAGTCTGGGTACCCCCGTTCCCAGAACGCCGACAAGCGCTGAAACGCTTACTGCTTATCTTCGAATTACACTAGAGCGACTTCTGTCTTTTCTTTTCTGCATTCATCAACACTGCGTCAGAGTCTGAAATACCCATGCATAAAAAACAATAGTGTGAGTATGGGTGAAGTGTGTGCACAATTAGTAGAGTGTAAAGGTAGCAGATAGCAGGTCGGTGAGAAATAAATGACGGGAGACATATGATAGCTCTACAACATGCCTGGCACACTCAATTACTACAGGATTCTATGAAAATAACAGTCGACTGAAAGGAAATAGGTCAGTCCATTTTTTCTGCACCGTCCGATGTACAAAGAACGGGCAGATCGCCTTCATCTACCTCCAGCCAGTCAGTGTTGACGATCTTCCTCGAAACGCCAGCGACCATCGTCCCAGTATTCCTCCCCTGCCTGCGCCCTCCCCTCGACCTCACTGCATCGCCGTGATTGGCACCGCCCCCCCGGCCATCCATTCAAGCCCCGCCGACCTCTAGATCAGGTGCAAGTAGCTCCAGCGCCCCACACCCCTATGATAGACACTGATGCGCCGCTTCCCCGGGGAACAGGCGGACTAGGTGCTCCGCGCGCCTAAGCGGGTGTTGCTTCTTTTAATTGCGGTTTGACTGACCCTGAATTGAAATCCAGGCGGGCTACTGACCTCTAGCAAAGGTGAAATAGTAAAAGGGAGGAAACCTTGTGCATTTAGTATCACGAATAAGATGCAGTAAGAAGCGCTCAACTAGTTTCTTTGGTGGGATGAATACAGCATGAGCGGAGACGTAAGATTTGCACGAATAAGGGAAGAGGAGTACCTCTTTCTGCTGGCAGTGCTGTGTCCTCCTTCTATTTTTCCGACGATCTTGTTGTTCGCCGGAAACCAAAAATTGTGGAGGACGGTGCAGCCTTGGACGAACCCATGGCCAAGTTGTTGAGTGTGGTACGGTGGCCGTCTGTCGGCGGCGGGGAAGCAGATCCGAGGCGGCGAACAATGGCGTAGCAGGAACAGCTCCAGTGCGGTGGACGGTTGCGACAATGGAGCCGCAGCCGTGAGGCGTAGGACGGCGTGGTCGGAGTGGTTCTGGTACGGTGCACGTCGGCATCGGCGTCGTGGAGGCAGCTCTGCCTCGGCTTCAGCTGCTAAATCCTTGAGGGTGTTGCGGTTGCGGTTGCGTTGGACGACGACGTCGGGGTACCGGCTCCGGCGTGATGGAGGAGGGCGGCGGTGGATTGGACGCTATGAGGTGGAGGACGGAGGAGACTGGGGTTTCACGGCTGGTGGAGAGGGCGTTTTCGCGCCCACGGAGTATGAATGGGGAAACGGAGGGAGGCGGGGAACTAAGGGGGAATAATGTTTCGGTTTGAGACGCGCTTGTTTGAAATTTGGGGAAAGTTACAAACTTTGCCCCCATCTAAAATTTTGGACATATTGCGGGTTGGGGGTAGGACAGGCATGTCATGTGTCCCAAATGTGGGCGGGATAGATTTCGGCCGAGCGCATGGGTGTTTAGGCGCCCACGACTTCTGAATGCTTCTCGGAGGCGGTTGAGACTGGCGTCTTGGTGAAGTTACAAACCTACCCCGGTTTAGACCTTTGGACATCGGGCCGATAGGCTACACGGGCCAGAGTCAGGACAATAATTTCCTACCACCAAAACATTAGTCTCGCGCGGTTTCGGGTGACCAGAGGCCTATTTGGCGCTTCGTTCAATATTTGGGAGCAGAAGCATTAACGTTTTCGGTTCTCTTGAATTGAACTTTCAGGATTTGTCAAACTTCACAAATCTTTACTCTTGAAAATCCTAAAGCTACGATTATTTTGGAATGGAGGGGGTACATTTTAATATACATTGTACACGAGTATATATTAAAAAATATGCAACTTACCTCAGTTCATGCATGGTTCCAGGTATAATCTCCTTGGTTGCAAAAAAAAGTTAGATATGCGTATGAATATATATAGCATGTTCAAACTCACAACAAAGATTGATGCCCCCTTTTACATCTGATTTACAAATGCCATTATCTCGGGTTCAAATAGATGAATGCACTTCCTATGAATGCCATTATCTTCGAAACCCCCTTTATGTTGAATTCGACATGTATTTTATTTCGTAGCTAGAAATTTGGAATGTATCCATGCAAGTGATAAATGTATAAAGTGCTTCACACTAACAACATGGAGTGCACTAATTAATGTTTATATATGAATTGCAAAAGCATCCATTGCCTGTATTTCAAACCGCTCTCACTCTATGGATCGATAATATGAAATAAACACATGCACATGCTAGAATTCAATAGAGTATGGGCGTCTGATAGACCGATTTTCGTCCATACGCAATTTTGCAAAATTCATGATCTCATCCAAAAATAATAATGCCATTTATATTTTAATTTAATGCGTAGAACCGCCTTTTACACGTAGATGCACTATGCCTCGCCCCGTTCTCACAAACGCGTTATATATCACTCTGTCTAACGCATAACTGCACATACTTTATATGCATCGGCATTTCTCTTTCACACATGCTCACAATCTCTCTCAGGGTGTCGGGGTGTCTCACGCACATGCTCCCTCTGTTTCTCTCTCTCTCTTTCTGACTACTATGTACCACTCTTTTCACTAATCTCAGTTGGAAAACACTATTTCTCTCACATGCATATATACACATGCACGGTCTCTACTAGCCCTCTATACGCACATATATGTGCCTACGTGTCTCCCGCACGCACATTATCTTTAGGCCTCTCTCGCACACATTGCCCCCCCGGACACACCTCTCTAATAGTAGTTGGCAGGTATGATTTCATCATATCATTCGGTAGGATATCCCTGGCTGTTAGGCTGGATGGTAATACGAGGCAAAGTTTTACCCTAGTTTGGATCGGACCCTTGCTCTTGAAGAAAGAGCCTACTCCTGGTACTGTATATTAGTGATAGGGGTGTGTACAAAGTACACATGAATACTAGGCATTGTGCGTGTGTGTATACTATCGACGAACTAGCCCCCAAGCTTGTATAACATACAAAGGGCCTAGGGTTACAAATTATATATAATCGGCTTATCACCAGTGGGGATAGAGTCCTCCGCGACTCTGGTAGCTTCAAGTTGTACGCCGAGTCCTCCACATGGGTCTCCGTATAACACGTCTCGGTCCAACCTATATGTGGCGCAGGATGGAACCGACCCATGAGTCTTCATGTTGACCCACCACAACTAGAAATGATGTGCCCACCACACCACACACGCAATGGCCACTAAGAAAATAAACATATACAATAGTACAACGATATCTAGCTCACGATACGTCTCCATATTTTGTTGATGACACCTACGGACTTTGCATTTGACGCGTGCTCCGTATTTTGTTGACGACACTTACGGTCATTGTATTTGAAGCGAAAGCACGATATGGTCACTAGACTTCAGAATAAGCTCATCACGGTCACCACATACATTTTGTCGTGCTAACCAACATGTGGTTGGATGGTTAGAGGACAGTGGTTTCTCGAGCCCACCAAGGTTAAAGTCCCGGAGCTCGCATTTATCTTGTGTTAATTTCAGTATTTTCCGGCGATGTACGTTCAGTGGGAGGAGACGTTCCACTCGACTACGAGGCCCCTATGGTGACTTCATAAAATCTCAAGATCATATATGCTGGCCCACTCTCTCGAAGGTGCTCATAGGGGTAGGGTTCGCGTGTGTGCGCTTATAGTGGTGAGTGCTTGCGCGTATATATGAGCCCTTGCGTCTGTACCGTGTTAAACAAATACATGTCATGATTATACTGTCACTGGCTCACCCGTACAACTCGGTATTTTGTTGATGACACAATCAATTGACCAGTCAAGCGGCACAACTAGTGTTGCACCATCGGGGCACGTAACCATGGGGCCCACCTGTCAGCCCGTATATGAAAGAAAGAAATGGTAGTTTGAGTCTGTACTGTGTTAATAAAATAGGAGTACATTTTAGGGTGATCATACGGTCACTGGCTCACCATACAGCTCCGTAATTTGTTGATAACACGATCAATTGACCAGTCAAACGGTCCACATTCAGCAGCACACATTACCATAGGGCCCACCCGTCAGCGTGTATATGAAGGACAGAAATGGTAATAAACTAGTGGTCGGTGGGTATTCGAAGTCGTGAGACCTCTGGTTGGCAGTCACCGGCGGTTGGGGGGGGGGCGTTCATTGGGCGGTGGGGTGGGGATCCCTGGAGAAAAAGCTTAGCACGGGGGGGGGGGGGGGGGGGGGGGGGAGGCTAGAGTGGGATGGCCGGTGCGGCGGCGGACCGGTGGTGGGGAGTGGTTTCAGGGAGGGCGGGCCGGCCGCGGGCGGAGGGGGCGGGCGGTTCGGCCGGTGGTGGCTGGCGGCTCGGGGGGGGGGTGGAGTTTGATGATAAACTGGAGGCCCTTGATTTCGTATCCAACGGCTGGAAAATCTAATGAGCAGAGATGAAAAAGTCAGTCTACTGACGTGTAGCCTCACCCCGCACGTACACATGCACGCACGCAAGACACGCACGCAAGTAGGCGTGCAACACTGACATGTACACATAACATACTGATAACCCACAAGTATAGGGGATCGCAACAGTTTTCGATAAGTAAGAGTGTCGAACCCAACGAGGAGCTAAAGGTAGAATAAATATCCCCTCAAGTTCTATCGACCACCGATACAACTCTACGCACGCTTGACGTTCGCTTTACCGGAAACAAGTATGAAACTAGAAGTACTTTGTAGGTGTTTTTGGATAAGCTTGCAAGAAAGTAAAGAGCACGTAAATAAAGACTAGGGGCTGTTTAGATAAAGACACAACTAAATTAGTAAAAGTAAAGAGCTTGTTGTCACGAGAAAGTTATTTGTTCCTGGAAATCGATAACTAGACCGGTAATCATTATTGCAATTTTATTTGAGGGAGAGGCATAAGCTAACATACTTTCTCTACTTGGATCATATGCACTTATGATTGGAACTCTAGCAAGCATCCGCAACTACTAAAGATTCATTAAGGTAAAACCCAACCATAGCATTAAAGCATCAAGTCCCCTTTATTCCATACGCAACAATCCCTCTTACTCGGGTTTGTGTTTCAGTCACTCACCAACCCACTATAAGCGAATCATGAACGTATTGCAACACCCTACAGCGGGAATCCCTCACGCTTGCGCGACACGGAGGGCAACATAGGATAGCACCAAAAATAAAACATACAACTCAAACCAATCACGATCATCAAATAGCCATTAGGACAAAACAGATCTACTCAAACATCATAAGATAGCCATACATCATTGGGAAATAATATATAGCGTTGAGCACCATGTTTAAGTAGAGATTACAGCGGCTAAGAGATAGGTTACACCGCTGCATAGAGGGAGGACGAGTTGGTGGAGGTGTTGGTGAAGATGGCGGCGGTGTTGGTGAAGATTGCGGTGATGATGATGGCCCCCGGCGGTGTTCCGGCGCCACCGGAAGCAAGGGGAAGAGGGCCCCCCTTCTTATTCTTCTTCCTTGACCTTCTCCCTAGATGGGAGAAGGGTTTCCCCTCTTGTACTTGGCTCCTATGGCTTGGGAGGGGCGAGAGCCCCTCCGAGATTGGATCTATCTCTCTGTTTCTGCGTTCTCTGCGTTGGCTGATTCTACCCCTTCACCGTTTCCTTTATATCCGGAGATCCATAACTCCGATTGGGGTGAATCTTTCGCCCATATCTTTGTCATAAAATTAGCTTTCTTGCGCCAGAAGGAGAGTGTCAACAGCCTTACGGGTGGACCACGAGGGTCAGGGGCGCGCCCGGGGGGTAGGGCGCTCCCCCCTATCTCGTGACCACCCTGGACACCGTTTCGCGTTGATTTTACTTCCAGAAAATCATAAATATTCCAAAAAAAATCTCCGTCCGTTTTTATCACGTTTGGATCCGTTTGATAGTGGGTTTCTGCGAAACAAAAAACATGCAACAGACAGGAACTGGCACTGGGCATTGGATCAATATGTTAGTCCCAAAAATAATATAAAAAGTTGCCAAAAAGTATATGAAAGTGAATAATATTGGCATGGAACAATCAAAAATTATAGATACGGTGGAGACATATCAGCATCCCCAAGCTTAATTCCTGCTCGTCCTCGAGTAGGTAAATGATAAAAAAGATAATTTTTGATGTGGAATGCTACCTAGCATAATCTTGATCATATGTCTAATCATGGCATGAATATTAAGACACGAGTGATTCAAAGCAATAGTCTATCATTTGACATAAAAGCAATAATACTTCGGAAATGTTAATGCCCACACGTGTGGGCGTTTGCACATCGCCCACACGCCTCCATCACCACTCATTTTGCCACGTATGAATAGATGACATCAGCAGATTTTTTTTTGGTTTTCGGCTTAAAAATGTTGTATCTCCTAAATAAAAAAGCGAACTAAAAATCCGTTTTCACCATTAAATCCATCTCGACGAGATCTTCAAAACTAGACCCCATGTTGATATGTTTCGACGATTTTTTTTGCCAGAAGTTGCCACGATGTTTACACTGCAGTTGCCATAGGGCTTGAACAAGTTGCCATGTGGCAAATTTAGTTTGTAGATCATGGCAATTTTAGTATTTTGATGATGGCAACTCCAGTACTTTGACCATGAAAATTATTTTTTGTATTAACCATGGCAATTTTACGTGCATGTATCATGGCAATTTTAGTTTATGGTTCATGGCAAGTCTAGTTTCTTAATTCCCGTTTTATAAATGTCAAAATTTACTTTTAAATGTAGAAGAAAATAGCTGAAACATATCATGGCAACTTCAGTGTAAACATCATGGCAATTCATATGGAATAGACATGGCAACTTTTAATCCAAATTTTTTTTCATCAAAACATATCAACATGGGATCTAGCTTCGAAGATCTCATCGCGAGGGATTTAATGGTGAAAACGGATTTTCAATCGGATTTTTCGTTTAAGAGATAAAACATTTTAAAAACTGAAAATCCAAAAAGATTCCTGCATGCATGCATGCGATGACGTGGCAATCTGTTTACATTAGAGACGTGTGGTGCGTCTTCCTTCCTGTCACACATGTGGCAGTTAGCGCGACCCTAATACTTAGGGCATCCCAACAAACAATCATGTCTTTCAAAACATCAATGCTTCAGAAAGTTATCCCTACAAAATCATATAGTCTTGTATGCTCCCTTTTCTTAACACAAGGTACCCCTCATGCCTATCCTGGTGTCAGCCAAGCAATTGTTTCATACTTTAGTATTCTCAAACTTTTTCAACCTTCACGCAATACATGAGTGTGAGCCATGGATATAGCACTATGGGTGGAATAGAATATGATGATGGAGGTTATGTGGAGAAGACAAAAAGGGAGAAAGTCCCACATCAACGCGGCTAATCAATGGGCTATGGAGATGCCCATGAATTGATGTCACTATGAGGAGTAGGGATTGCCATGCAACGGATGCACTAAGAGCTATAAGTGTATGAAAGCTCAACAAAGAAACTAAGTGGGTGTGCATCCAACTTGCTTGCTCATGAAGACCTAGGGCTTTGAGGAAGCCCATCGTTGGAATATACAAGCCGAGTTCTATAATAAAAATTCCCACTAGTATATGAAAGTGACAACATAGGAGACTCTCTATATGAAGAACAAGGTGCTACTTTGAAGCACAAGATATGAGACTCACTACATGAAGAACATGGTGCTACTTTGAAGCACAAGTGTGGAAAAAGAGATAGTAACATTGCCCCTTTTCTTTTTTTCTTTTTTTGGTGGGCTTCTTTGGCCCGCTTTTTTATTTAGGCTTCTTTGGCCTTTCCCTTTTTTGTGGGGCAATGTTCTAATGATGATCATCACACTTTTATTTACTTACAACTCGATATTACAACTCGATACTGGAACAAAGATATGACTCTATATGAATGCTTCCGGCGGTGTACCGGGATGTGCAATGATCTAGGGTAGCAATGACATCAAAAAACGGACAAGCCATGAAAACATCATGCTAGCTATCTTACGATCATGCAAAGCAATATGACAATGAATGCTCAAGTCATGAATATGATGATGATGGAAGTTGCATAGCAATATATCTCGGAATGGCTATGAAAATGCCATAATAGGTAGGTATGGTGGCTGTTTTGAGGAAGATATAATGAGGCTTATGTGTGACAGAGCGTATTGTATCACGGGGTTTGGATGCACCGGCGAAGTTTGCACCAACTCTCGAGGTGAGAAAGGGCAATGCACGGTACCGAAGAGGCTAGCAATGATGGAAGGGTGAGAGTGCGTATAATCCATGGACTCAACATTAGTCATAAAGAACTCACATACTTATTGCAAAAATTTAGAAGCCCTTGAAACAAAGTACTACATGCATGCTCCTAGGGGGGAGGTTGGTAGGAGTTAACCATCGCGCGCCACCGACCTTCACGGAAAGATAAACAATCAAAATACAATGCGCGCCAATTTGGTTACATAGTTAGTAGACCATACGTGCATGCTTCGGGAATCACAAACCTTAACACCAACATCCTTATTGAACACAACCATCTACTAGTACCTCCCCCATATTATCACCTCTATATCGCAAAACTATTGCAAGGAATCAAACATATCATATTCAGCGATCTACAAGCTTATGTAGAATTTTATGACTAACCATGTGAACGACCAGTTCCTGTCATCTCTATAAATAGATATAAGTGAAGCAAAAGAGTTTAAATTCTTTCTACAAAAGATATGCCCGCGCTCTAACAAATATAAGTGAAGCAAAAGAGCATTCTACAAATGGCGGTTTTCTAAGTAAAGAGAAACAGGCAATCCAAATTTCAAATGATATAAGTGAAGCACATGAAGCATTCTATAAAGCCATACTCAAAAGATTTAAGTGAAGTGCAATGATCATTCTATAAATCAACCAAGGACTATCTCATACCAGCATGGTGCATAAAAGAAAAGTGAAAACTAAATGCAACAGACGCTCCAAGACTTGCACATAATGCACGAACGAAACGAATTCAAAAACATACCGATACTTGTTGAAGAAAGAGGGGATGCCTCCCAAGCATCCCCAAGCTTAGATGCTTGAGTCTCCTTGAATATTTATTTGGGGTGCCTCGGGCATCCCCAAGCTTGAGCTCTTGCCTCTCTTCCTTCTTCTTACATCGAAACATTCTCGATTAGACACTACATCCACACAAAACTTCAACAGAAAACTCGGTAAGATCCGTTAGTATAACAAAGCAAATCACCACTCTAAGTACTGTTGCAAACCAATTAATATTTTGTTTTTGCATTGTGTCTACTGTAATAAAACTTTTCCATGGCTTAATCCACTAATATAAATTGATAGATTTATCAAAACAAGCAAACTATGCATCAAAAACCGAATCTGTCAAAAACAGAACAATCTGTAGCAATCTGAAAATCCACCATACTTCTGGTACCCCAAAAATTCTACCAAAATTAGGAAACATAAACAAGTTGTATATAAAGACAGTGCAAAAGGAATCAGAACCAATTGACGTTCCAGGTAAAAATGTAAAATCGTGCACTACAGCCAAAGTTTCTGTCCTGCACCGTACAAACCAACAAGCATTGTAAACATCCTAAAGGCAAACCTTAGCACATTATTTTTATAATACAATGGAATTGTACAAGGGGATAATTATTTTTGTTGAAAAGTTTCTGTAATCAAGATTCACAAAGTTTCCGTGAGCATGAACAAAGTTCAAGGAGCTCTCCCACTTCAACAATGCTTGTCTTTCTTACTTTCACTTTCCTTTTTGAAAAGTCTTTTTTTGGTTCCCCTCTTTATTTTTGTTGTTTTTAAAATATATGAAAGCACTCAACAGAAATAAATGACTCTTAAATAACTCTCTAAAACTTCCGGGTTGTCTCCCTGGCAGTGCTTTCTTTAAAGCCATTAAGCTAGGCATTTAGTGCTCAAGTAATGAATCCACCCAGATCCCAAGGTATATCAAAGCAAATTTTAATTAACAATGATTTGTAATTTAGTAGTGAGCACAAAGTAACATATATCATGCAACAACAAAGTCTAACTCTCTTCCTATGCATCGGCATGTCATAAAAGAACAATTCATGCACACATAGTAAAGGCCAATGCATAGTATAAGCAGTTTCTTGCAATTCTATCATGTTGAAATCATAAGGAGGCGGAGATGTAGTTCCTCTCTCATAATAATTGCAAGTAGGAGCAGCAAGCACATGCATATTATATCTATCAAAATCATCATGTGCAACGGTAAAAGGCAACCCATAAATATAATCCTTAATAAGTGCAAGCTTCTCCGATATAGTGTAGTCGGGAGAATTCAAAAAGATAATAGGACTATCATGCATGGGTGCAATAGCAGCAATTTCATGTTTAACATAAGGAACTATAGCAAGTTCATCTCCATAAGCATAATTGATATTGGCATCTTGGCCACAAGCATAGCAAGCATCATCAAAAAGGGATATTTCAAGAGAATCAATGGGATCATAACAATCATCATAGCAATCATCATGGCAATCATCATAGCAACCATCCTTCGGTAAGCACGAGGGGAATTAAATAATGTATGAGTTGGAGGGTTAATCTCATTAGAAGGTGGGCACGGGTAGCTAATCCGCTCCTCCTTTTGTTCTTCGCTCTCCTCATCATCTTTTTCATCCAATGAGCTCACAGTTTCATCAATTTCTTCTTCCATAGCTTCCTGCAAAATATTAGTCTCTTCTTGGACAATGGAGAATTTCTTAATAAATGCATTAATGTAGTAATTGTATTTATAATTTGCATAGCAATATCTAAGTATAGCAAGATTTTCAGGCCTATAAACATCATCATCTAAAGCTTCATACTTTTCAAACAAAGCTTCAATTTCATAAGCAGCATTAAAAGCAACAAATTCTTCTATTTGTTCCACATCATAGTAATCATATATACCTCTAGCATAAGAAGCCAAGGTTTCATTATCATTAAATTTGCATGAAAAGGGGAGGTGTGGAGCATTCATCCTAGAGCAACAAGTATAATCATATTCCGAGCATAGTTGTCTAGCATACCACTTCAAGATATTAATTTGATCCCATAATAGTTTCCCTTTTTGTGTCGAGTGATAATCCCTAAAGTATTCACGTTGATCCAACGTTACTCCCATTATAAAGTTGAATGGGGTTTTCTCAGGATTATCAAAGTAGTACAAAATATTTTTCTCATGATGAGAATTGAGGGTTTTAGGAGTTACCCCATCCTCATGAGTAGCAAGTACACCTAATTTTTTTGGTATTTTGTGTTCCATATCCATAATTAAAGTTAGAGAACAACTAAGAACAGCAAATAAAAATTACTTAGTGATAAAGCAAAACAAGCACACACGAGAATATTCACCCCACGCTATGACTCCCCGGCAACGGCGCCAGAAAAAGGTCTTCATAACCCACAAGCATAGGGGATCGCAACAGTTTTCGATAAGTAAGAGTGTCGAACCCAACGAGGAGCTAAAGGTAGAATAAATATTCCCTCAAGTTCTATCGACCACCGATACAACTCTACGCACGCTTGACGTTCGCTTTACCGGAAACAAGTATGAAACTAGAAGTACTTTGTAGGTGTTTTTGGATAAGCTTGCAAGAAAGTAAAGAGCATGTAAATAAAGACTAGGGGCTGTTTAGATAAAGACACAACTAAATTAGTAAAAGTAAAGAGCTTGTTGTCACGAGAAAGTTATTTGTCCCTAGGCAATCGATAACTAGACCGGTAATCATTATTGCAATTTTATTTGAGGGAGAGGCATAAGCTAACATACTTTCTCTACTTGGATCATATGCACTTATGATTGGAACTCTAGCAAGCATCCGCAACTACTAAAGATTCATTAAGGTAAAACCCAACCATAGCATTAAAGCATCAAGTCCCCTTTATCCCATACGCAACAATCCCTCTTACTCGGGTTTGTGTTTCAGTCACTCACCAACCCACTATAAGCGAATCATGAATGTATTGCAACACCCTACAGCGGGAATCCCTCACGCTTGCGCGACACGGAGGGCACCATAGGACAACACCAAAAATAAAACATACAACTCAAACCAATCACGATCATCAAATAGCCATTAGGACAAAACAGATCTATTCAAACATCATAGGATAGCCATACATCATTGGGAAATAATATATAGAGTTGAGCACCATGTTTAAGTAGAGATTACAGCGAGTAAGAGAGAGGTTACACCGCTGCATAGAGGGGGGAAGAGTTGGTGGAGGTGTTGGTGAAGATGGCGGCGGTGTTGGTGAAGATCGTGATGATGATGATGGCCCCCGGCGGTGTTCCGGCGCTATCGGAAGCAAGGGGGAGAGGGCCCCCCTTCTTCTTCTTCTCCCTTGACCTTCTCCCTAGATGGGAGAAGGGTTTCCCCTCTGGTCCTTGGCTCCCATGGCTTGGGAGGGGCGAGAGCCCCTCCGAGATTGGATCTATCTCTCTGTTTCTGTGTTCTCTGCGTTGGCTGATTCTACCCCTTCACCTTTCCTTTATATCCGGAGATCCGTAACTCCGATTGGGGTGAATCTTTCGCCCAGATCTTTCTCATAAAATTAGCTTTCTTGCGCCAGAAGGAGAGTGTCAACTGCCTTATGGGTGGACCACGAGGGTCAGGGGCATGCCCCCTACCTCGTGACCACCCTGGACACCGTTTCGCGTTGATTTTACTTCCAGAAAATCATAAATATTCCAAAAAAAATCACCGTCCGTTTTTATCCCATTTGGACTCCGTTTGATATTGGGTTTCTGCGAAACAAAAAACATGCAACAGACAGGAACTGGCACTGGGCACTGGATCAATATGTTAGTCCCAAAAATAATATAAAAAGTTGCCAAAAAGTATATGGAAGTGAATAATATTGGCATGGAACAATCAAAAATTATAGATACGACGGAGACGTATCACGTACACATGCACGCATGCTGGCGTGCAACACTTACACGTACACATGCACTCACGAACACACGCACGTACGCACCCATGCATGCAACACTAAAATGCACCCTTGCACGCACACAACACTCGCACGCCTACATGCACACAGCACACGATGCAAGACACACGCTCAACCTATACGTGCATGCACCCTTTGTTAAGGACATGGATTGTTACGGGTATTAATCAATCTTATCTGTTTGCATCGGTCTTTATGAATCACAATGTATCAAACGGGCTATCAACATAGTAGGCTTAACTACATGAAAAAGATGACGTCACACTCAAAGAACAATCATCGGTTTATGAAATGCCCGCTTCTGACCACCCTGGCCCACCAAAGGTTCCTCTGCTGTGCGCTGCCTGCGTTGGGTCACTGACATGCAGGCCATGTACCCAAAGAGCCCACATGTCAGTGGAAAAACGGCGCGGTGTCCTAGGTCAGAGTCGAGGGCGCCACTCGCGGCACGCCCGGCTGAACACGCCTCCGTGCCGCATTCAAACGCCTCCATGAAACCCGCCCGTGTGGAAGCCGAGAAACCCACTCTAGACACACGTCCGTTCATGACCGGGCTGGCGTTAAACGCAACGCCGACCGAGCTCCTCCCGTCCGCCGTCTATTTAATCTCCTATTTAAACGAGGCCAAACACCGGCCAAGAATCGCACACCTCCGCTGCTCCCATATCTCCTCCACCATTTTGTCCACTCTTACAATGGCTTAGGAAGAGTAGTTATTCCGCATCCAAGCCGGCTGGATAGCCCGCCGGATACGAGCTATGCAGCTCGCTGATCCACCTCCCTTCCCTCGCCCGACGGAGCCAGTTGCCGCCCCAAGCCGGCGCGCGGTTCAGCAACTCACCGCTCCAGGCCAGCTCGACGAGGAGCGGCGCACGGGCGTCGTTGCTGCTGTCCACGCCGCCGCCTCATACCGCGTCTCCCATTTCTGTGGCCGAGACTCCCAGGTCGGCTGCCGTGGCATGCAAGCAGCGACAGAAGCCGGGTGCACGGAGAGCGACGAGTCGGTGGCCAGCGCCTCCGCGTCCGCCGCCATCATCGAGGAGAAGTAGAACACGGGAGGACGCTGCCGCTTGGGTCCCATGAAGGCCACCGCGGAGGCGACGCCGGCGTACACAACAGGTGTCTTGCCGAATCCTTTTGTTGCGAGGACCTTCATCGACCCCGCATGGGCTCCACGGAAGAGGTGAATGTTAGGATGAACTCGAGCCGGTGCCGGCCATGGTGAAGTAGTGGACGGTGATGAACTCAAACCGATGCCGGCCACCATCATCTTCGGCACCAGCCAATGATATCAGTTGGGCAGTGGGGAAGCGATCCATCCTTTGCGCTGAAGCATATACCTCCGGGGCTCCCGGCAGTCCGGTGATCGTGCTGCCGGACATGAGGAACACAAATCGATCAGCGGGCGACCATTTAGGCCAGGTATTATATACCTGTGCTGTCCAGAACTAGTACCGCGTAGTTCATTTGAATGTAATGAAATCCGTCATGTTTGTGTGAAAATCTGGTATTTTATATGATTTCCGTCGTTGTTTATATGAAATATCAGTTTGTCTACGTGTTTGCGTGAATTTTGTCCGGTTGGTTGAGTTGCTGTCATAATGTGTGCGGCTACGGTTGGATGGTGTAATTTGCGGGTCACCGGTCGGTCTGCGGGCGGCTCGGGCGGCGTTGTGGGACAAAAAAACACAGCTCGTGCGAGCTCGTCTCCAACGTGCGCGCTGGAGGATGCATGACAGCATGAGCACCCGAGCTGTTCCTCGTTCATCGGTGGCAAAGGCACCAATGGACAAAAGGGTCGCCAATATATTGGCTACCCCGGGCAAGATACAAATAGCCCTCCCAACAGATCCAAATCCCTCGTTCGCCGTGGAATTTTGCCATGTGTTGTTTTCATGACTAGCAAGATGCCCGTGCATTGCACGGAACATCAAGATGCATTTTTTTACAAACTCCCGCATGCATGCAAGGGATAATTAATGTCCTCCTTTGCTAGTACCATGAGGCAAACACCATTAATATTGCATCGATTAGTGTTAGTGGCCTTGTATATCTGCAAATTGTAATTTTGATAGTGGCCCCTTGTATATAAAAATGGAGGGATAAATATGAGAGATAAGGTGAGGAGGAGTGGGGCATGGTGCCGTGGTGCTGACTGGTGGTCGGACTGGGCGGAGGCATGGGGATGGACGGCGCATTATGTCTAGGTTTGTATCTCTCTCACACACACCCACGTAGGTGGGGGACGTGCACGAAGAGAAGAGGTGCACGCACGGCGCACGTACTCCCGTCTCTTTCCCAACCACACCCGCGCGGGTACACGGTGGAGCTCATTTCTGTACGAAAAAGGCAGCTCACGTGGTAATTTGGCACGTGTACTGGTTGTCCACTTGGTGGAGGGAGGATCGTCTACCACGGGTGAACAAACAAATTGCGACTTGACGCGTTATGTTAAATTAAAAAAAAGAGGCAAACCACGTGGGGCCTACCTTAGAGGCAAGGCTCTATACACTGGAGTACTTTTGATGTGTCCCGTCAACTCGCAGAACGAGGAGAAACTTGCTTAGTACGCCGTCTCCCCCGCCCACGGGTGCGGTGGCTCGCAGGATGAGGTGAAGCTTACTACTGTACTACTATACGCCTTTACGCCCACTCCCTCGCCCATGCGCGCGGTGGCTCACAGCACAAGGAGAAAATTTTACTACTCCCTCTGTTTACTCCTCGTCCCTACTACGTACTTTGGTTAGTACTCCCTCTATTTACTTATACAAGGCCACTATAAAAAATACATTTTGCATCTATACAAGGCCACAAATAGTAATCGAGACAAAAGTTACTACTCCCTCCTTTCCAGTTTATGGCTCAATTTGAAAATCTCTCCAACCAAGGTAGACGGTGAGTGGTCGAATTAATTTCGTAGTTTGCATAGTACACTCGTTTTTCTCAAGAAGTTATGTTTACCGAGGCATTAATTAGAACGAATGCATGAATGACCACTAAATTTCCATGAACTTGTACATGCATTAGTTAGTTTCCTCTTGACACTGCTTGCGTCGGGTGATCTGATGCACCTCGAAATCCAACATGTAATGGTACTACTACTAGTATAGTAGAATTAAGACTTATCAAACGGAAAAACGAATGTTTTTTAGATGAGCCCTATAAACCCTAGTGGGTACGTACTCCGTAAAAATAGATTTTTCCAAAACTAAGTTGCTCCCTTTCATGAATCTGTAGTATACTCCTCCATCGACGCTCCCTTTCATGAATTCTGTACTTCCCGTCGCCGACATGTGGGACATATAGCAACCGGGTCGACGTGTCAAGCACCAAATAATAGTGCAGAACAGCAAGGGGGACGCACCCCACTCATACCGGCCCAGTATTAGTAATGAGCAATGAGATGTCAAATCACAATGCCGCACCTTCCCAGACGGACGAAGCAACCATTATTTCACACTTCGGTTCGACATCATCTCAAACCACGTACTAGTATTGCTTCTGCCTCAAGAGGGACACGCGCATCGCCTTGGTACATCATGACACGTGGGACCGCATGACAGGCCATGCTCCCCCGCCGATCACTCGGTAAAATCACCTCATTTTTACTATGCTTCCTCCGGATCGGTTTACTACATGGCATGCACGTTGTTCTAGGTTGAGAATTTAACTGGCTATATATATGTGATGAACAATATGCTAGCCTTTTAAAAAATCTATACTTTTGTACAGTAGTACTCCACTATCGATGGATTGCGCCATGGAGCAAAAATTGAAACTAAAAAAAAGGTGGTACATATAGAGAGCGCTCGTCGCCAAATTATGCATATAGTACTATTAAAAAAGCTAGTACATGCTTAATTGGGGTGCTAAATTCTATTAAAGAAATACTAGTACTAGTATGTACATACTGAAGAGTTAAAGTAACGAGAAGAAACATAACATAGTTCTGCTGGGGGCTCAGCACAATACACCCCTCAAATTAAACTAAGCACACCTGAAATTAAACTATGCAACTAATCCGGTAGACACTGCATTAGAAGTTTAGAACCACCATGAGCAACGACACTGCCACCTTACTCGGAGTCCTCGTCCACGTCCTCGACTTCGTCCTTGTCCCTCTTCCTCTTGGCCGATACTTCTTTGCTTGAACCGCCAACTTGGTTGTTGCTCTTCATCCAACCCTTGTAGATATTGAAACAAAGGTAGCCATCCATTGCAGCGTACTGGATGTGGTCTATATCTAGTACATTCCGCTGCCATGCATGACGATGAAACGTGTATGGAGGTTTCTCCAGTTTACCGTACGAAGGATGAACCATGGCTCCTGCCAGGGTCAGCATTGAAGGCTGACGAGAGGGCACCAGCCGATTCTTCTGGAGGTCGAAGGGGTTGCCTACAACGAGGCCTATCCGACGCAGGACTTCTTTGTCGTTCTTAAAGTCTACAGTAACGAATTTGACTGTTTTGTCCTCGAGGAAGTTCTTAAAATCCTGGCACTCAACGTCGGCATGGCATATGTGGTAGACCAAGCAAACGTTATGTACGCAAACCTGGATCACGGCGGGCTTCTTCCTCTCTTCGTCCTTTAGATCCTTCTCTCGTCCCACGACTGTGGTGTACTCAACATCTAGCCCAGCGACCCACTCATCATGTGAGTTTTCGAACATGCGTCTGAAGCGAGAAAGGCATCCTTTCACCGTCGCGGAAGTACGGGTGTAGATGACGTCGAACTCATCACCGGTGATGGTTCTAACCTTGTACTCACCGCCGATCGGGGAGATTTGGGACGCCATGGATTTGGGAGGAGGGTTAGGATTAGTGGAACTGCCGTAATGTGAATGGACGGGACGACTAGGAGCGAACCGCCGTAGTATTAAAGGACGTGCGGGGACGAGTAGGAGCGAACTGCCAGCGTGCGAACGGCAGGGTAGTGGCTTTCCATTCTCCCATGATACGGGCTTCCGAGAGCCCTTGGATCTGAGATCGAACGGTTGCATGGCGTGATTCTAGACCTATGGGTGAATATCCTATCCTGGAGGGTTATTCTGCAAATTTTCAGCAACTTAGCATGCGACCGTTTGATCTCAGATCCAAGGGCTGCCAGCAGCCCGTATCATGGTCGCGCCTACCACGACCGTCGCGTCGCTCGCATGGTCGCGCCCTTGGAGATTTAACACGGTGCGTTAGGCTATCTGATGTTGGCATGTCATACATAGTCATCACTTAGTCACTCATACTACAACAAGGTTGGCTATAAGGTTGGCTATAAGTGTATTTTTTTACTCCTCTCTATCTCTTTCTTCGTACTCCCTCCGTCCCATAATATAAGAACGTTTTTGACACTAGCTAGTGTAGTGTCAAAAACGTTCTTATATAATGGGACACAGGGAGTACTAGTATTTATTGCATTTGCCAAGGAGTGACCTCTTCCAATGAAATGGTGTTGCTAAGTTTGCTTCATTTAATTAGCTATAGACTCAAAATTGTCTTTTCACCTAGGTACACGCGCTTAGCACCGTTTCTTCCTTGGGTCACCAAACTAGTCTCTCTCTTCTTGATTAACTTGCCACATCAGACTTTATGCCTATGTGGCAAGCTTAAGCACCTGTAGGAGCAAGTAAGTACAATAGTGCGCTTTACATGGCATTTTTGCATATGTGGAGGAAAGAGAGGCAAGGAAAAAGTGGAGAAGTGGGCTCTCATGCAAGAGCCAGCCTCTACTACTACATGGTGGAGCATTGGGAGAGGCACCTGTATGGAGGTGGTCAGGAATCGGGAGACTCACGCCGGTCGTAGCGCCGCAGTTAAAATGATAATGGCAAGTCAAATCACGGGGCCCCACCTGTCCAGCAGTAACTCGCTGTCAAATCACACAGCCCTACGTTTGCAGCAGCCTACTCCCTCGTCTTCTCGCGTCTCTGTCGAACCGACTAGGCGGAACTGCCCGCCGCCTACCGCGCAGGAAAAGCCCCGCCCTCGACTTTTAATACAACTACTCCCTCCGTCTAGGTGAGTAAGTCATCTTACGAAAACCAAATAATCCCAAAATACTAAGGCGTGGTGCATTAACTTCTACCTCGTTTCTTGTTTCTTCACATATCAACCAATAAGAATCCAATGATATACTTTTTGTGACATAGTAACTCATATTTAGTTAGTCAAATGGATGACCTAGAACTACGTGCAGGCCCTATAAACCGAGACGCCTACAAATAAAAAACCGAGACGGAGAGGGTAGTTCAGCACGTATCTTTTTAGATCAATATAGTCGGGATTCACCAAGGAGCAAAACCAAGTGGTAGGCTGCTCCTGTCGTGTTGGCGTAGCAACTCAAGCAGGGTCAGTCCGCACACGAAATGGCGACACACTTAACAGGACCCCTTTGGCAGACATGTGGCTCATCCACCGTCTTGTTCCACGTGCGATGCACCAAATTACAGTTCGGAGCAGCGGTTGGAATTGGAGGCACCCCGGTCGTAGCGCCGCAGTAGTAGAAAATGAGCGATGAGGGGTCAAATCACAAAGCCCCACCTTTCCCGCATTAAGCTGGACGGACGAAGCAACCATCATTTCACTCTAGCGCGCAAGAGCATAAAGAAAAGAGAAAACAATGATGCGTGCGGCAGCTACCTAGGGCACCCTAGGGTAGGGGTCTCCACTACAGATCCTTTTTTTGAAAGCGCCTCCACTACAAATCGGCTTCTCCCTCGTCCTCTTGAAGAAAACCGATGATGAGTGCGGCGGTAGGGTTTGTAGGAGTACTACGGCGTGCGGGGCCACGTCGTAGTAAACGGGTTCGAGTCGACGCCTTAAATATGTGTGGGCCGCTTGGTTTTACGGGAACGAGGCAACATTTTGGGTTCGGGGACCAGTGGAGATATAGCACGTACAAAAAATTGTGGACGTAGGTTCGACCGAAAGGCAATGATGCATGGGCCCTGCATTTTGATATACCCGGGGCCGCGTGAAATTTGCTACTCTACTCAAAACTAGTAAGGTACACATGTATTGAACGCATGAGATTTCGAAACCAAATTATGAATAAATACACACTATAGCATGTAAAGCTTTGAGTCATATATGCATGATGTAGATGTTCGTTTAGTTCTTATAGTTCATCTCATTCAAAATCAATTAGTTTTATAAAAATGTTAAGATTCATGGGGTTGTGCATTGTAAATCATAAAGTAAAAAACAAATAATGGCAATTCATTTAGAAAAAATAATCAATTATGATACAGAAGATTCTAGAACAAAGGAGAAGTGCTTGTGTTTTGAGGTTTGTGCATTATGCTTAAGTTCAACCATGGAGTCTTCTAAATTGTACATGTGGCAGATCTGGTGGAATGTTGATGATATCCAACGGCCAGTAGTGCTCGGATTTGCCCATCTCTGCACTGTCGGGTTAGCTTCATCCAGCGACCATCTTTCAAAGTTATTGGCACACTATATAGTTCTTGTGCCATAGTTGCATGTTTTGGAAAAAAGCTACTAGTGGGTTGTACTATCTATTTAGGAATAGAAGATGTATACATGGAAGTTGTAGGGAAAGAGATGACATGGAGGATCTCAATTCCTATGAGTAGGGATTGGAAAAGAGATGTCATTTGGTTCACATCATAGGAACTTTTCTATTGAATCTAGAGATGACATGTATCTCAATTCCTATGAGGAGGGATTAGTAAAGAGATGTAATTTGGTTCATATCATAGGAACTTTTCTATTGAATATACGCTAATGTTTATTTTCCTTTGAAATTAAGGGAGCATAGGAATACATTCATATAAACCAAGTGGCTCTAAAGTTATAGAAATGATATCATGTTTATTTCCTTTGAAATGTAGAGTATATGAATCTATTCCTATGAACCAATTGGCTCTAAAGGAAAAATCCTATAAAAATCATATCATATAGAGTTCCTATGGTATTCCTCGACACTAAAGGATTGTTGAAATTGCTGCGGGTGATACGATGGTCTTTCTTTGTAGACTCCTCACCCATCTTTATAGTTACAGGGTATTCTACATGTGCAATTTGGTACACGAAAACTCGGTAAAAGTTTGTGAGGTTCTAATTTTCAATAAAGCTATATGCACTGCATTTCGGAACGAAGGGAGCATACGGCAGTTGCTAACACTCACGTGGAAGATTTGTGTGTAGGAAGAGTGGCTATTCTATTAATTGACATGGCAAAACTGACACTGTCGGATGCCGATCTAACGGTTCTTACGGCGTTCGTCAGGAAAAGGCTTGTGGCGAACGTTTGTCGAATAATGATTTACGGACACATGCATTGCATTGATACGTGCCCCCTCTCTCTCACGCACACGCACCCTCACGAGTTACAACTCTCCCGAGTCCTCTCGCAGACTCGCATGTGGCACCCATCGTCTATTTGCAGGTAGACGTCACACACATATGTGCTCTTCACACCCTACCCTCAGAACTTCTAAAAAACAAAAGACGGCGCGCACATTTTATTTTAGCTCACACGTCACACACTTATATTATTACTCTTGTGGCGAACGTTCTTTGGGCATAGTATATATTGTACTCTCACGAAGAGAAGCGGTGCACGCACGCACTAGTTCTCTCACACCCACTCGCGGGTACACGTAGGAGCGCATTTTCCTTAGCGCTTGCTTTACTAGGGTTCCTCTTGTTCACTCTCTCATGCTCTCCAGATCTAAGCAAGACATAGGTGGCCACACACTCTCTCTCTCTCAGCTCACGGCTGGTCACAAATCTGGCTGGACAACCTCGACGGGGGCAGGGGGTGTAGGTGCATCGTTCACGCTGTCGTCGGCGGCGAGGGAGGAGACCAACGGCTGCCCGCGCGTCCCGATCAGCGGCCATGCCGTTCTCTCTGAGAGAGCGCCGGCTCGGGAGGGCCTCCGACCCCTTCTTCCTCCCTGCGGTATTGTGGCCAAGATGCGGCCTCCCGACGCCGTCTTTGCCACATGCCGACGACCCTTAGGTATATATTCCTTCGAAACCTGCCTTGCTCTACTGCCCCAGCTCTTCCCCCTTCGTGTGGATCCTTTTCTACTTCCGTCCGCTGTTCCAAAGCCACCTAGACTTCTACTATTATTAGAAGTAAAGCTAGTTCATACAGTCAACTCAAAGCGTTGGTTCAAACAGGGAAGAAAGTGGGAAAGCTGTAGCATGAATCTAGGACTTGGTTCTAAGAGGAAACGGGGGAAAGTAGTAATATCTATCACTGTTTAAATAACCGTATTTCGTATTTGCGCAAACAGGGATGTCTGTCTCCATATCGTTTCGGGATGTCTGTCTCCGTATCGTTTCTATCCGCGCAATCAAAAGCACACACCTCAGTTTTAGTACAACTGCGCAAAATGAGATGGCTATCCCTCGTTGCCGTCGTCTAACCTCCCGTCTTCAAGGTATCCCTACATTGGTAGTAACTAAGGTAGAATGACCAACGCAATCTAAAAGAAGCTGATTCGTACGTTTTACTTCCTGATTGCAGTGCAGGGACGAGCGAAAACAACTGCATCCTAGTCCGGAATGCACTTTCTACCAGTTCATCCATGGACCGAGGACTAGCTGGCACGGCTGCACGGCGGTTTTTTGGACAGGTGCGCGGACAAGAGGCATTGTGGTCTGCTTATTTCTGCAAATAGCGGTGCTTAAATTTAGTGGAATGCACAAGAATTTCACCTGGTCAGTACACTGCATGGTTCAGTTCAGCATTCCAGCTGAGACCACAATTATAATTGGTTATTCTGGAATGAGAGAACCTAACCCTGGATGGTGGCAACAAGAAAAAACCAGAGTGAACTCCAGGAAATTTAAGCCTGCCGGGAGGCCCTTTGCTCAGAGAAGCCTTGCTTGTTTTTTCCTGATTTGTAAACCTTCTCACAACTTTGTCTTTTGCTGTGAACTAGTATATGTTTGTTATGTTCTATGAATCATTGAGATGTATAAAACTGCTTAACTTATGCTTTTCAAGATTTTTATGAAGACGAGTTTAATGTGAGTGTTCCACATGAGCGCTGGACTAGCGTTGAACGTTTGGAATTTATTACATTGTGGCCTCAATTAACTGCATGAACCACTGTAACAAGATACATAGTTGCTTATATGTCAGACAGCAGATTGTTGATTGTTAGCTGGTCGATAGCCTAGTGTTGAAGCGAGCTGAGCCAATGTGCCGTGTTTTGCACAACTGCTTACAAGTGGGGTAGCACCAACAGTGTTTACAAGTACTTATGTATACGTCGGCGCACGGTTCTCGAACGAGTGCTCTATTTCATCAAAACACACACTGCTCGTATGATAAACCGTGACAACTTATGTCTTACCATGCCATATTCATGAAAAAACTAGTGAGGACGCATCTGTTTCGGCAACAATTACGATGGTTCTCACATGATTCACGGGCACACAAAAGTAGCAGCAGTTCCCATAGACGGATTCAAACAGAGTACTAGCCCCAGAGGGGTCGATAACAGGCAAGGTTCGGATAATTAGACACAATCCAAACTACTATTAAACACTAGCTGGGGCAACTATTTCATGCCTCGATCTAATTTGGGCTGGACACAAGACGGACCTTGCCATGAACATCATCGAGGACGTCCCGCAGCAGCTCAATCCTGTGAACCTTCATGAAGACAACCTTGTGGCCTTGCCACTGATAAACTTGTTTGTGGAGGCATGCCACGTCATCTTCATGCGTAAGCTTGACAAGAATAGTATGCCTCACAAACGAAGGAGTAGCTTTGATCTTCTTGAGCTTCAGTACACCCTGGACAACACGCCTGACAACAGTGAGGCTGGAGTACACCTCTTCATTGGTATAGCCGCAAATGGCTTCCAGGATCCAACAACCTAACCCAGTGCGTATATTCAGGTCGTCCGCCTCATGCGAGTGACATGCACAACCACACAATCCTTGTCTTCATCAGGGCTCTAACTGAAACAGAAACAAATTCTAAATTACTTTTTAGTATAAGAATAACAAGTTATTTAAACCACTATGTATAGCATGGCATCGAAGCTAATAAAATTTTGCATTATTAATCACCACATACTTAGATGAAAAACCACAATCAAGATCGGCAAAGAAGGAAATCACCTTGGGCAGCTCAGCGGGGGGGGGGGGGGGCACATCCTCGAAGGGGGGAAACTTCTCCTGTAGTGCCACGGGGGCTGTAACCTAAATGGGGCGTTGACCATCTCAGTAGTGGCCGTGAGCGTATCTGGGGTCGGCTCGGTGGTTGCCTCCATCTTCTTGGAGCTCTCTGTCTCGTGGGGATCAGCCTCCCGCGTCTGCTCCAATATCGGCAGATCTTTACCTAGTTCTCCTTGGTCCATCATGAAACTGACGAATACTACGAGACCACTGAAAGGAAAACACAATCGCAATGACAATGAAACAAAAAAGAGAGTGAGGATCGATTACTGCTTTGCAAAAGTTCTTTTTTTTCTCTGAACGAAAATATACCAACATCACGGATCCGCTTACCTTCCCTTCGTTGGAAGAGAAGAACAGTGGCAGATGCGAGTGTTGCCTTTCTTGAAGACGGTGAGGGAGAAGGGGATTCATCGAAGAGTGAAATGATGGTTGCTTTGTCCGTCAAACTTAGACTGCGGGGAGGTGGGGTTTTGTGATACGACGGCTCGTTACTGCCGCGCTACGACCGGGGTGACTCTCCGCCTGCATACTGCCTTCTAATTTGGTGGATGGCATTTGGGCCCGCGCGCTGCATGGCCCGCATGTCGGTGAACAAAAGTATAACGACATTCAGTAGAGGGAGACGTTTCAATGACCTAGGAGGAGCCAGAAGCGGTAGAGTGTCTCCACTGTACTAGTAGTAATTGTTTTTCTGGGTAGCTGTAGAGTGTCTCCACTGTACTAGTAGTAATTGTTTCTCTGGGCCCAAGACAAAACAGCCAATCCACACTAGTAAATAGTAAAATCAATTCAAAAGGCGCTACCCACACCCAGCACACCGCCCCCCCCCAAAAAAACCTGGGTGCTCTTCTTCCTCCTCGCTCCCACCCACCTCACGTCAGCTCGCTCCACTCGTACCCCCAAATTCCTCACCTCACTCCTACAGAAAACCCCAGCTCCCCTTCTTCCTCACTCCTACAGAAAACCCCCAGCTCCCCTTCTTCTTCGCTCGCACTACAACTAGGCTCGTCATTCGTTACTCTGCTCAAATCCGTGAGCGCGACGCGACGCCCTCGAGGAAAATGGAGTCGGCTGACCCCAGCGCCAAGAAGATGAGGCTCCCGCCAGCGGCGACGCCTGTTGTAGATCCCGCACCCGGCAGCGCGGGGAGAAGCGGCGACCCCGCCCCCACCGGATCCCAGGAACCCGTAGAATCTCGGGTGGACCGCATCAGCGATCTCCCGGACGCCGTCCTTGGGGAGATCATCTCGCTTCTCCCCACCAAGGATTGCTGCCGCACCCAAGTCCTCTCAATTCGGTGGCGCCCTCTATGGCGCGCCGTGCCCCTTAATCTCGACTGTCGTCAGCTATCTCTCTTCAATGATTTTGAAATCCCCAGAGCCATCATCTCCTCCCACCAGGGCTCCGTTCAAAGCCTCTGCATCCCGTCATGCTACCTGAGCAAGCATACCATGCCCTGCACGGTGGACGCCTGGCTGAAATCCCCTGAATTCACAGAACTACAGCTGCTTGAGTTCTACTATTCCCCTGGAAATCACATACCACATACCGAACGCCATGAACTTGTGCCCTCAGCACCGATGTCCATCTCGCGGTTTTCCTCCTCTCTCCACACCGCCACCTTTGCGCTGTGCTACCTACCAGACAATCTGGTACTAAACCTTCGACTCCCATTTCTCAAGAAACTTTCACTTGTGCGGGTTCGTATATCGGAGGCCTCATTGCACAGCATCATCCACTCCAGTTGCCCTGCGCTGGAGTGCTTGGTGCTTGTTTTCACAGTTAGAATCGGTTGTCTCCAAATAAAGTCGCCTAACCTTGTAAGAATTGGAATTTCTTTTGACGGAAGGCAGCTCATCATCCAAGATGCCCCTTCACTTCAAAGGTTGATCCTTGATTCTAGTTATTCACCGTTGCAAATAACCGTCCTCTCTGCGCCTAAACTGGAGACCTTGGGTGTAATACATGATCTCTGTGCTCATTTCAATATGGTGTTTGGCTCCACAGTTCTTCAGGTACTTTATATTATCATCTACACTTGTAACCATAAGCTGCATTTTAAATTTCTGCGCATAATTTATATATCATCTTGGAGTACACATTTTGTACTAATATTATGTTCTATGCTCAATGAAGAGTTTCTCCATGGATGGCCTATCAATGGTGCTGGATTCTGTCAAGATCTTATATATCCAAATGAATAGTTTTGATCTGAACAAGATTATTGGCTTGCTGCAATGCTTTCCATGTCTGGAGAAGTTGTATATAAAGGTGATAATTTCACGCACATTGGAAGCCCGCATATAGTGTACTAGAATTAACCGTTCAGCTGTTGCTCTTTCGACACTCTTCTTTTAGACCTTAACTGTTTTCAATCTTCATGTCTATTTAGGCAACAGGACGGGGTAAGAAAGTTATAACCAATCGGTGGATTCGTAAGCATCGGGATTTTCTCACTTCTCATGAGATTCGATTGAAGACAATAACGCTAGAACGATATGTAGCCAACCGTGCAAACACAAGATTTGTCACATTCTTCCTGCTGAATGCGAGGTTACTATTGTCCATCAGGCTTAAGTTTATCAGCAGCATGGTTTTGACGGATGGGTATGTCGAAGAGCAAAAAAAGGAGTTTCAGGTGGGCAAAAGAGCTTCTGAACGTGCCGGGCTTCTATTTACAACATATTGTGGTCATAATCCAGTAAATTTTACGACCCAGGATGTTCATTCTATGGACCTGACCGATCCATTTGACTGTGACTGCCGAAAACAGTGCTGGAGTTAGATGTTGTTGCCCTTTTCAATCTGGTTTTTTTGTAAACCTGATGAACAATCAACCCTCGTGCTTTTGTACAGTTTGTAAGCTGGAGTTAGATGTTCCTGCCCTTTTCAACTCGGCTGTGACTGTCATATTTTCTTTGAAACAAGGCAAATGGCTTGCCATTCGTTTAATTTAGAGTGAAATATTGTAACAAATCACAACCAAGGGAAATAACATCACTCACGCCGGCTGCTTGAGCTCACTGTGCATTACAGAAGCCAAGTGATTAGCCCCCACCAGCACCCACAAACTTATTTCGAACTAGCACATCAAATGGGCTGTAAATTTTCATAGGAAAGGCTGCATGACCGTGACAGATTTGGATTCTGACATTTGGGACCCGCGAGGAAATAGCCTATCCAAGGTGGTGTCGACTTACTAGCCAGTCAACAAACGATTCTGCCTACCAGCCGTTGGATTGACATCCAACATCTGTCGTGTATCTTCTATCTCTTGTCTTCTTCTTCCTCCAGCCGCCCAAACCAAACCACCCCGTCGGCTCCGCCTGCTCCCGCCTCCCATGGCTGGCTGCGCCTCCGCCGCCCTACCGTACGTACCCTCCAGTGTTGGCTAGTCCCTCCCTCTATTCCCCCACACGTCCTGTTATTCTCCGGCGACATCAGCCCCAACACGCACCCGTGCCCGAACCAGTCAACCCTCGTACTCCCCTCCGCCTGCGACTGGACCGGCGCATCTTCAACGGCTCCTGTTCGTTCCGTCCGAGGCCTCGCCGTCGTCCTCCGCCTTGCGGCCTTGGTTCGCTCGCCGTGCGCGGTGCGCCGCCCTCTTGCGTTGTCAACGTCGTCAACAACCGAGAGGAACAAGGAGATGACTGTACGTGGAGAGGATGACAGTAGGGACCCACCAGCGTCATGGCAGTACGCAAGCAAGTGCCTCTATAGTACAAGCCCAAAAATATGGTTCCTCCTAATGGTTGGACATCTGGGGCTCACGCCATTGTCAACGTAGTCAATAAACGAGAGAATTACACTACGAGCGGCTGACACCAGGGACCCAGCAAGTCGCGCAGTTTTTTTTGAGGAACAAGCAGTTGTTATTTATACTAGTTTTAGCGACGGATCAGGGTAACAACGGGGCTGTGCGGGGGCTGTGGCCCGTCTAGCCAGGGTTTTATTTATGTTTACCACATCATGAGCCCAGTTGTGTTTTTTTCTTGCTGAAAATGGCTAGCCCAGTTCTATTTTTTTAAAGAAATACCCAAACAAGGCCTACTTGCTTTATCGGCCCTGCTGGGCTGCAAATCTTTCAAGACGATGAGAGTTTCATTCGGTTTGCCCAGAAATGGCCTGTACATTTTTAAAACACATCAAACCGGGAATTAGTTTCAATTTTTTTCATTACAAGATCTTAAATTCCATTGATTTTTATGCGTGGACAATTATTTGGATTTTATATTTATATAAATTATTTTTCAAAATAGTTTGAATGTGAATCGATATTTCTGGATTAAAAACAGTTGACCGCACCGAAATATGCAAAATTTCGTATACTTTTTAACCGTGGCCACAATATGGGGTGTAATGCTAACAAAAAGAAGATGGGCTCCAAAAAAATCTTAAGAATTAGCAAATGGGCTGTACATTATTAGAAATAATGGCAGATGGGTTGTATGCTGTTTTCCACAGATTTGAGGCTGACTTGTGCGCCTACTACAGGTTGACGCGTATGCTTTCATAAAAAAAGGTTGACGCACACGCAACGCCCTGTCAACTTAGTCAACACACGAGAGCAGTGACTGTTGGATGTCCATCCAACGGCTGTCGTGCTTCTTCAATCTCTGCTCTTCATGCTCCAGCCGCTCAAACAAGCGCCGGCGGGACTGCCTGCTCCCTCCTCCCGCGGCCGGCTATGCTGCCGCGCAGGCCTCACGGCCCCACCGTACTCCCATCGCTGGCCTAGCCATCCCTCTACTCACCCACACATGCTGTTATTCTCCGGCGACGGCAGACGAACCAGTAAACCCTCGTACTCCTCCGCGTGGGAAACAACTGCCGAGTATTCCCTGGCTCCGTGTCGTTCCCTTCCTAGGCCTCGCCGTCGTCCACCGCCCTGGTGCTCTCGGCGCGGCCTGGTCAACGTGGTCAATGAACGACATCCATCGGAAGTGGACTGTACGTGGAGAGGCTGACAGCTGGGTCCACGGCCGCACGCAAGGAAATGCCTCCTTATTACGCGCAAAATAATGATTCCTCCACCTGACAGCTAGGACCCACAGGAAGGGCCTCTGTATTTCGCGAAAAAAACGTTCCCCCCGCTGACAGGTCGGACCCACCAGCTATATCTTCGCACGCAAGGAAGTGCCTCCTTATTACGCCCAAAAAAATGAATACCCCCTGCTAGCTGGGACCCACCATATTGTTGGGCTGACTTGTGGGCCTACTAAGTTGACGGGGACGGAGGGCTTTGTCAACTTAGTCAATACTCCAGTGACCGTATGATGTCCATCCAACGGCCATAGTGCTTCTTCAACCTCTGGTCTTCTTGCTCCAGCCGCCCAAAGCAGCGCCGGTCGTGCCGCCTGCTCCTGCCTCCCGTGGCCGGCTGTGCTACCGCCTGCTCCTGCCTCCCGTGGCCCGGCTCCGCGTCGTCCCCTTCCTAGGCCTCGCCGTCGTCCACCGCCGTGGTGCTCTCGGCGCGGCGTGGTCAATGTGGTCAACGACCGACTTCCATCGGAAGAGTACTGTACGTGGAGAGGCTGACAGCTGGGTCCACGGCAGCCGCAAGGAAGTGCCTCCTTATTACGCGGAAAATAATTATTCCTCCACCTGACAGCGGGGACCCACCGGACGGGCCACCAGTATTTTGCGAAAAAAATCGTTTCCCCCTGACTGCTGGGACCCACCGGACGGGCCACCGTATTTCGCGAAAAAAACGTTCCCCCCGCTGTCAGCTCGGACCCACCGGAAGTGCCTCCTTATTACGCACAAAAAAATGAATACTCCCCCGGCTAGCTGGGACCCACCTTGGTGGGAGGCTGTCTTGTGGGCCTACTAAGTTGACGGGGACGAAGGGCTTTCTCAACTTAGTCAATATGAACGATTCTAGCTCCAGTGACCGTACGATGTCCATCCAACGGCCGTAGTGCTTCTTCAACCTCTGGTCTTCTTGCTCCAGCCGCCCAAAGCAGCGCCGGTCGTGCCGCATGCTCCTGCCTCCCGTGGCCGGCTGTGCTGCCGCGGAGGCCTCACCGCCCCCTACTATTCCCACCGCT
Organism: Triticum aestivum; assembly: GCF_018294505.1. Taxonomy (NCBI): domain Eukaryota; kingdom Viridiplantae; phylum Streptophyta; class Magnoliopsida; order Poales; family Poaceae; genus Triticum; species Triticum aestivum. Next base: position 394,083,169 of record NC_057798.1, on the reverse strand, counting down.
GGCCAGGCCCTGCGGCGACGGCAGCCTCACACCGCAGCCGAACCAGTGAACCCTCGTACTCCTCTCCGCGCGGGCTTCCACTGCCGCGTCTTCCCCGGCTCCGCGTCGTCCCCTTCCTAGGCCTCGTCGTCGTCCACCGCCGTGGTGCTCTCCGCGCGGCGTGGTCAACGTGGTCAAGGAACGACTTCCATCGGAAGAGTACTGTACGTGGAGAGGCTGACAGCTGGGTCCACGGCCACAGCCCAGTTTTTTTGTGATTTGCCAAGTAAGTCGCTTTGTCAGGCCTGTTGGGCTGCAAATCTTTCAAGACGAGGAGAGCTTTCATTCGGCTGGCCGAGAAAATGGCCCATCAGTAATGAGAAATGGGTTGTACATTTTTAAAACACATCAAACCGGCAATTAGTTTCAAATATATTTTTTTCATTTCAAGATTTTAAATTACATTAATTTTTATGCGTGGAGAATTTGTTTGATTTTATATTGATATACATTTATTTTTAAAATCAGTTTGAATATGAGTCGAAATTTCGGGATTAAAAACAGTTCGGACCGCACCGAAATATGCAAAATTTCGTATAATTTTTTAACCGTGGCCACAATATGGGCTGTAATGCTAACAAAAAGAATATGGGCTCCAAAAAAACCTTAAGAATTAGCAAATGAGCTGTAAATTATTAGAAATAATGGCAGATGGGTTGTATGCTGTTTTCCACAGATTTGAGGCTTTCCTAAAAAAAGGTTGACGCACAAGCAGTGACGGTTGGATGTCCATCCAACGGCCGTTGTGCTTCTTCAATCTCTGCTCTTCCTACTCCAGCTACTCAAACAAGCGTCGGCGAGACTGCCTGCTCCCTCCTCCTTGCGGCCGGCTGTGCTGCCGCCCAGGCCTCACCGCCCCACCGTACTCCCATCGCTGGCCTAGCCATCCCTCTACTCACCCACACCTGCTGTTATTCTCCGGCGACGGCAGACAAACCAGTAAACCCTCGTACAGTCGTACTCCCCTCCGCATGGGAAACAACTGCCGAGTCTTCCCTGCCTCCATGTCGTCCCCTTCCTAGGCCTCGCCATCGTCCACCGCCGTGGTGCTCTCGGTGCGGCGTGGTCAATGTGGTCAATGACTGACTTCCATCGGAAGAGTACTGTGCGTGGAGAGGCTGACAGTTGGGTCCACGGCGGCCGCACGGAAGTGCCTCCTTATTATGCGCAAAATAATTATTCCTCCACCTGACAGTGGGGACCCACAAGACGGGCCACCGTATTTCGCAAAAAAAAACATTTCCCGCTGACTGCTGGGACCCACCAGCTACATCTTCACACACAAGGAAGTGCGTCCGGGCAAAAAAATGATTCGCCCCCTGACTGTTGGGACCCACCAGCTACATCTTCGCATGCAAGGAAGTGCATCCGGGCAAAAAAATGATTTGCCCCCTGACTGCTGGGACCCACCAGCTACATCTTCACAGGCAAGGAAGTGCCTGACAGTCGGGACCCACCTGGTCGAAGCGTACGTAGCGTTGTCATTCTGGTCACGAACGTGTACGTACATATATACTGGTCGATGTAGAGGCGCGCACGTGTCGTAGTAGAGGCGCGCACGTAGCATGTACACGTACGTACAGCGGCCAGGGTGCAAGAAAGAAAATACGGCCACGTATGTGTACATACGGGCGGGGTCTCGAACGCCTACTCATGCATACGTACATGGCTGGGTCGGAATGGAGAAACAGAGTCGTCGTCGTGTTCATGGGGAGGCAACGGAATGCGTCGTGTTCATGGGGAGGCAACGGAATGCGTCGTGTTCATCAAGAGGCAACAGAACGCGTGGGAGCCAACCGGCTTGGACAGAACAGGGATGGAAACGAGGCCTGGCGTACTGCAGAACGGAGGAAACGGACCTCCTACGTTCGGAACGGGGTCCTATTGATCGGGAGGGGTGTGGCGTACCGCAAAACGGACGAAACGGACCTCCTACGATCGAAACGGAGGTCCTGTTGATCGAGAGGGGTGTGGCGTACCGCAAAACGGAGGAAACGGACCTTCTACAGTCGAAACGAGGGTCCTGTTGATCGGGAGGGGTGTGGCGTACCGCAAAACGGATGAAACGGACCTCCTACG